>NC_138774.1:16889575-17152075 GCF_965119305.1 Pelophylax lessonae
ACTGCGAGCAATCTATGGTGTTGTAAATATTAGGATGCCGCTAACACTGATCACTCCCTTGTTGTGAAAGAAATAATATAAATATGTGCTGAGCTACCCTGTGTAGCTTATATTAATAATAAATTAAAATTAATTTAAACAAATAATGAATTTGTAGTGAAAAATTTGTATCAAAAAATATATAAAAATAAAAAAAAATATAAAAAAATATATAAAAAAATATGTAAAAAAAATAAAAAATAAAAAAATAAATATAAAAAAAATATACATTACAGTTGTGCACTGATTAACCACTTAAGCACCGGAGGATTTGGCTGCTCAAAGACCAGGGCCTATTTTGCGATTCGGCACTGCGTGATTTTAACGGACAATTGCGCGGCCGTGCGACGATGTACCCAAATTAAATTGACGTCCTTTTTTTCCCACAAACAGAGCTTTCTTTTGGTGGTATTTGATCACCTGTGCGATTTTTACTTTTTGCGCTATAAACAAAAAAAAGCGACAATTTTGAAAAAAATAACAATATTTTTCAAATTTTTTTATATGAAATTCAAAAAAAAAAATTAAAAATCAAAATGTTTTAACATTTTAGGCCAATTTGTTTTCTGCTACATATTCTTGGTAAAAAAAATCGCAATAAGCGTATTTTGATTGGTTTGCGCAAGTTATTGTGTTTTACTAACTACGGGAAAGATTTATGTCATTTTTATTGTTTTTTTTTTAAACTAGTAATGGCGGCGATCTGCAATTTTTTTTTGTGGGACTGTGACATTGCGGCGGACAGATCGGACCCTTGACTGACATTTTTGACACTTTTGGGGGTATCAGAGACATTACTACAGTAATCAGTGCTATAAATATGCACTCTTATTGTAAAAATTACACTGGCAGGAAAGAGGTTAACTTTATTGGTGATCAGTGGGTTAAATGTATCCCTAGGGGCGTGATTCTAACTGTGGGGGGGCGTGGCTTGTGATGTAACCACAGAGACATACGATCCTACATAGCAGGATCGTGTAATCTCTGCAGTTACACCAGGGAGAATGACAGACGGCTGTGTTTACATCAGCCGCCTGCCTTTCTCCCTCTCCAGCGGGAGATGGCGAGTGGCCGGCGGACATCGGAGCCACCGGTCACTTGCGCAGGGATGTCAGGGAACAAGCGGGGGCGGGAGCACACCTCCGGCGGTGCGCGCTCGCCCCCTAGAGGCTCGTGGGCGAGTGACGTACCGGTACGTCACTTTGCCCAGGAGGGGCTGACCGCCGCAGTATATAGCCGTGCGGCGGTCGGCAAGTGGTTAAGGAACTGTTTTCCTCTTCTTCTTCTTTTTTTTTGTTGAACCTTCACAGGTAAAAACAACAAAAAAAGGAGACGAATGGCTGGCTAATCTTTATAAATATATTTAATTGACAAAAATCTTTCCTCTAGTTTCTAATCGCGATAACTTTTGCGCAAACCAATCAAAATACGCTTATTGGGATTTTTATTCTTTTTTATTTTTTTATTGGAAATGTTATATAGCAGAAAGGTTAAAATATTGTTTTTTTTCTCAGAATTGTCTTTCTTTTTTTGTTTATCATGCAAAAAATAAAAATCACAGAGGTGATCAAGTACCACCAAAGGAAAGCTCTATTTGTGATTAAAAAAAAAAGGGCATCAATTTTATTAGGGTACAGCTTCACACGACCGCGCAATTATCTGTTAAAGTAACGCAGTGCCGAATCACAAAAAATGGCCTGGTTATTAACCGCTTGCCGACTGCTGTCAGTAGATTTACTGCGGCAGTCAGCCCCTCACAGGCAAAGTGACGTATATTAACGTCACTAGCCTGTGAGGCTCTGGGGAGCGAGCGCGCGCTGCCACCGGCGCGCTCCCGCGCGGTCACGGACCCCCCCGCGCGTGTGACCGGCGGACCCAATGTCCGCCGCGCCGCTCACTCTGCGATCGTCGGGGGAGAGGGAGAAAGGCAGGCAGCTAGTGTAAACAAGCCGCCTGTCATTCTCCCCTGTGTAGAAACACTGATCATACGGTTCTACTATGTAGGACCGTTGATCAGTGTAACTACACCTCAAGCCACAGCCAATCACAGTTAGAATCACGCCCCTAGGGACATACACAGCCCCTCCCTCTCAAATAAAGTTAACCCCTTCACTGCCAGTGTATTTTTACAGTAACAGTGCATATTTATAGCACTGATTACTGTAGTAATGTCACTGGTAAAAGTGTCAAAAATGTCAGTCAAGGGTCCGATCTGTCCGCCCCAATGTCGCAGTACCGCAAAAAAATCGCAGATCGCCGCCATTACGCATTAAAAAAAAAAAACAACAAAAATGACAAAAATCTTTCCCTTTGTTAGTAAACGCAATAACTTTTGCGCAAACCAATCAAAATACACTTTTTGCGATTTTTTTTACCAAACATATGTAGCATAAAACAAATTGGCCGAAAATGTTAAAAATATTTTGATTTTTACTTTTTTTTGGGGGGGAATTTCATGAAATGTGAAAAATATTGTTATTTTTACAAAATTGACGCTCTTTTTTTGTTTATAGCGCGTGATCAAAAAATCACACAGGTGATCAAATACCACCAAAAGAAAGCTCTGTTTGTGGGAAAAAAAGGACGTCAAATTCGTTTAGGTACAGCGTAGCGCGACCGCGCAATTGTCCGTTAAAGTCACGCAGTGCCGAATCGCAAAATGCCCCCTGGTCTTTTACCAGCCAAATCCTCCGGGGCTTAAGTGGTTAAGGGGGAAAATCTTCCGATCCAGAAGTGGTTAACAAACCACACAAATGTAAATGGACCGCAGGGGTTTCTATTTATAAATGTTTTCACACAAGATTCACATTCGTTTTCCCCAGAATTTACAAACTGTCAAAGTTGTGCTGATCTCGCGTCAAAACATTTCTAAAGAGACTCCGAGGTGATATTATGTATTATAAATATCATCATTTAGATGTCAGGGTCATTGTAGGTAATCTAATGATTTGTGTCCATAACAGTTTTGAGCCCTATTTTTTTTTTCTTTTTATGGGGGTGGCCGATCCCCCCCCCCCCCAAAAAAGAAAGTAAAAGAATAAATAAATAAATAATACTAGCAACCTTTGTGGGGAGGTTATCACATCACATATGATTGGTGATAAGATTCTACCTCTGGGATGGTCACATTGTCATGACATGGGCTGATAACCCTTCACATCCCCTCCTGGCCACCACGTTCCATCAATTAAACCTTATTTACTTTTCAGGTCTTAATCAAGAGAAGCGGCTTCAGGGCAACGCCACAGCCTGGGTGAGCTGCATCCCAAACGCGCTGTATTTATGTACACGCTGATTTGTTCATCAGATCGAATTCTCCGGCAGCCAATAGGAAACCTTTTACTTTCTCCCTGTGGTTAAAGTTCAATCGGCAGCCTCTGACCTTCCTCCTGGAAATGAAATTCAATTAGATTCATCCCAGATTCACCACATTCCATGGATTAGCCGTGTGTCACCGCAAACAAACAAAGATATCTGCTACACATGTCGTAACATTGTAATGGGCTTCATCTATTCACATATAACCTCCCCTACTTAACACCCCATGTCCACAGGTACAATCGTTGCGTCCCTCGTTCCACCCTGCTAGTATTAACGAGGTTGCCGGACTTTTTTCGAACACCCATCTAACCACCTGCCCCCTGGATCCTGCTCCCTTACAAATGCTACGCTCACCCTCTGACTCTATTCTACGTTCTCTAACTCACATTTTCAACCTCTCCCTCTCTTCTGGCATCTTCTCCAACCCACACATGCGCTCGTCTCTCCCATCCTTAAAATGCCCTCACTGAGGTGGAGACCGTGGCTCGATTACTCGGGTGACCTAGCCGTATTTCCCTCGAGCCTTGACCAGGCCCTGTTGGTGCTGGCTGACCCGTCCTTAGCTGATCTTCCCCCGCCCAACCCTTAGCCCCTCTTCGGTAGGGTGTTTTTGACTTTCAGAAAGATGGGAGGACCTCATGGAGGCGTGGTGCACGATGCGCTCCAGATCCCGGCAGGTACGACATTCTTTCTTTTTCTTCCTTCCTTGGGTCTTTCCCCTACCCTATTTTCTCTCTTTTCCCCTCTTTATTTCCTCTCTCCCTTTCTTTTTCCACTCTTCTCTTTATTTCCCCGTTCATTTTCTTCTACCGCATGCAGCCCAGCCTATTTTAGGTGGGATGCTTTGAGAATGTGTTGGGCAGACTGCCGGAGATGACTATGTGGCCCTTTTTTTTTTTTATTTCCCCTCTAACCCTTTCGGCTCGGTTCACACTACGTCAATCCGACTTAGGGGGCGACCTGTGAAGTTGCGTGCAGCGCGACTTCGGTGCGACTTGCACGGACTTCATAAAATGAATGTCTATGCAAGTCGCTCCAGGTCGCCCCGAAGTAGTACAGGACCCTTTTTCTAAGTCGGAGCGAATTGTGTCGCTCCTATTAGAACCGGTCCTGTACTACACTATGGGACGTGATGGTGCGCGACTTGTCAGGCTGACCAAGTCGCCTGACAAGTCGTACCAGTGTGTATGGAGACTTAAGGCCACTAGGGCGGCCTGGAGGTTACGCAGTTTTTCTCGTGGGGGCCCGAACTGCTGTCGCGCATCCCCCTTCTGCCCGCTTTGGGTGGATGGGTGTGCTCGGGGGGCCCTGGGTTGGGGTGCCGCATTGGGGGAGGTCTGATGGTGGCCTATGGCCCCCCTCCCCCTGTGGTGTGCTTTGGCTCTGGGATCCCCTGATCTAAGCTCTGCGCCAAATAGATGCCTGTGGCTGTCATTGGTCAACTGTGGTCCGTGGCCTCCGGCAGCCTGCCCTCTGTAAACTGTTGGTTTTGCATTGCACTATGTTTGCATTTTACTGCCCTTTTCTCTTTACGATATGTACCAACTTGCACTTTTGTACCCCCAGAGCTGTGGCACTGTTTGGCTACATCCCCCCTCCTTCACCCTTGACGTTGTTGTCACGTCTTTTTTTTTTTTTTGTATGTTCCTCTGTTAAACTAAATAAAGATTCATTAAAAAAAAAAAAAAATGCCCTCACTGGACCCGACCAATCTTCACAATCTACACCCCATCTCCTTACCCCCCTTCTCCTCCAAACTCCTCGAAGGACTGGTCTATAACCGACTGAGTGACCATCTGACTAGGAACAAACTTCTTGACACCTTCAGTCCGGATTTCGCCCTCAACATTCAACAGAAACTGCCAGTGGCGTAGCGTGGGTTGTCAGCACCCGAGGCAAGGCAAGTAATTTGCGTCCCCTAACCCGACTTTGAGGTCACAAAAGTGTGAAAGGGGCCTTCAGTAATAAAGGTATAGTGTGCCCCCTTTCAATGCAGAGTGACCAGCGTGCCCCCTATCAATGCAGAGTGACCAGCGTGCCCCTTTCCATGCAGAGAGACCAGCGTGCCCCCCTTCAATGCAGAGAGATCATCGTGCCCCCTTTCAATGCAGAATGACCAGCTTGCCCCCTTTTAATGCAGAATGACCAGCGTGCCCCCTTTCAATGCAGAGAGACCAGCGTGCCCCCTTTCAATGCAGAATGACCAGCGTGCCCCCTTTCAATGCAGAATGACCAGCGTGAGATGGCATAGGCGAGGCTTGGCTTGCAACGCCCCCCCCCCACCCTACACCAATGGACAGGTGAGGAACAGTCCAGCCCTGCCCCGACCTGCCATTTTCAGCCATAGGGCGGCCGCGCTGGACTTATCCCAGCCTAAAGATGGAGGCAGCTGCAGACAGTGTGTGTGTCAGAGTCGGACAGACAGAGTGACACTGCGAATGCGCCCCCCCAGATGTTGCGCCCGGTGCGGCCGGCCCCCCCTGCACCCCCCACGCTACGCCACTGGAAACTGCCCTCCTTAAACTCACAAACGACCTTCTAACAGCTAGCACCAATGGACACTATTCTGTACTACCCCTCCTGGACCTCTCTGCTGCCTTTGACACAGTGGACCACCCCCTCCTCCTCAAAAAACTCCATTCCCTTGGTCTCCGTGTCTGTACTTTTCACTGGTTCTCATCTTAACTTTCCAAAATGTACCTTCAGTGCTTAGGGAAGTTAACAAGTGGCTGAGGAATTGGTGTAGGAAGGAGGGGTTTGGGTTCCTGGAGAACTGGGCTGACTTCTCAGTCGGCTACCGGCTCTTTAGTAAGGATGGGCTGCACCTTAATGGGGACGGTACAGCTCTTTTGGGGAGAAAGATGGCCACCGAGTTGGAGGGGCTTTTAAACTAGGAGACGGGGGGGAGGGCTCAGAAATAGAATCAGTCAGGAGGGAGCAGAGGACTGAAGGCAGTTGTAGGGTCAATAGCGACAGTAGGTCAACAACATCAATTGGCGGGTCTGTGCGGGAGAACAGCAGACCAAACAGAAATAAACAAAACCGCCAATCACGTTTAACTTCCGTAAAACTAAGAGGGGTATATGCTAATGCCAGGAGCCTAGCTAATAAGATGGATGAGTTGGACATGTTAGTACATGAGGAGGACATAGACCTTGTGGGAATAACGGAGACTTGGTTCGACCCCTCACATGACTGGCTGGCCAATATCCAAGGGTATTCGGTGTACCGGAAGGACAGGGTTGGTAAAAGAGGGGGAGGGGTATGTCTCTATGTCAAGAACAATATAAAGGTGCTAGAAAGGAGTGACATTACGGATGGGATGAGCATGGATTTAGAATCTGTGTGGGTTGAACTCGATAGGGAAGAAGATAAGGGAAAAGCAGTTGTGGGGGTTTGCTATAGGCCACCTAACCAAGGGGAGGAGGTAGAGCTGGAATTTTTAGCACTAATAGGTAAAGCGGCAAAACTAGGATCAGTCATCATATTGGGGGACTTCAATTATCCCGACATTGACTGGGAAGAGGGGACTGCACACTCGCATAAGGCCCGGCTATTCACGGAAACCTTACAGGATAACTACATGTCACAGTTGGTGGATTCCCCTACTAGAGAGAATGCTATCCTGGATCTATTGATCACTAATGACCCAGACATAATCTCGGAGGTAGGAGTCCAGGACAACCTGGGCTCTAGCGATCACAGGATGATCACATTTAGTATAAATAACAATATAAAAAGGCAAGTGGGGAACATAAGAACCCTAAACTTCAGAAGGGCAGATTTTCCAAAATTGTACTCATTGATGGAAAGGGTAAACTGGGACCAAACCCTGGGATCACTGACCACAGAGGAAAAATGGGAATGCTTTAGAACAATATTAAGCAAAGGCATCTTGCAGTGCATTCCTATGGGGAATAAATTTAGAAGAGACAAAGCCAAACCTGGCTGGCTAAACCGTAGCGTTAAAAAACTTATTAGGGGAAAAAAATTGGCCTTCAAGAAATATAAATCAGAGGGCACCGTATCGACTTTCGAACAATACAAGGAGGCAAATAAGAAGTGTAAACACGAAATCAAGATGGCTAAAATCAACTTTCAGAGACAAATAGCGGAGGATAGTAAAAAAAAAACCCAAAGAAATTCTTTAAATATATCAACAGCAAAAAAACTAGGGCAGAGCATATTGCACACATAATTAGCGACGATGGGAGGATGGTTATAGAGGACACTGAAAAAGCAACCGTGCTGAATTCTTTTTTCTCGTCAGTCTTTACGCAGGAAAAGGAAGGGTACACTGACCATGACTGTATGGTTAGTAGTAATACACAGGACTTGCCACTATGGCTAACAGAGGGGGAAATCAGGGAAAGACTGGATAAACTTAACACAAACAAATCACCAGGCCCGGATGGCGTACATCCGAGAGTGCTCAAGGAACTCAGTATGGTGATATCTAGACCACTGTTCCTGATCTTTGCTGACAGTATTAGGACAGGAGATGTACCAGGGGATTGGAGGAAGGCTAACGTGATTCCGATATTCAAAAAGGGCCAGAGACATATCCCGGGAAATTATAGGCCTGTCAGTCTGACATCAATAATATGTAAACTTTTGGAGGGGATGATAAGGGACTATATCGTAGAGTTTGCTAAAGACAACAACATCATCAGCAGTAATCAGCACGGGTTTACAAATGGGCGATCTTGTCAAACCAATCTCTTAGCATTCTACGAGGAAGTGAGCTGTGAGCTAGATAGGGGGAGACCAGTGGATGTGGTGTACTTGGATTTCGCTAAGGCGTTTGATACAGTTCCCCACAAACGCTTAATTTATAAAATAAGGTCTGCAGGTATCGACAGCAGGGTTTGCTCTTGGATACGGAATTGGCTAAAAGGCCGTGTCCAAAGGGTAGTAATAAACAGCGCATACTCAGACTGGTCTGAGGTAGTAAGCGGGGTGCCCCAGGGCTCAGTCCTGGGACCAACCTTGTTCAATTTATTCATAAACAGCATTGAGGAAGGGATCAGTAGTTCGTTATCAGTTTTTGCAGATGACACAAAATTGGCCAGGGCAATAACTGCACAGCATGAAGCAGATATCCTACAGAATGACCTGGACAAAATTACGGAGTGGGCAACGACATGGCAAATGAGGTTTAATGTGGAGAAGTGTAAGGTTTTGCACTTGGGGACCAAAAACATAAAAACACAATACACGTTAGGAGGGGAACCCTTGGGGGAATCAAAAATGGAGAAAGATCTGGGAGTCTTAGTTGATGATAGATTAGGCAACAGCATGCAATGCCAAGCGGCAGCTTCCAAAGCCAACAGAATATTAGCATGCATAAAGAAAGGGATGTATTCCAGAGATAAGACTATAATCCTTCCACTTTATAAAACTCTGGTCCGACCGCATCTGGAGTATTCTGTCCAGTTCTGGTCGCCAGTCCTCAGGAGGGATGTGTTGGAGCTGGAGAAAGTCCAGAGAAGGGCAACTAAACTGATTAGGGGGTTGGAGGACCTTACCTATGAAGAGCGGCTGCAATCGCTCGATTTATTTTCCCTGGAGAAAAGACGTCTGAGAGGGGACATGATAGCAATTTATAAATATCTTAATGGGGATCTCAGCTTAGAAGAAAAGCTGTTCATTCGAAGGAATTGCATGAGGACTCGAGGACATACAATGCGATTAGAGGAGAAGCGTTTTAACCTCAGGCAACGTGGGGGGTTCTTTACTGTTAGGGCTACAAGATTGTGGAATTGTCTACCACATGAGGTGGTTTCTGCGGGTAGTATGGTGACTTTCAAAAGACTCTTAGACTTACATCTCAAGGATCAGGAGATTGAGGGCTATGTTAGATGATTACAGTCACACACACCTACACAGGTTGAACTGGATGGACTATTGTCTTTATTCAACCTCACCTACTATGTAACTATGTAACTATGTAACTATGTAACTCTACTACCTCCTCTCCTCTTCCTTTCTCCATCGGGGTCCCCCAAGGTTCTGTTCTTGGGCCGCTCCTTTTCTCAATCTACACCTCCTCCCTGGGTCAGCTGATAGCCTCTCATGGCTTTCAATTTCATCTCTATGCTGACGACACCCAAATCCATGTCTCCACCCCTCAGCTCACTCCATCAGTCTCCTCACGCATCACCAACTTACTAACAGACATATCAGCAGGGCCGGTGCTAGACTATTTTACGCCCTAGGCAAGACCAGCTACTTCCGCCCTCCCCCCCCCAAAAAAAAAGGGTAGGGGTTAAAAACTTCTGTATGTCATACCCAGTGACCCTGATCTGATGGTTCCTCCATGTTATGCTGTCGTACCCAGTGACCCCCATATTCCTCCATGTCACACCTGGGGACCCTGATGTCATTCTATGTCACACCCAGGGACCCTGATGTTTTTCCATGTCACATTCTGGGACCCCAATATTCCTTCACGTCTTACTGTCATACCCACTGAACCCAATGTTCCTCCATGTCACACCCAGGGAACCCCGAGTTCCTCCATGTCATGCTGTCATACCCAGTAACCCCAATGTTCCTATATGTCCCACCAGGGGTCCCTGATGTTCCTCCATGTCATACCCAGGGGCCCCGATCCCCTGTTCTGGGGATGCTCACTGAGCGGTATGAAGAGAGTGGCCTGCGCTCTGTCCTCCTTCACTGTGATTCCTTTTCCTAGGACACTCCTCTCCTGGACCACAGTGCTCACCACAGCTCCAGCCGAAGAGGATCATCATGCAGGCAGCACTCCGGTGGGCTCCCTTTCTGCCTCTTGGGGCCCCTCCAACATTGGTAGAAAGACAAGGCTTGGTAGTTCCACCCCTGCCCCAGACACCTAGCATCTTCCTCTGTCCCTTCTTCCTCCCCCCACTGCTGCCCCTCCCCTCAGCTCACAGGGATCATTAATAAAGGAGAGTGCCGACTCGTGGCTGCACCCCTAGGTGGCAATGCGCCCTAGGTGGCTGCCTAGTTTGCCTAGTGGAAGCACCAGCCCTGCATATCAGCCTGAATGTCACATCACTTCTTCAAACTCAACCTATCTAAAACCGAGCTCATGATATCCCCCCCCCCCCCCCATGTTCCTCTTCCCCTGATTTATCTGTCAAAATAAATGGCTCAACTATCAACTGGTCCCCCCATGCCAAGGTCCTAGGTATAATCCTGGACTCTGAACTATCCTTTCGGCCACACATCCTGTCGTTGTCCAAAGCTTGCCGCCTCAACCTCTGCAACATCTCCAAGATACGTCCCTTCGTAACCAATGATACTACAAAGCTTCTAATCCACTCCTTGGTCATCTCTTGTCTCGATTACTGCAACTCCATTCTCATTAGCTTACCTTTAAATAGGTTATCCCCTCTTCAGTCCATCATGAACACTGCTGCCAGGCTCATCCACCTTGCAAACCGCTCTGTGTCTGCTACCCCTCTTCGCCAATCCCACCATTGGCTGCCACTCAACCAATGATTAAATTCAAGATACTAACCATAACTTACAAAGCCATCCATAACTTGGCACCCAGCTAAATCACTAACCTGGTCTCAAAATACCAAACATATCATTCTCTTTGTTGCTCCCAGGACCTCCTGCTCTCTAGCTCCCTCATCACCTCTTTCCATGCTCGCCTCCAGGACTTCTCCCAAGCCCCTCTCCCATCCGACTATCTGTTACTTTGTCCACTTTAAGACGATCCCTGAAAACACATCTCTTCAGAGAAGCCTATCTGGCAACCACCTAACAACTATACTTTTATTTTCCCCATCAGCCCATCCCCCACAGTTATTATCTCTTGTATCTCTTGACTCCCCCTCTTAGATTGTAAGCTCTAAGGAGCAGGGCCCTCTGATTCCTACTGTATTATTCACTTGCCGATCAGCCGTTGCAGTTATACGGCGGCAGGTTGTCAGGTTCCCGCCAATCGCCGTACCTGTACGGCGGTCTGCGGAAGCGATGCTCGGGGGCACGCGCGCCCCCACTTGCTAGTGGGAAAGCAGTCCCATGGGACTGGCGGCCGTGATTGCCGCCAGGCACCCGCAATCACTCCCCGTGAAGAGAGAACGGCGGTCTACTGTGTTGTAAACACAGCACACTGTTGTTCTCTCTGGAATGAACACAGAGCTCCTGTGTTCCTCCTATTTAGAAACGCAGGTCTCTGTATTGATTTCACAAGTCCAACCCCCTCACATTTAGAAAACACCCCCTAGGCTCACACTTAACTCTTTTATCGCCCTGTGTTAACCCCTTCCCTGCCAGTGTCATTATTACAGTAGCAGTGCATATTTTTAGCACTGATTACTCTAGTAATGTCACTGGTCCCCCCAAAAGTGCCAAAATTGTCAGTTAGGGGTCCGGTCTGTCCGCCGCAATGTCGCAGTCCTGCAAAAATCGCAGATCGCTTCCATTACTATTAAAAAAAAAAAAAAATATGACAAATCTTTCCCCTGGTTTATAGGCATGATAACTTTTGCGCAAACCAATCAAAATACGCTTATTGGGATTTTTTTTTTTTTTTTTTACCAAAAATATGTAGCAGAATACAAATTGGCCTAAAATGATGAAAAATTTAGTTTTTTTTTTTTTTTTTTAGGAATGTTATATAGCAGAATGTGAAAAACAAATATAATATATATATATATATATATATATATTTTTTTTTTTTTTTCAGAATTGTCGCTTTTTTTTTTGTTTATAGCGCAAAAAACAAAAATTGCACAGGTGAGCAAATATAATCAAAAGAAAGCTCTATTAGGGGGAAAGAAAGGACATCAAATTTATTTGGGTACAGCATCGCACGACCGCGCAATTGTCAGTTAAAGTAACGCAGTGACCAATCGCAAAATATGGCCTGGTCATTAAGGGGGAAAAAACCTTCCAGTCCTGGAGTGGTTAAAGTGTATTGTATTTTTACTGTCTACCCTCAACTTGTAAAGCACTGCGTAAACTGTTGGCGGTATATAAATCCTATATAATAATAATAATATACACTCACCAGCCACTGCATTAGGTACACCTTGCTAGTACCGGGATGGACCCCTTTTGCCTTCATTCTTGGTGGCATAGATACAACAAGGTGTTGGAAACGTTCCTCAGAGATTTTGCTCCAAAGTGACATGATGGCATCACACAGTTGCTGCAGATTTGTCAGCTGCACATCCATGATGGGAATCCCCCGTTCCACCACATCCCAAAGGTGCTCTATTGGATGAGATGTGGTGAGTGTGGAGGCCATCGGAGGACAGTGACCTCATTGTCATGGTGAAGAAACCAGTGGTGAGATGATTGGAGCTTTGTGACATGGTGCATTATCCTGCTGGAAGGAGCCATCAGAAGATGGGGACACTGTAGTCATAAAGGGATGGACATAGTCAGCAACAATACCCAGGTAGGCTGTGGCGATTAAATGATGTACAGTTGGTACTAAGGGGCCCAAAGTGTGCCAAGAAAATATCCCCCACACCATTACACCACCACCACCACCAGTCTGAACTGCTGATACAAGGCAGGATGGTTCCATGATGCCAAATTCTGACCCTACCATCTGAATGTCGCAGCTGAAATCGAGTTTTTCCAATCTTCTATTGTCCAATTTTTGGTGAGCCTGTGCAAATTGTAGCCTCAGTTTCCTGCCCCCCTGCCCCAAAGCACCCCCCCATTCTGAGGGCATGTGGCCTGGTATGGTTTGAGGGGGGCGCTCGCTCGCTCCACCCCCATCCTTGCCAGCCAGGCTGTGTGCTCGGATAAGGGTCTGGTATGGATTTCAGTGGGAACCCCACGCCGTTTTTTTTTTTTAATTTTAGCGTGGGCTTCCCCTTAAAATACATACCAGACCACTTGGGTCTGGTATGGATTTTTGAGGGGACCCCATGCCATTTTTTACATTTTTTTTACCTGTGTTGCCGGGAGCCGACAATACATTACAGCAAGTTTAAATGACATTTTTAGAAATGTCAGTATTGCTGCAGCAGGCTGCAAACATCGCACAAATGCACCACTTTACAGGCACATGGGTCCCCCAGGCACGATATTTAAAGGAATTCTTCATTTTTATTGTTTCACTTTAAGAAGCATTATTAAAATCACTGCTCCTGTAAAAACAATTGTTTTAATTTTTTTTTTTTTTGCTTTGCTTCATGTCACCCAGGACAGTACCCAGGTCCCCATACACTTTTTTGGGCCAATAAAGCATTTAAGCCTTTAAAATTAGGACTTTTGATTTCTCATGTTCGTGTCCCATAGATTTTAATGGAGTTTGCATGTTCGCTAGAACATTTCCCTGTTCAAGATGTTCTGGTGCGAACCAAACAGGGTGGGGGTGGGGGGGTCATCGGCCCATCACTATTCCTAAGCAAATACATTTTTGCACATTGGTACTGTCTATTATTCCAATGTTTCTCTTCTCTCCTAATTTCTCTCCATCAATGAGTTAATGTCACCCCAGTGCTGAGGGAGAGAGGAGCAGAGGGTCAAAAAAGGATGCTGTGGAGGCAACAGATATCCTCCTTATTAACCACTTCTGGACTGGAAGGCTTTACCCCCTTAACCTCCCTGGCGGTATGATTATGTCAGGAATTACATACCAAAAGCGGTACAATTCTTTTCATGGAAATTTGGCGTTATGTATTATAGGCCTACAATTCTTAGTAATTACTGACTTAAACCTGACCAAAACAAGAGTCTAGTAGACATCCCAGATGTGATAAATTTGAAACACAAACACGTGAATTATAATCGAATCAATAATATTATTTTATTATTTAATATATAATATATATAATAAAATTATATTATTGATTAGATTATAATTCATGCATTATATATTATATATAGATATATGTGTGTGTGTGTATATATATATATATATATATATATATATATATATATATATATATATATATATGCATGCATATATATATATATATATATATATATATATATATATATATATACATGCATATATATATATATATATATATATATACATATATATATATATATGCATATATATATATATATATATATATACATATATATATATGCATATATATATATATATATATATATATATATATATATATATATGCATATATATATATATATGCATATATATATATATATATATATATATATATATATATATGCATATATATATATATATATATATATATATATATATAATATAAAATGTGTTTTGTGCAACGTTTTTTTTTTTTTTTAATTTCCCTCCCTAGTTCCGCTCCCATGCAGCATTGCTGCTGCAGGGAACGGAACTAGGAAGTGATCAGACCGACGGAGGACGGAGGAGCGGCGGGACTCTCGGCTGGCGGTCACAGCAATGAGAGATCATCGCTGGATCGCCAGGATAAGGTAAGAGAACACCGCTGCGCTCTCTGCAATCCACCCCGAGCGTGACTCGGGGTTACCGCTCCTGATATGAAAAACCAACCCCGAGTCACGCTCGGGATTACCGCTAAGGAGGTTAATAACCAGGCCATTTTTTGCGATACGGCACTGCGTTAATTTACCTGACAATTGGGCGGTCGTGTGACGCTGTACCCTAATAAAATTGATGTCCTATGTTGCCTAGGGCGCAAAATAGACTAGCACTGGCCCTGCCTGCAACTGCATAAAAAACACAGTGCTCACGCTCGCTTCAAATGCATGTAAACATGCAGTCAAAAACACGCAATTATGTGTTTCTGGTGTGAATGGGCCCTAATGCAGCCATCACATCAAAGGACTGCTAATCTGCAATATATTACATGTTTGTCGTTGTGTTTATAAACACTGCAATTTACAGAACAGATCAGTAGGCTAGTTTGGGATTTGTATGTAACAGCTGCAACTAATTGTGACACAACAAAACAAAATCTGCAAATAGATACCAAGTGTCTTCTCTGGAGGGATGAAAGGATACAATTCAGCTGCAGAGGAATTTCCATTGAAAGTTTATTAAAATGTTCCCTTTGTAGTAAGTAATGATATCCATGGATTTCTCCACACTGGGAATCTTTGCACAACACCCAGAAAACACTAAAAAAACATCAGCAAAACTCTATAGTATAATAGGGGTGGGGGGGGGGGGGGTGCTGCCCCTTTTTCCCTTGATGCCCTGTTGTTAAGGCAGACATCCAAAATCTCTCACATTTGGGCTGCGGCTCCCTGGCACCTGCAAGTGTCGCACGATGTCCCGCCTCCATCCTGCCACAGGCGGAGTGATATCAAATGCACTCCGCCTGTGAGAGGAGAGATACTGGAAGCATCGGCTATGCATGCTTCCTACTGCGCTGCTCCTCATACTCCGGCGTTGATGTGTCTCAGCACTTCCCACCAGCAGTATCAGCCAGCAGTACCAGCCAGCAGTACCCACCAGCAGTACCAGCCAGCAGTACCCACCAGCAGTGTCAGCCAGCAGTACCAGCCAGCAATACCCACCAGCAGTACCAGCCAGCAGTACCCACCAGCAGTACCCGCCAGCAGTACCCGCCAGCAGTACCAGCCAGCAGTACCCGCCAGCAGTACCAGCCAGCAGTACCCACCAGCAGTGTCAGCCAGCAGTACCAGCCAGCAATACCCACCAGCAGTACCCGCCAGCAGTACCAGCCAGCAGTACCCGCCAGCAGTACCCACCAGCAGTACCAGCCAGCAGTACCCGCCAGCAGTACCAGCCAGCAGTACCCACCAGCAGTGTCAGCCAGCAGTACCCACCAGCAGTATCCACCAGCAGTACCAGCCAGCAATGCCCACCAGCAGTACCCGCCAGCAGTATCCACCAGCAGTACCAGCCAGCAATACCCACCAGCAGTACCAGCCAGCAGAACCCACCAGTAGTACCTTTTTCTCTTCTCTGTTATACAGAATAAAAAAGGTCTTCAGGTTGGCACAACTTAAGACACAAAATATGTTTTAACTTTTAAGCCTAAAATAATCTTTTCTGGTCTGATTCTTTTTTAAAGCTGCATCACAGCATTTTTTTGCCTTATTAATACAGAATCATCTGTATCGATACGCGTACCAGGAATGCGTCAGGATACATTGCTGTATTGATATTTTGAGTAGTGATTGACCGATATCGGTTTTTCGTTGCCAACACCGATATTTTGACCAATGCATATCGGTATCTGCCGATATGCGCCGATATTTTTGTACATTTAAAAATGTTTACTTTTTTTTATTTTTTTATTCGACAGGTGCTCTTGTGGAGGAACCTGGGGGTCTAAAAGACCCCAAACTCCTCCTCTGCACGTAAAAGCATTCAAAAAGCCAATTTTTGCTGTTTTGAATGCTGTCATTTTTTTTAATCTGGTGCCATTACCTTGAAGTGATGTCATGACATCACTTCTGGGTTTTTACATGGAGACCAGATCAGAGTCGAATGCGGCTTTGATCGGGTCTTCATCAGCCGTACAGGCTGGTTACCCGGGTCTCCCGGTGGGACAGGAGACCCAGGCGAGCAGCGGAAGGTGGCGGGAGGGGGGATGTCCCCTCCCGCTCCTTGTAACAACAGCTGAGCGGCTTCTCAGCCGCATTGATTGTCGTTACAAGACAGCCGACCTTCGGCTATGGACGCCGGTACCGGGGTGATGCCTCTAGCGGCAGGCATCACTCCAGTACAAGCACTTTCAGAAATATCAGTAATATCAGCCACCTTAGTTCCGATATATCGGGGGAAAGTGCAGATCGGCCCTCGATATATCGGCTTTGACGATAATCGGTCGATCTCTAGTTTTGAGCACAGCCCTATTTAAAGCCCAGTTCCATGTGCCCCTTTTATACTTTTAGCACTTGCCCCTCCAAAGGTCCCTGCACGGCCCTGCTGAAGATATCACATGATGCCAGTGCTCAAAAACATACTTAAAGTGGTTCTTCGGTCTATTTTTAAACTTCATTCTAATAGCATTCTCTCCCTTTTTTTAAAAAACAAATGGATAAAAAAAAAAAATTCTAGCTCCAAATACCTTTTTAAATCAATTGTTCTTCTTCACTTTCTGCTTCCCCCTTGTAGGCAAATGACATCATTACTGTACTCCTATTGACTCCTGGGATATTTTCGTCAGCAATCCCAGGAGAAGAGCTGGAGGAGGGCAGAGGGGAGCTGGAGGAGGGAGGAGTGAAGCTGGACTCATCCGGAGAAGAGCTAAGGGAGGGCAGAGGGGAGCTGGAGGAGGGTGGGGAAGAGCTGGAGGAGGGCAGAGGGGAACTGGAGGAGGGTGGGGAAGAGCTGGAAGAAAACAGAGAGGAGCTGGAGGAGGGCAGGGAAGAGCTGGAGGAGGGTGAATGGGAGCAGGAGGTGGGCGGGGACGAACTGGAGGAGGGCGGAGGAAGCTGGATGAGGGCAGAGGGGAGCTGAAGGAGGAGAGCTAGAGGAAAGTGGAGGGAAGCTGGAGGAGGGTGGAGAAGAGCTGGAGGAGGGCGGAGGGGAGCTGGAGGAAGGCGGGGAAGAGCTGGATAAGGGCGGAGGGGAGCTGGAGGAGGGCAGAGATGAGCTGGAGAGGGGCAGAGGGGAGCTGGAGGAGGGCGGGGAAGAGCTGGAGGATAGCGAAGGGGAGCTGGAAGAGGGTGGGGAAGAGCTGGAGGAGAGCAGAGGGGAGCTGGAGGAGTCTGGAGAAGAGCTGGAGGAGGGCAGAGGGAAGCTGGGGAAGGGTGGGGAATAGCTGGAGGAGGGCAGAGGGGAGCTGGAGGAGGGCGGAGGGGAGCAGGAGGTGGGCGGGGAAGAACTGGAGGAGGGCGGAGGGGAGCTGGAGGACAGCGGGGAATAGCTTGGGGAGGGTGGAGGGAAGCTGGAGAAGGGCAGGGAAGAGCTGAAGGAGGCCAGAGGGGAGCTGAAAAAGTCCGGAGAAGAGCTGGAGGAGAGTGGAGAGGAGCTGGAGGAAGGCGGGGAAGAGCTGGAGGATAGCGAAGGGGAGCTGGAGAAGGGCAGAGAAGAGCTGGAGGAGGGCAGGGAAGAGCTGGAGGAGGGCAGAGGGGAGCTGGAGGAGGGCGGAGGGGAGCTGAAAAAGTCTGGAGAAGAGCTGGAGGAGGGTGGAGGGGAGCTGGAGGAGGGCGGGGAAGGGCTGGAGGAGGGTAGAGGGGAGCTGTAGGAGGGTGGAGGGGAGCTGTAGGAGGGTGGGGAAGAGCTGGAGGAGGATGGAGGGGAGCTAGAGGAGGGCAGAGGGGAGCTGGAGGAGGGCAGGGAAGAGCTGGAGGAGGGTGGAGGGGAGCTGGAGTAGGGCGGGGAAAAGCTGGAGGAGGGCAGAATAAATATTCACAGTAAAAGCAGCCCGCAACCAGCGTGCACGCACCCCCTGCAGGCAGGAGTCTGGAATCATGTACAGTGCCTAGAAAAAGCATTCATACCCCTTGAAATTTTCCACATTTTGTCATGTTACAACCAAAAACGTAAATGCATTTTATTGGGATTTTTTGTGATAGACCGACACAAAGTGGCACATAATTGTGATTTAGAAGGAAAATGATAAATGGCGTAGTGTGCATTTGTATTCAGCCCCCTTTACTCTGATACCCCTAACTAAAATTTAGTGGAAACAATTGCCTTCAGAAGTCACCTAATTAGTAAATAGAGTCCACCTGTATGTAATTGAATCTCGGAACCTTAGTGAACAAACAGCATCATAAAGGCCAAGGAACACACCAGACAGGTCAGGGATAAAGTTGTGGAGAAGTTTAAAGCAGGGTTAGGTTTTAAAAATATTTCCCAAGGCTCCAAACTACGGCCTGCAAGCCATGCCTGGCCCATTATGAGAATTTTTTGGGGCCCACAGATAGGGTCAGTGGTGCATCCTGAGACTCATTATGTAGACAGCTTCTGATGGAGACCCCGATGTAAGGTCGGGGGGGGGGGCTCTGATGTGTGTGGGACTTCTGATGAGAACTGAGGGAAGGGGCTTGGATATGAAGGTAGGATTTTAGGGGGCTCGAATGTGAAGGGGGGTACGCTAATGCTAAAAGAGGACTTCTAATGTTGGAAAACTTCACTACAAAAAGTTTACCCAATCAGATGCAAGGAAAAAATTAATATAAAAAACGTTTTGCTTGCAGTTGCAAAGTGTGAGTTCTTTTGCAAAGTTAACAGTCTATTTGCCTTTAGAAAATCAACCACAAAGTCTACAGAATGTAGGGGTTTATTTACTAAAGGCAAATAGGTTGCTCGCGCTACAAAAGCAAGTTGCACTTTGCAAGGGAATTATTTCCCAGAGCTTAGTGAGATGAAGCTCTACTGACTCCCATCATCCAAGTTTCATGCGATTGGGCAACTTTGTAAAGTTAAATTTCCTTGTATTCACTAAGCTCTGGGAAAAAAATCACTTGCAAAGTGAAATTTCCCTTCCAAAGTGAACAGTATATTTGCCTTTAGTAAGTCAACCTCAAAGTCTACAGAATGTTTACCTAACTTAGAGACTAGGTTGACATTGGGGTTATTTACCAAAGGCAAATAGGCTTCTCACGTTTCAAATAAATTTCCACTTTGCAAGGGATTTTTTCCCAGAGTTCAGTAATTGAGATGAAGCTCTGCCGACTTCCATCATCCAATCATGTGCAAGCAAATAGATTTTTTTCCTTGCATGCGATTGGGCAACTTTGCAAAGTTTAATTTCACTGCGTTCACTAAGCTCTGAGGAAAATTTACTTGCAAAGTGCAATTTCCCTTGCAAAGTGAATAGTCTATTTTCCCTTAGTAAATCAACCCCAAAGTCTACAGAATGTAGGGATTGATTTAGTAAAGGAAAATAGGCTTCTCACGCTGCAAATAAAATTGCACTTTGCAAGGGAATTTTTTCCCAGAGCTTAGTGAGTGAGATTAAGCTCTGCCGACTTTCATCATCAAATCATGTGCAAGCAAAAAATGCTGTTTTTTCTTTTTTTCTCCATGCATGCGATTGGGCAACTTTGCAAAGTTAAATTTCACCGCATTCACAAAGCTTTGGGGGAAATTCACTTGCAAAGTGCAATTTCCCTTGCAACATGAACAGTCTTTTTATGTTTAATAAATCAACCCCAAAGTCTACAGAATGTTTACTTTGCTTAGAGAATAGGTTGACATTGGGGTTGATTTAATAAACATAAATAGACAGCTCACTTTGCAAAGAAAGTTGCACTTTAAAATTGATGTTTCATCCCAGAGCTCAGTGGTTTAGGTGAAGTTCTGCCAACTTTAATCATCCAATCATGTGTAAGCAAAAAATACAATTTTTTTTTTCCTTGCATGCAATTGGGCAACTTTGCAAAGTGATCTTTTACCACATTTATTAAGCTCTGGGGAAAATTCACTTGCAAAGTGCAACATCCCCTGCAAAGTGAAGTTTATTTTCCCTTAGTAAATCAACCTTAAAGTCCTCAGAATGTTTGCCTAACTTAGAGACTAGGTTGACATTGGGGTTCATTTACTAAAGGCAAATAGGCTTCTCAGGTTGCAAATAAAGTTGCACTTTGCAAGGGATTTTTTTCCCAGAGCTTAGTAATTGAAATGAAGCTCTGCCGACTTCGATCATCCAATCATGTGCAAGCAAAAACAATTTTTTACTTGCATGCGATTAGGCAACTTTGCAAAGTTTAATTTCACTGCATTCACTGAGCGTTGGGGAAAATTCACTTGAAAAGAGCAATTTCCCTCGCAAAGTGAATAGTCTATTTGCCCTTAGAAAATCAACCCCAAAGTCTACAGAATGTAGGGATTGATTTAGTAAAGGAAAATAGGCTTCTCACGCTGCAAATAAAATTGCACTCTGCAAGGGAATTTTTTCCCAGAGCTTAGTGAGTGAGATTCCAACTTTGCAAAGTTTAATTTCCCTGCATTCACTAAGCTTTGGGGAAAATTCCCTTGCAAAGTGCAATTTCCCTTGCAAAGTGAACAGTCTATTTGCCCTTAGTAAATCAACCCCAAAGTCTTCAGAATGTTTACCTAACTTAGAGACTAGGTTGACATTCAGGTTAATTTACTAAAGGCAAATAGGCTGCTCACATTGCAAATAAAGTTGCACTTTGCAAGGGAATTTTTACCAGAGCTTAGTGAGTGAGGTGGAGACTTCCATCATCCAATCATGTGCAAGCAAAAAAAAATGTTTTTCCTTGCATGCGATTGGGCAACTTTGCAAAGTTAAATTTCACTGCATTCACTTAGCTCTGGGGAAAATTCCCTTGCAAAGTGCAATTTCCCTTGCAACGTAAGCAGCCTATTCGCCTTTAGTAAATAAACTCCACTGTGTTCACTTCAATCATCCAATCCTGTTATTTTTTTTAGATTTCTGTTTTTTAATTCCCTTCCAGCTTCCCCTCATTCACTAAGCCAATCACCTTCCTCTGCTCTCGGTAAATAGCATCATCCAATCATGTGCAAGCAAAAAAATTTTTTTCTTTGCATGTGATTGGGCAACTTTGCAAAGTGTCTTTTTTGTTTGTGCTGAAGCTGGCGGAATCCTAAATCTGGCCGTCAGCACTTATTGCCTTTCGCAGAAGGTCAGCGAAACTTTGGAAGAAAATTCAATTTATTTTTGGATAATCGTTTTTTCCTGACGTATTTATAAAGAACGTCAGAAGTCAGTAAATATTCGGGATAATAAATGATCTAAACAAACCATTAGGAGAAACTTTGGAGGAGCGATCGTTGGGTGAACCTGCACTTGTGTGTCAGCTGACCCGGGAGATCCTATCCGCTGCCTGGAAGATGAAATATCGCCGGTGCAATCACCGCCAGCTTTTTTTTTTTTTCGTAACCCCAGAAATGGAAGAGGGGTGAGTGACTCATTATTGTGGAATGGAGACGACACTCAGGACGGGAGAGTTTATGGAGCTTTATACAATATCGTATTGGGGGAGGATTTCTGATTGGCTGCATTGGACAACTCCACCACCATTGCTTCGGGTTTTATGAAAACAATCTTCATGGCCCATTTACAGGGGGGGTGGGGGGGATTAAATATTTGATCCCCTGTAGGTTTTGTAAGTTTGCCCACTTACAAAGAAATTAAGGGTCTATAACCACTTTAAGACCGGAAGGATTTGCCCCCCTTAATGACCAGGCCCTATTTTGCGATTCGGCACTGCGTTACTATAACGGACAATTGCGCGGTCCTGCGACGCTGTACCCAAATAAAATTGAGGTCCTTTTTTCCCACGAATAGAGCTTTCTTTTGGTGGTATTTGATCACCTGTGCGATTTTTATTTTTTGGGCTATAAGCAAAAAAAGAGCGACATATTATCATATATATATATATATATATATATATATATATATATATATGTATATATATAAAATATATATACATGCTATATATATATATATATATATATATATCATATATCATATATCATATTATCATATGACATTCTCAAAAAAAAAAAAATCTATTTTTTTTTAACATTTTAATCAATTTGTTTTCTTCTACATATTTTTGGTAAGAAAAAAAATCGCAATAAACGTATTTTGATTGGTTTGCGCAAAAGTTATCGCATCTACATCTTATGTCATTTTTATTGTTTTGTTTTTTTTTTACTAGTAATGGCGGCAATCTGCGATTTTTTTAGCGGGACTGCAACATTGCGGCGGACAGATCGGACCCCTAACTGACATTTTTGACACTTTTGGGGGACCGGTGACATTACTACAGTAATCAGTGCTAAAATATGCACTGTTACTGTAAACGTGACACTGGCAGGGAAGGGGTTAACCCTGTGGGTGATCAAGGGGTTAAATGTGAGCCTAGGGGAGTGATTCTAACTGTGGAGGGCGTGGCTTGTGAAATGACCATAGCGACATGTGATCCTATATAGAAGGATCACATGAGCTCTGTGTGTGATCAAGGGGTTAAATGATTACCTAGGGGCATGTTTCTAACTGTATGGGGGAGGGGCTTATGGGATGACCATAGAGACCTGTATTCCTATATAGAAGGATCACAGGCACTCTATGATCATTCCAGGGAGAAGAACGGTGGGCTGTGTTTACAACAGCTGACCGTCCTTCTCTCTCAGCTGGGAGCGATTGCGGGTGTCAGGCGGCAATTGGAGCTGCCTGACCCATGCATCGGCTTCCCCACTACCTAGTGAGGGCGGGAGCGCACCGATGGCAGTGCGCGCTTGCCCCCTAGCTTCCTGCACGCGACCGACGTAGACCTACGTCAGTTTGCGCAGGAGAGCCACCCTGCTGAAGTAAATAGGTGGCGGGTGGTCGGGAAGTGGATAATTTTTATCATATGCAAAGGTCTTCATGGATGTGACCAATCACATATAACTAGAGCACCAACACCCCCATGTATAAGTAGAAGGTAAAGTAGGGGCTGTGGGACTTTAACTGTATATACTGTGGCAGGCTGGCCCTCCTGCTCAAACCAACGTAGGGCTACGTCGGTCTCGCGCCTGCAGCTAGGGGGCGAGCGCGCGCCGCTGGCGTCGCTCTCCCGCCCCCCCCCTCAGCAGCGAGGACTGAGGACTCCGATGCCCAGGGCAGGCGGCTCCGATTGCCGCCTGACTCCCGCGATCGCTCCCCGCTGAGAGAGAAGAATGGTCAGCTGTTGTAAACACAGCGGACCGTTCTTCTCCCTGGAATGATCACAGAGCGCCTGTGATCCTTCTATACTGTATAGGATCACAGGTCTCTATGGTCATTCCATAAGCTCCGCCCCATACAGTTAGAATCACTCCCCTAGGCTTATATTTAACCGCTTGATCCCCCACAATGTTAACCCCTTCCCTGCCAGTGTCATTTTTAGCACTGATTACTGTAGTAATGTCACTGGTCCCCCAAAAGTGTCAAAAATGTCAGTTAGGGGTTCGATCTGTCCGCCGCAATGTCGCAGTCCCGCTAAAAATCGCCGCCATTACTAGTAAAAAAAAAAAAAAACAATAAAAATTACAAATCTTTCCTGTAGTTAGTAGCGCGATAACTTTTGCGCAAAACAATCAAAATACGCTTATTGCGATTTTTTTTTTTTTTTTTTTACCAAAAATATGTAGCAGAAAACAAATTGACCTAAAATGTTAAATTTCGATTTTTATATTTTTTTTTTTGGGGGGAATGTTATATAGCAGAATGTGAAAAATGTATATATATTTTTTTTTTCAGAATTGCCACTTTTTTTTTGTTTATAGCACAAAAAATAAAAATCGCACAGGTGATCCGCACACCGGATTGTAAACAATGTAAACAAAGCCGTCTGTCATTCTTCCCTGTGTAAGAATGGAGATCAAACGGTTCTGCTATGTAGGATCATTGATCTCTGTTCTTACACCAGGAGCCACAGCCAATCACAGTTAGAAGCATGCCTATAGGGACACACTTAACCCCTCCCTCTCCAATAAAGTTAACTACTTCACTGCCAGTGTCATTTTTACAGTAACAGTGCATATGTATAGCACTGATTACTGCAGTAATGTCACTGGTAACCCCAAAAGTGTCAAAAATGTCAGTCAAGGGTCCGATCTGTCCGCCGCAATATCGCAGTCCCGCAAAAAAAATCGCAGATCGCCGCCATTACTCGTTAAAAAAAAAAACAACAAAAATGACAAAAATCTTTCCCTTAGTTAGTAAACGCAATAACTTTTGCGCAAACCAATCAAAATACGCTTTTTGCAATTTTTTTTTTTTTACCAAACATATGTAGCATAAAACAAATTGGCCTAAAATGTTAAAAAATTTTGATTTTTACATTTTTTTGGGGGGAATTTCATATAAAAAAATGTGAAAAATATTGTTATTTTTGCAAAATTGACGCTCTTTTTTTGTTTATAGCGCATGATCACAAAATCGCAAAGGTGATCAAATACCACCAAAAGAAAGCTCTGTTTGTGGGGAAAAAAGGACGTCAAATTAGTTTAGGTACAGCGTTGCACGACCGTGCAATTGTCCGTTAAAGTCACAAAGTGCCGAATCGCAAAATAGGCCCTGGTCAGGAAGGGGGTAAAATCTTCCGGGGCTTTAGTGGCTAAGGGGGGAAATCCTTCCGGTCCAGAAGTGGTTAAGGGTGCTAAAAAGCAATGGACAAAGGAAAAGCAATACAAAAGTCAAAGGAGATGCTACTGTATATTAAAAATGTATAAATGTATTTATTACAAAAGGTATAAAAAGACTTAAATTAAAAAAAACTCTATATTCAGTGTCTAATTATTACACTTTAATTTCCGACCGGTTTCGCCTTAACGGCTTCTTCAGAGAAAGCGTAGATGTTAATCTGACTGAGGTATGGAGCATATACTACTGGACAAGATATGTGATCCTACGCCTGAGGATCCACGGCACTAACTGAAAAGGTCAAATCCACCATGATGGGTCTCCCGCAAAGGGGAAAATATAACCGTTTGGGGCAAAGGTTGAACATATATCACAAACCAATCCAGCCCCAAGGACAGGCACATCCTCATAGATCCTTCAAGGAAAGTGTTCCCCAGGACAACGCAAGTCTTCAGCCTCTCGGTGCTTAGCATATGCTTGGACCTCTCAAAGTGCTTTTTGGATCGTCAAAGGCTAAGCTGTTACTCTTTTCCCCCTCGGTATTGAGGTGTTTTCACCTCCTAAACTAACACAATTGAAGCTCTTTCTGCTAAGCACTGAGAGGCTGAACGATTGCGTGGTCCCGGGGAATATTTTCCTTGAAGGATCTATGAGGAAGTGCCTGTCCTTGGGGCTGGCTCTGGCGTAGGATCACACATTCAGTAGTATATGCTCCATACCTGAAGAAGCCGTTAAGGCGAAACCGGTTAGAAATTAAAGTGTAATAATTATACACTGAATGTAGAGTTTTTTAATTGAAGTCTTTTTATACCTTTTGTAATAAATACATTTATACATGTTTTAATATACAGTAGCATCTCCTTTGACTTTTGTATTGCTTTTCCTTTGTCCATTGCTTTTGAGCACCCTTAAAGTCCCACAGCCCCCTACCTTACCTTCTAATGTTTATCATAGGTGTATTTTAAATGATGGAGAACGAATATCAACCAAAAATCCAGGAAAAAAAAAACAAATGATACAAATGTTATAAACTGAGTTGCAGTTCAGTAAGTAAAATAAGTATCTGATCCCCCAAGCAAAACATGACTGACTGGTGGAGAAATCCTTGTTGGCAAGCGAAGAGGTAAGACGTTTCTTGTAGTTGGAGACGAGGTTTACACGCATCCCAGGAGAGATTTTGGTCCACTCTTCTTTACAGATCCTTTCTAAAACCTTAGGTTTATTGGCTGTCGCTTGGAAACTCGAAGTTTCAGCTCTTATTGTTTGAGTGGTGGGGCCTCGGGAAACCAGGATATCTTATTGCGGATGAACACAATGCTGGCATAAGGAGATGCTTTCTGATGTGAAATTTGGCTTCTTGTGAGGTCAGGGATAGTATATGCCTCCTCTTTTGAAGTTTCTTGATGAGCCTCTGGCCAGCAATAGCGTCTATTGGCGCTTTTCCACTGCATGGAACCGAACGGTTCGGCTCGCTTTTGTGCTTTTCCACTGCTGGTACTGCATGGTACGGTGTAGGAACGGTTCGGTTCGGTACGGTACGGTACGGCGGCGCTTTTCCACTGCATGGAACCGAACGGTACGGCTCTCAAAAACAGTACCTACTTGATTGTGGTTCCAACAGGTACCATAACCGGTCAGAGTTGTATAAAGTACTCGAAACCCATACTTGAGTAAAAGTACAAGTGCTCGATCAAAAAGTGACTTGAGTAGAAGTGGAAGTGCTCGATCAAAAAGTGACTTGAGTAGAAGTGGAAGTGCTCGATCAAAAAGTGACTTGAGTAGAAGTACTAAAGTATTCAACATTTTTTGTACTTAAGTATTGCAAGTAGTTTTTATATAAATTTTGCTACTCAAGTACTGAAAGTAAAAGTACAAGTACTGTGTTATGTAGTTATTAAAGAAAGAAGTCAAAAGTCAAAAGTACACATGACATTATACACATTTTTTTGAGCTTCATGAAACCTGCCATCTACTGTTCTGGCAGTGGTAATTTTTATAATAGTAACGAGTAACTATGCAGCACAAAATAAAAATATCGGAGTAGAAGTATTGAAATCATCAAAAAATGTAGTGAAGTAAAAGTGGAAGTAGGAGAAAAAAATTCTACTCTAGGAAAGTACAGATACCGCCTTTCGGTACTTAAGTACAGTAGTGAAGTAGTTCTACTTAGTTACTATACATCTCTGTAACCGGTACCATATCCCACAATCCTTTGCATGCAGTCACTACTAGCCACTGATTGGTCAGAGAATCCCACCCACCCCGTTGTTATCCCACCCACTTAACTTTAGTACTACTTTAGTGGAAAAGCAAACCATACCGTACCGAACCGTTCCAACACCGTACCATGCGGTACCAGCAGTGGAAAAGCAAACCGGGCCAAGCAGGGCCTAGTAGAGCCGAGCCGGTACTTGCAGTGGAAAAGTGCCATATGTGTCCGTGGTTTAGGATGTGTACATCTTTACTTTCAGTCTCTCCCTATCTGGGACATATCCAACACTGCCTTTTTGACAAAGCCCTGAAGAAATGGGATGTAGATACCGCCAAACATGTTGGCATCTCCTGCATGCTTAGTTGTCTTACCACATTTGCTGTTATCTTTTCTAGAATATGTTAAGGGTTATTTATGGCCTATGGTTTTTTCTATGTCTATGTACACAATATTGGAATTAATAAATGTTTTTTTATCCTTTTTTTAAACATACTCTATCTATTTGATGTTGGTGGTTGGTTTTTGGGAGATACCATCTAAAAAGCCCATTCCCTGTCCATTGAGGACCTTCTCGGTTTACGAAGTTTTAGCTCCCTCCATAAATTTTCTATAGGATTAAGGTCTGGAGACTGGCTAGGCCACTCCTTTGTTGCCTTGGTGGTATGTTTTGGGTCATTGTCATGCTGGAAGACCCATCCATGACCCATCTTCAGTGTTCTGGGCGAGAGAAGAAGGTTCCCATCCAACATTTTACAATACATGGCCCCATCCATTGGCCTCTGCGGCAAAGAAGGCCTGTACCTTTAGTAGAGAAAAAGCCCCAAAGCATCCTGTTTCCACCGCCGTTTTTGACTGTGGGGATGGTGTTATTAGAGTCTTAATCAGCATTTTGCTTCCTCTAAACACAGTGATAAGTGCCGGTTCACACTAGTACGACTTGTCAGCCGTCGCGGTCCATTGTGTAGTACAGGAACCGTTCTAATAGGAGCGACACAAGTCGCTCCGACTTAGAAAAAGGGTCCTGTACTACTTCGGGGCGACCTGGAGTGACTTGCATAGACATTAATTTTATGAAGTCCGTGCAAGTCGTGCCGAAGTCGACTTCACAGGTCGAACCCGAAGTCGTGCCGCTGCATTGTGAACCGGCACTTAGAGTTATTGCCAAAGAACTCAATTTTGGTCTCATCTGATCACAGCACTTTCTTCCAATCCTTCTCTGAATCTTTTAGATGTTCATTGGCAAATTTTAGACTAGCCTGTACATGTGCCTTCTTTAGGAGGGGAAACTTGCGGACGCTGCAGGATTTTAATCCATGGCGGCGTATTGTGTTACCAATGGTTTGTTTGGTGACTGTGGTTCCAACTGCCTTGAGATCATTCACAAGCTCCCCCAGTGTAGTTCTGGGCCGATCCCTCACTTTTCTGATGATCTTCCTTACCCCAAATCTTGTATGGAGCTCCAGACTGAGGGCGATTGATGGTTATTTTGTATATCCTCCATTTGCGAATAATCGCTCCAACAGTTGTCTCCTTCTCACCAAGCTTCTTGCTGATGGTCTTGTAGCCCATTCCAGCCTTGTACAGGTCTACAGTCCTTGTCCCTGACGTCCTTTGACAGCTCTTTGGTCTCGCCCATGATGGTGAGGTTTGAATGGAAGAAAGAGGTTCTGTGGACTGGTGTCTTTTATACACATAACAAGTTATCGTTAGGAGCACCTTCTTACATTGACTGGACTAATCTGTGTACCACATGAGCACCTACTGTAGCCAGTCTGTGGAAGCCAGAATTATTGTTAGTTGGTAGGGGATCAAATACTTATTTTACTCACTGAGCCGCAAGTAAATTTTTTGGGAGATACCATCTAAAAAGCCCATTCCCTGTCCATTGAGGACCTTCTAGGTTTTCAAAGTTTCAGCTCCATCCGTAGGATTAAGGTCTGGAGACTGGCTGTTACTTTGGCGGTATGTATCATGTGTTTTTTCTGGATTTTTGGTTTATATGCTGTCTCTATCATTTAAAATATACCCATGATAACAGTTATAGACCATTCATTTCTTTGTAAGTGGGCAAACTAACAAAACTAATAGGGGAAAAAATATTTTCCCCATTGTATATCTTTGCATTACAGTCATGTTACATGCATTGCGATGGCATTACATGTAAGCAAGGCCAGGACAAGGGATGGGCGCAGTCTGTCATCTTTGCCCTGAGCGCTGGATGACCTTATCCCGGTACTGCGTGTAAGGGTACTCATGCACTGTAACATGCTGCTGCACACCATTGCATCACACATTTTGTGATAGGTACGATTTTCAAGATGCTTAGGTGCATTGGCAGCCCAGTATTTTTATTGGAGGTCCTTAATGCAACTCATTTTAACCACTTCAAAACAGTTTCACCACCTTTCTGCCCAGGCCAATTTTCCATCTTTTAGCACCTACACACTTTGAAGGACAGTTACTCCGCCATGCAATACTGTACTCAAATGAAAATATTTTTTATTTTTTGAGACAGATAGAGCTTTCTTTTGGTGGTATTTATTCACCAATGGGGTTTTTTACCACTTTATTACTGGCTGCTTTCATCCCTTTCCCAGGCCAATTTTCAGCTTTCAGCGCTGTCACACTTTGAATGACAATTGCGCGGTCATGCAACACTGTACCCATTAGAAATTTGTATCATTTTTTTCACACAAATAGACCTTTTTTTTTTTTTTTGGTGGTATTTAATCACCACTGGGTTTTTATTTTTTTACTAAATAAACAAAAAAAAGACACTCTGGCAACTGAAATTTAATGTGGATAAGTGCAAGATAATGCACCTGGGGCGTAAAAACCCAAGGGCAGAATATAGAATATTTGACACAGTCCTGACCTCAGTATCTGAGGAAAGGGATTTAGGAGTAATTATTTCAGAAGACTTAAAGGTGGGAAGACAATGTAATAGAGCAGCACGAAATGCCAGCAGAATGCTTGGATGTATAGGGAGAGGTATAAGCAGTAGAAAGAGAGAAGTGCTTATGCCGCTGTACAGAACACTGGTGAGACCTCACTTGGAGTATTGTGCGCAGTACTGGAGGCCATATCTCCAGAAGGATATAGATAGTCTAGAGAGAGTTCAGAGAAGAGCTACTAAACTAGTACATGGATTGCAGGAAAAAACTTACCAGGAAAGGTTAAAGGACCTTAACATGTATAGCTTGGAAGAAAGAAGAGACAGAGGGGATATGATAGAAACTTTTAAATACATAAAGGGAATCAACTCGGTAAAGGAGGAGAGCATATTTAAAAGAAGAAAAACTACCACAAGAGGACACCGTTTTAAACTAGAGGGGCAAAGGTTTAAAAGTAATATGAGGAAGTATTACTTTACTGAGAGAGTAGTGGATGCATGGAATAACCTTCCTGCAGAAGTGGTAGCTGCAAATACAGTGAAGGAGTTTAAGCATGCATGGGATAGGCATAAGGCTATCCTTCATATAAGATAGGGCCAGGGACTATTCATAGGATTCAGATATATTGGGCAGACTAGATGGGCCAAATGGTTCTTATCTGCCGACACATTCTATGTTTCTATGTTAAGACAGAAAATGAAAAAACAAAATTGGTTTTCTTTGTTTCCAGTATAAAATTTAGCAAATAAATAATCGAATAATATTAATAATAAACAATATATTTCTTCATAAATAAGCCTCTGATTGGTTACCACAGTGATCAGTCACTCTGAAGCCCACCCCCCTGTGTTACTCTCTCTGTGAATGGAGAGGAAAGATACATACTTGCAGAGAGAAAAAAAAGTTTGTGTGTAAAAAAATAAATAATTAATTTAAAAAAATCAAAGAAAAATACCTAGATCAAGGTTTGCTCTAGGTTAGTGTTTAGGTCAGGGTCAGCATATTTTGGGCAGGATTTTAAATTTTTTTTAAATTAGTATCAATGTCAGAATGTTTTAGGTAGGACAAAAAAAAGCAAAATGCACACTATTGTTTCTGGGCTATACTACGGGTACAAACAACAACTAACATACACATATGTGGTATCACTGCGATCATCAGAAGCAGGAAAATTAATTTTGGGTTCTTTGGTGGTAGATTACGGTAGTAGCAACAAATGTACAACTACATTTATAAAAAAAAAAAATTTCTTTTTTTTTTTTTTACAATTTTTGGCCAGATAATAATAAAAAAATAGGGAATATCCATAACCATTTACCACCAAATGAAAGCCCAATTTGTCTTGAAAACAAAAAAAAGGTATAAGCCACCTGGATGCACAAACTAGTTGTCATGATAAGTACAGTTTTACTAACACATGTCAAAGTTGCATAATTGTGCTTAGACATTAAAGTGACACTAAAGTCCCTTTTTTTTTTTTATAATAGCAAACATTCTATACTTACCTGCTCTGTGTAATGGTTTTGCACAGAGCAGCCCGTATCCTCCTCTTCTCGGGTCCCACACCAGCGGTTCTGGCTCTTCCCGGTTTCCAGGTGCCACCACAGTAAGCACCCAAGCAGGCGAACTCCCGAGACACGGCTCTGTGTGTCCATTCACACATGGAGCTTTGGCTCGGCCCCACCCCTCTGCCTCCTGATTGGTTCACTGGCTGTGATTGACATTGGCTCCATCTGCTGCCGAAAGCCAATCAAGAGTGTGAGTCCCCGGATAGGCAAGGCTCTCGTGGACATCGCTGAAGGTAAAAACTTGCGCCTTTACAACCACTGTAAAATGTGTTTAACCCTTAGGCCCGAAGGGGTTAAAGAAGGGAAACCAGCATTGAAGACAAAGCACACAATAGGAGACCATCAACTGTGGCCATTGACCTGAATCATCAGCAAGTGGACTAATTGATTCTCATGGACAGAAGGAGTCACAGTCAGTGAGCTTGCTGCACAACTGGACTGTGGTCCATACAAAAGATGGTGGAAGACCTAGGGCAGGGGTGTCAAACTCCATTTATCATGGGCCACATTAGCATTATGGTTGCCCTCAAAGGGCCAGTTGAACTCCATAAGGAGAATATCAACTGCGGCCACTGACCTGAATCATCAGCAAGTGGACTAACTGATTCCCATGGACAAAAGAGTCACAGTCAGTGAGCTTGCTGCACAACTGGACTGTGGTCACAATACCATATAAAAGATGGTGGAAGACCTAGGGCAGGGGTGTCAAACTCTATTTATCGTTGGCTTATTGGCATTATGGTTGCCTTCAAAGGGCCGGTTGAACTCTATAAGGAGACTACAAACTGCGGCCGCTGACCTGAATCGTCAGCAAGGGGACTAACTGATTCCCATGGACAGAAGGAGTCACAGTCAGTGAGCTTGCTACACAACTGGACTGTGGTCACAATGCCATACAAAAGATGGTGGAAGACCTAGGGCAGGGGTGTCAAACTCCATTTATCGTGGGCCACATTGGCATTATGGTTGCCTTCAAATAGCCGGTTGAACTCTATAAGGAGACTATCAACTGCGGCCGCTGACCTGAATCGTCAGCAAGGGGACTAACTGATTCCCATGGACAGAAGGAGTCACAGTCAGTGAGCTTGCTACACAACTGGACTGTGGTCACAATGCCATACAAAAGATGGTGGAAGACCTAGGGCAGGGGTGTCAAACTCCATTTATCATGGGCCACATTAGCATTATGGTTGCCCTCAAAGGGCCAGTTGAACTCCATAAAGAGAATATCAACTACGGCCACTGACCTGAATCATCAGCAAGTGGACTAACTGATTCCCATGGACAAAAGAGTCACAGTCAGTGAGCTTGCTACACAACTGGACTGTGGTCACAATGCCATACAAAAGATGGTGGAAGACCTAGGGCAGGGGTGTCAAATTCCATTTTTTTCGTGGGCCACATTAGCATTATGGATGCCCTCAAAGGGCCGGTTGAACTCCATAAGGAGAATATCAACTGCGGCCACTGACCTGAATCGTCAACAAGTGGACTAACTGATTCCCATGGACAGAAGGAGTCACAGTCAGTGAGTTTGCCACACAACTGGACTGTGGTCACAATGCCATACAAAAGATGGAGCTAGACCTAGGGCAGGGTTGTCAAACTCTATTTAATCATGAGTCACATCAGCATTAAAGGGCTAGTTGAAATCTTTAAGACTAGATGTCCAGAGAAAGCTCCCCCACCGTCAGAAGTCAAGAGTCCCCCACCCCCCTTACATTGTGCTGCTGCTAGGAAGAAGCTGGGCTAGAGCTGTGAAGCAGAAAGTTCAGGGTCAGAGGATCAGAGGAGGGCATAAGGGCGTGAATGCTAAGACCAGTGAGGCGAAGACAAGGTTGCACAGAGAGGTGCAGGATCTGTAGGAGGAGTTCTGGCCTCCTCTCTGCTGCTGACTGCCGTAACTACCATTTGTGGTAGAGAATTCCATAATCTTGTAGCCCTTACTGAAAAAAAAAAAAACCCTGCATAGCCTAAGGTTAAACCTCTTCTCCTCCAATCGCATTGTATAGCCACGTGTCCCAATGCATTCATTGTGACGTAACAGTTTTTTTTCTATGCTGGGATCACCGTTGAGGGGTACTTGTATATCGCTATCATGTCCCCTCTCAGGCGTCTCCTTTGCATAGAGAAAAAATCAAGTGCTTGTAAGCGCTCTTCATAATTAAGATCCTCCAATCCCCTAATCAGTTTAGTTGCCCCCCTCAACTAAACCCCTGTTCTTTATGTATATTGAGACAGGTCTACTTGGTTGGTGGCAGACTGGAGGGTGAGTACATCAGACTGGGGGCTGGCTGGCTTCCATGCACCTCTTTTAATCCTTTTCAATTAGTTTTTTCCGATACAGGGATGGAGACGCTGGGCATACCTGCCGGTGTCTCATTTAAAGTCCCACATAGCCCACATTGTCTCAGTTGCCCCCCTCTTAACTATCTCCAGCTCCATCACATTCATTCTGAGGACTGGCGACCAGAACTGGACAGAATACTCCAGATGTGGTCGGACCAGAATTTTATAAAGTGGTAGAATTATAGTTTTATCTCTGGAATACATCCCCTTCCTTATGCAAGCTAATATTCTGCCGGCTTTGGCAACAGCAGCTTGACATTGCATGCTATTACTAAGTCTATCTTCCACTAAGACTCCCAGATCTTTCTCCATTTTTGATTCCCCCAATGTGAAATTTGAATGACCATTGTAAGCTAATAAAAAAAGTTATGTCAAATTTTGCATTACTTTTGGTACAGTCATTGTCTACCCTACATGTTTATTCAAAAATTACAGACAGATGACCTTTATATCTATTTGTTAAAAGTCCTACTAATGACTATCAGAGTTTTGGCTCTGATAATGCCGGCAACAGGTGCCCTTATTGTGTTTTTTGCTTTTCTCTTCAAATATGCGGTGATGAATATTACTGGACGCATTCCTAAAGAATTCAGAAATCAATGTTTCCACTTGTCCTCGGGTCTTACACGTCCGTAGCATCCTGTTTGTTTATGAAATATTTCTCTGCTTCGTCTATCGGGGGGGGATCTTTCTCCCAGGTGACGGAAGTCCATCGCGGATCGCACAAAAGGAGGATGTGCCTTCCTCTGCTTCATCTTCTACGTTGGAAAATGAAATTCTTGATGTCTTGGAGGAAATTGGCTTCACAATAAGGAAATTCCAAATGGAACTGTTGGAAACAAACAATCCGAAGAAAGGCTTCCACCCTTAGCAGAAGTTCTTCCGATGCGTTTGGCCTTGTTTTTGTTTGATTCGGATCAGCTGATGTTTTTGCTGAATGAGGAAGATCGGGATTTGATGGCCAAGTTTAAGTCTGTCCAGTAGAGATGGAGCCGTGAAGCACGTTCCTGTTTGTAATGCCTTGTGTGAAGTTTATGAGATGTTGGGGGTCATGCTTACATGAGTTTCTTATGAAATGTAAACTTGGAATACTCGATCCGTTGCTGTTCAATGTAATGTTTAAACTGTAAGATAGATATAATGGCAGGACCCGTACATGTACTGGGGCCAAATCACAATGAACTTCTTATCAAAGTAAAAAATTGTATTATAAGGTGATGCAGAGTACGGTGCCAAATACAAGACAAGACCAAGACAAGAAGAGATAATGATAATAATAATACTAATAATGATCTATGTTTCAATTGAAATTATATTCATTTTATAATTGCAACTGGAACTAAACTTTAAAAAAATATTCTTTAATATAAAATTGTGAGTTGACTACAATTTCTTTGAAGCCAATAATTTCTGGGAAAAACAACATGTCCTTCCAACCTCTTGTGTCTTTCAGATAAAGAGTAAAAGAAAATTTCCCTGATGGAACTAAAGTAAAAAACATTATCCAAAATTATAAATAATTACTCAGAGCCTCCAAACACTATATATATATATATATATATATATATATATATATATATATATATATATATATAAATAAATAGATAAAAATATATATATATATATAAATATATATATATATATATATATATATATATATATATATATACCATATATAGATATATATACCATATACATACATACAAAAAAGCCTCCAAACACTATATATATATATATATATATATATATATATATATATGTACCGTATATAGATATATATATATATACCATATATATATACATACAATATCTCACAAAAGTGAGAACACCCCTTACAAACGAAAACGAAACAAAACTAATTTTACGGTATGGCACATACAGTATCTCACAAAAGTGAGTACACCACGCACATTTTTGTAAATATTTTATTCTATCTTTTCATGTGACAACACTGAAGAAATGACACTTTGCTACAATGTAAAGTAGTGAGTGTACAGCTTGTATAACAGTGTAAATGTGATGTCCTTCCAACCCCATATGTCTTTCAGAAAAAGAGTAAAAGAAAGAAACTATAAAGAAAATAAAATAAAAGAAAATCTCTCTGATGGAACTAAGGTAGAAACAGGGCCGGATTTTCCACTAGGCACATTAGGCATGTGCCTACAGGCACCCTTCCTAGGGGGGAGCCTCTCATTAGTATGAGTTTTTTTCTCTTCTCTCTTTTTTTTTTCCCCGCTCGCTGCAAGGTCTATATGTTGTACAGACCTGACAGCGGGGGGGGGGGGGGGGGGTGTCACACACAGTCCAGCCACCAGGATTGTGAGCAAACTCCTGCCTGCATCCTGATTGCCTCCACACACTCCCAGTACCAGCCTCCCCACTCCACTTGCCCATCTGTAGGGCGGGACGCCAGTGGTTGGAGAGGGGGGAGAAGAGCGGACACATATCGGCTCTCCTCCCCTTCTTGTTGTGACCCAGAAAGTGATGCGTATGAGGTCACTTCCAGGTCAGCCTCTCTGTGTCCTCAGCTAACATAGCCAGGAAGGGATGTATTGCATTGCGATGTGCATTGCAATACATTCAGTGGAGTCCAGAAGAGACATTGGGGGTCTTTAAGGCCCTGCATGTCCAGGGCCGGACTGACCTACCGGGATACCTGGGAAATTTCCTGGTAGGCCGGCAAGTCCCCTTGTCATGGGCTGCTTGAAGGGCAGTGGCACCTGTAAAAAAAATGGCTGCAGCCCACCCGACATGTCAACTGCGCATGCGCCAATGCTGCTCGAGAAAGCCCATACACGTTTCGCCATTCTTGGGCTGACGGCACATGTGCAATGTCATTATGGCGCTGGGTGGCGCTATTTTTAATCGGTGAGTAAGACCGCTCCACAGTCCCTGCATCTCCTGTACCATGCCAACAGCCTCTGCCTCTTCTCTACCATGCCTGCAGCCTCTGCCTCTCCTGTACCATGTCTGCAGCCTCTGCATCTCCTGTACTATGCCCACAGCCTCTGCATCTCCTGTACCATGTCCGCAGCCTCTGACATTTCCTGTAACATGCCCGTAGCCTCTGCATCTTCTGTACTATGCCCGCAGCCCCTGCATCTCCTGTACCATGCCTGCAGCCTCTGCATCTCCTGTACCATGTTCACAGCCTCTGACATCTCCTGTACCATTCCCGCAGCCCCTGCATCTCTCGTACCATGCCGGCACAGCCTCTGCCTCTCCTGTATCATGCCCACAACCCCTGCATCTCTTGTACCATGCCCGCAGCCCCTGCATCTCCTGTACTATGTCCGCAGCCTCTGCATCTCCTATACCAAGTCCACAGCCTCTGCATCTCCTGTACCATGCCTGCATAGCCTCTGACATCTCCTGTACCATGCCTGCAGCCTCTTCATATCCTGTACCACGTCCCCAACATCTGCATCTCCTGTACCATACCTGCATAGCCTATGACATCTCCTGTACCATGTACCCAGCCTCTGCATCTCCTGTACCATGCCTGCATAGCCTCTGACATCTCCTGTACCATGCCTGCATAGCCTCTGACATCTCCTGTACCAGGTCCGCAGCCTCTGCATCTCTTGTACCATGTCCACAGCCTCTGACATGTCCTCCTGTACAATGCTCGCAGCCTCTGCATCTTCTGTACCATGCACGCAGCTACTGCATCTCTTGTACCATGCCCCAAGGCCATGCATCTCCTGTACCATGCCCGCAGCTACTGCATCTCTTGTACCATGCCCGCAGCCCCTGCATCTCCTGTACCATGCCCACAGCCTCTGACATGTCCTCTTGTTCAATGCTCGCAGCCTCTGCATCTCCTGTATCATGTCTGCAGCCCCTGCATCTCCTGTACTGTACCATGCCCGCAGCCCCTGCATCTCTTGTACCTTTTCCACATCCTCTGACATGTCCTCCTGTACCTTGTCCACACACTCTATGACCATCTCCTGCATCTCCTGTACCATGTCTGCACTTTTATCACTTCAATCCAAAATTTGCTTTCATATCTGTCTCATATATATATATATATATATATATATATATATATATATATATATATATATAATACACTCTTCAAATGTGCTCTAAAATGCATGGTTTTCCCTTTTATGAACAAGAAAATAAAGGCGTAATTCTGTTGGGCGGGTATAGTAATGCTTTGGGGCTGTATGAAATTATTTCCAGGGCTGAATTTTGTTCCCAGTCCAGCCCTGTGCATGTCTCATTAAAGAGAACCTGTCACCTAAAAATCATCACATTGGGGATTTCTTGTGCTTGGGTGCAAATTGCTTGCTATGGGGACACGTGGCAGGAAGGAGGGGCCAGGAGCGGCAGTGAGGGACGTGGAAAGGGGAGGATCTAGGCTGCTCTGTGCAAAACCACTGCACAGAGCAGGTAAGTATAACACGTTTGTTGTTTTTAACCAAAAAAAAAAAAAAACAAGACTCTAGTATCTCTTTAACTGCAATCCTGTTAAAAATTGCTGTAGAATAAGATGGACAAATAAAAAAGGTAGCATAAAATAAAATAAAAAAACATAAAGTAAAAAACAATAAAAACTAATAACATAAAACAAGACAGACAAAAAAATTTAATGAAACACCTTGAAAACTACAAATTAGAAAAAGTGTTATCTTTCAATGCATTAACCTATCACAAATTTCAAAAAGATTGGTCGGCATGGCCCTATCTAACAACTGATACTAGAAACCTATAAGGTAACTCATAATTAATAACTAAGTTCTACTCATCCTTGTCTTGAAGATGACGGGGGGTGTCGACTGCCCGTGGCTTGGTGACATTGTTCCCCTAGGGGTTCTGAGCCGGGGTAGTTCGACACCTCTCTTCTCCTCCCACCATCAGAATAAACCATGCTTAAAGCGGAGTTCCACCCTGGATTTGTTTTTTGTTTTTTTAATACCCCCGGGACAGTCAGGGCTAGTGCATTCCACAATGGCTAGCCTCTGATCTGTCCCGGGTTGCACTTACCTGCAAGACGAAATACTTACCTTGCAAACGTCTTGTCCAGCGCTGCCATCTCAGATGTGGGCAGCTTGAAGCCAGCGCGTCCTCTTCGGCGTCTTCTTCCGCCTTCTGTGGTCCCACGATGCTCTGCGCCGGCCCCGACGTCACTTCCGGGTCGCGCGCGTCACCCCTCCACAGCTTCTGGGCATGCCCAGAAGCTGTTTAGAAGGGGATGACGCGCGCGACCCGGAACTGACGTCGGGGCCGGTGCAGGCGCAATGATTCCTGGGAGCTATGACGTCCAGCTCCCAGGAATCATTGCAGAGCCAGGAAGTGACGACGGGCCGCGGCCGAGGAAGGAGGAAGAAGGAAGTAAGGTAAGTATATTTTGTTCGCTACGAGGTAAGTAAAAAAAAAAAAAAATATGCGATTATCCATTTCTTTTTCAGGTGACCCGGAGCGAGAAGATGGAGGTAAGTATAAAAATAGGGTGGAACTCCACTTTAATGTAAATGCACTCCTGTACGAAGCTTATAATTGTTTGAACACTGTTAAGTTTACTACTGGAAAATGTACTACCTTGTTGTTGTTATTTTCTTATATCAGACTTTGTTTGATATCATTTTCTGTTTTTTTTTTTTTTCATTTGTATTTGAAATCCATTAAAAATTATTGATTGAAAAAAAAAAAAAATTTAATGAAACAAATAAAATCAAACAAGATGGACAAATACAATTAAATAAATAAACAAATAAAATAAAATAAAAACAAATAAAAAACAAGATGGGCAAATAAAATCAAAATAAAAATATAAACAAAATAAAATAAGATGGAAAAATACAACAAAATGAAATAGGATAACGTAAAATAAAATAAAAACAAATAAAATAAAAGAAGATAAACAAATAAAATACAGGATATAATAACAAAACAGGCAAATCAAAAAAAAAAACCATTCCTGAGCAACACATTTTTTATATGCACCTTACACTTAAATTTTCCAATCAGTTTGTAACTTTACACTTTTTGAAAGTGAAAAAAAAACATGCCTGTATCTCAGCAGATTCCCAAGGGTCGGTGATTATGCTCATTAAAGTATAACATGCTTCAGTATGGCAGTGACATGTTGGGGGAATCATTGGCCCATAACTGGCCATTTCCTTCATCTGTACAGCGATTTCCGCGACCCAAAACTGCCATTAAAGAGAACCTGTCACCTAAAAATCATCACATGGGGGCCTTTTTTTGTGCTTGGGTGCAAGCTGCTTCCAATGGGGGCACTCGGCAGGAGGGAGGGACCATGAGCGGCGGCGAGGGACCCGAGAAGAGGAGGATCTGGGCTGCTCTGTGCAAAACCACTGCACAGAGCAGGTAAGTATAACATATTTGTTATTTTTAACCAACCCCCCCCCCCCCCGAGACTTTAATATCTCTTATTATTTATTTTATTTATTTATTTCAGGTACTTATATAGCACTGTCAATTTACGCAGCCCTTACAAATACATTGTACATTCACATCAGTCCCTACCCTCAAGGAGCTTACAATCTAAGGTAACTGTAACCCCATTACAAATTGCTGCAGAATAAGATGGACAAATCAAATAGGGTAACATAAAACAAGTAAAAAACAAAAAAACAAATAACGTAAAACAGGATGGATAAATAAAATAAAATAAAACAAATATAAACAAGATGGACAAATAAAATAAAAAAAAACAATAAAATAAATAAAATAAAACAAAATGGGCAAATAAAATAAACTAAAGTAAAATAAAATCAAATTAAAATATGATGGAAAAATACAACAAAATGAAATAGGATAAAGTAAAACAAAATAAATCAAAATGAAAGAAGGTGGACAAATAAAATCAAATAAATAAAAAAATAAATCAAATAAAAACAAATAAAAAACAAGAGCAGGTGTGTATAACATGTTTGTTATTTTTAACAAAAAAAAAAAAAAAAACAGAGACTTTAGTATCTCTTTAAATGTAACCCTGTTAAAAATTGCTGTAAAATAAGATGGACAAAAAAAAAAAGGTAGCATAAAATAAAACAAGATGGACAAAAAAAAAAAAATAAAACCATAAGGTAAAAAAAAGGGAAAAAAAAACAAAAACAAGTAGCATAAAAAAATGTATTAAAACAAATAAAACCAAACAAGATGGAAAAATAAAGTTAAATAAATTAAATAAAAACAAATAAAAAAACAAGACGGGCAAATAAAATAAACTAAAGTATAATAAAAATATAAACACAATAAAATAAGATGGAAAAATACAACAAAATATTAAAAAGGGTAAAGTAAAATAAAATAAAAACAAATAAAATAAAATAAAAGAAGATGGACAAATAAAATAAAACAGGATATAATCCTGTTTAAAAAAAAACAAAAACAAAACATCCCGAGCTATACATTTTTAATATATATCTTACAGTTAAATTTTACAACCTATTTGTAACCTCAAACTTTTTGAAAGAGAAAAAAACGATGCCTGTATCTCAGCAGATTCCCGAGGGGTCGGTGATTACGCTCATTAAGGTATAACAAGCTCAAGTATGGCAGTGACATGTTGGGGGAATCATTGGCCCATAACCGGCCATTTCCTTCATCTGTATAACGATTGCCGCGACCCAAAACTGCCGAGGTCAGCAGACCTGTATCGCTATCACAATGCCCCTGTTACTGATATACGGAGACCCAGAGTCCCCAAATTCACTACTGACTGCCATATAAACAGGGAGAAGGGTGGAAATGTAAAGGAACATGAAGAGGATTCCTGGGATTAGCTGAGTTAGAATTTCTGCCACCTCGCGGTCCTGGACTCGGCCCCCCCTGGGGCTTCTGTAGAGAGACGCGGCAAAAAAAGTGATTGGAAACATGTGAGTTACTTGTAACGGAAAACCTGGCCTGTAATACGCAGAAGTTGGCCAGAGTACAGCAGCGCTACGCACTTGGTGAATCTCTCGTGAAACGCTATAAGCACGCCATCGTTTTTTTTATAAGGATTGGATAATCAGCTGCAAATGCTTGGCTGCAAGATGCTGGTTACATCATGGGAAGTAATAACCTTTACTGGTGAAAAATGATGGCATTTTATGACCTGGTATTGTTATGTTCGGCAAAAATAAAATATTAGAAAACGGGATTTGCGGCATTACTGGCTTTTATCGAGGAATTGTGTCTTATTAGTGTTAAAGCAGAACTCCAGCTGTAACCAGGGGAGGACTGGGCCACGGGGCAGGGGGGGAAATTGCCCCCCGGGCTGCTCTGATGCTCCGTAAAAAGGCTCCACCACTTCTGCCACAGACATGCCTAAAGGATTCCTGGTGAAGAGAAGTAAAAAGTCCCCACTGCTGACCTACTGAGTGCGGGATGACAAGGACAGAGCGCAGCCCTCCCCCCAGCATTGATGGTGTAAACTGTGTCTGAGCAGAGGCCAGTTCCATGCCCCACTGGAGACTCTCCTCCCCCAGGTATGTCCCAGCTCCCCCCAATTGCCCCCTGCTGACCAGGTTGGGAACCCGGATTCGGCCGGTGAGTAGAGAGTACCTGGAGCGGAGCTTCAGCCTGGAATGAGGGTCAGGAGGAGGCCTGGAGGAGGGAGAGTGGGAGGGGGGGCCGAGCCGTTGCACAATGGTCCTCTGGATTGTACTTTCCCCCTGAGCCCAAAGTTTCTAGTCAGCCCCTGGCTGTAACAAATAGTGATGGGCCAAGCACACCTGGTTTGGTTCAGTTTGGCGAACATAGCTAAAGTTTGGATACGGAATCTGAAGCCCATTCAGATCAATGGGAGCCAAATGTAAAAAATAGTTCTGGCCATTTTCTAGGCTAAAATGTGGGACATCAAATGTATAGATGAGCAGTGCAGACCGTGCAGAGTGACGAGCGTGGCTACTCCGTCCGACGCGTTTCCCCTTCCACAGGCATCAACACTTTCTAGGCCAAAAGGCAAGGGTATGCCAAACACTGCCACCAGTTGCACAGGGTTAACCTTTGGTGGGTAGATCACTGTGAGGCGAGCGATATCATGTGTGCCCACTAGATGGCAATATATAAGGCCTCATAGGTTTGTCCATAATTCAGCTTGAGAAAGGAGCTCGCAGTTTCTTCTGGTATTCCTCGTACTATGCATGCTCTGTAAATGCGTATCGGCTTAGGGACATCATCAGGGTCGACACTGCGTTCCAGCGTGAGAGCCAGCCCCCGCTCTGAGCCTTACCTTCTCTACACCATCCAGCCAGCTGGAAAGGCCTCTGCAAGTGGCGGACCCGTGCAGTGTGGGCGGATAAAGCCCCTACACCCTCTGACGTCTCCTAGATGGATTACGCCCAATATAATCTAACAAGTTTGTAATAAATCGTATGCAGTCTACACTCAGAGACAAGGGAGGACTGGGCCAGGGGGCAGGGGGGCAATTGCCCCCTGGGCCGCTCTGATAGCCTGTAAAAAGGCTGCGCTGCTACTGCCACAGACATGCCTAAATGATTCCTGGTGAAGGGATGTAAAAAGTCCCCGCAGCTGACCTACTGAGTGCGGGATGAAGACAAGGACAGAGCGCAGTCCCCCCCTCCCCAGCATGGATGGTGTAAACTGTGACTGAGCAGAAGCCAGTTCCATGCCCCACTGGAGAATCTCCCCCGGCCAGCCCCAACCAAGCTGTCCCAGCTCCCCCCAACTGGCCAGGTTGGGAACCCGGATTCGGCTGGTGGGTAGAGAGTACCTGGAGCGGAGCTTCAGCCTGGAATGGGAGTCAGAAGGAGGCCGGGAAGAGGGGGAATGGGAGGGGGCCGAGTCGTTGCAGCATGGGCCTCTGGATTGTACTTGCCCCCTGGGCCAAAAGTTGCCAGTCTGCCCCTTCTCAGAGATGCCTGTCCATTTTTTTTCCCTTTCCAAGTACTGGAGGCGGCATCTACTTTCACCGCAAGGCCAGCCCTGAATTTGTGGACTTGTATGGCTACCCTATAAGGACTATATAAGGACTTTTTATATGATTCGGATCTTGCTTTATATGTTTTTATTGGTTCACTACTAGCGCCAGATGAATTTTTTATTTTTATGCCGAACACATATCATGGGGGTTGGGGGGGCATTGTCCTGGTTAACACTTGACCTCCGGAAGATTTACCCCCCTTCATAACCAGGCCATTTTTTGCAATACAGCACTGCGTTACTTTAACCACTTCTGGACCGGAAGGATTTGCTCCCTTAATGACCAGGCCATTTTTTGTGATTTGGCACTGCGGTACTTTAATTGACAATTGCGCGGCCGTGCGACGCTGTACCCAAATAAAATTGATGTCCTTTTTTTCCCCACAAATAGAGCTTTCTTTTGGTGGTATTTTATCATCTGTGCAATTTTTATTTTTTGCGCTATAAACAAAAAAAGAGTGGCAACTCGAAAACAAAAAAAATATATTTTTCACATTCTGCTATATATATATATATATATATAAAAAAAATTAAAAATCTATTTTTTTCATTATTTTAGGTAAATTTGTATTCTACATATTTTTGGTAAAAAAAAAATCCCAAAAAGCGTATTTTGATTGGTTTGCGCAAAAGTTATCGCATTTACAAACTAGGGGAAAGATTTATGTCATTTTTATTTATTTAATTTTTTAACTAGTAATGGCGGCGATCTGCGATTTTTAGTGGGACTGCGACATTGCAACGAATAGATCGGACCCCTGACTGACATTTTTGACACTTTTGGGGGGACCAGTGACATTACTACAGTAATCAGTGCTAAAAATATGCACTGTTACTGTAGTAATGACACTGGCAGGGAAGGGGTTACCAACAGGGGTGATCAAAGGGTTAAGTGTGAGCCTAGGGGGTGTTTTCTAACTGTATGGGGGAGGGACTTGTGAAATTAGCACAGAGACCTGTGATCCTAAATAGAAGGATCACAGGCACTCTGTGTTCATTCCAGAGAGAACAACGGTCTGCTGTGTTTACAACAGCAGACCATTGTTCTCTCTCAGCAGGGAGCGATCGCAAGTGCCCAGCGGCAATCGCGGAGACCGGCCCTGTGGATCGGCATCCCCTCTGTCTAGTGGGGACGGGCGCGTGCCTCTGGTGGCAAGCGCTCGCCCCTAAGAGTGCTCCCACGAACCAACATACCCCTACGTCGGTTCGCACAGCCGAGCCAGCCTGCCGCAGTATATCTGCGGCGGGCGGTCAGCAACGCTGCACACAAATAACATTTTTATCATTTTTTGTTCCCCAACAAATAGAGATTAATTTTGGTGGTATTTTTCTTTCAATCATTTTTATTGAAAAATATCAAAAAGATGTACAATATAATTTTTGATGGTATTTGATCACCTCTGCGGTTTGATATTTTTTTGCACTATAAACAATAAAAAGACCAACAATTTTGAAAAAAAAAAAAAAAAAATACAATATTTTTTACTTTCTGCTATAAAACATATCCAATAAAAAACTTTAAAAATCACATTTCTTCATTAAATTCAGGCAAAGTGTATTCTACATATTTGTGGTAAAAAAAAAAAAAAAAATCCCAATAAGTGTATATTGATTGGTTTATGCAAAAGTTATAGCGTCAACAAACTATGGGATTTATGGAGTTTTATTTTTTTTTGTACTAGTAATGGCGGTGATCAGCGACTTATAGCAGGACTGTCATATTGCAGTGGACAATCAAACACTAACTGACACTTTTGACACTTTGATTTGTGCACTGGTCCAAATCATTTGGTGGAGGGGGATTATTGTGTGGGGTTGTTTTTCAGGGGTTGGGCTTGGCCCCTTAGTTCCAGTGAAGGGAACTCTTAAGGCGTCATGCTCCCAACTTTGTGGGAACAGTTTGGGGGTGGCTCCTTCCTGTTCCAACATGACTGCACACCAGTGCACATAGCAAGGACCATAAAGACATGGATGAGCGAGTTTGGGGTGGAGGAACTTGACTGGCCTGCACAGAGTCCTGACCTCAATCTGATAGAACACCTTTGGGATGAATTAGAGCGGAGACGGTGAGCCAGGCCTTCTCTCCAACATCAGTGCCTGACCTCACAAATGCGCTTCTGGAAGAATGGTCAAACATTCCCATAGACACACTCCTAAACCTTGTGGACAGCCTTCCCAGAAGAGTTGAAGCTGTTATAGCTGCAAAGGGTGGGCCAACTCAATATTGAACCCTACAGACTAAGACTGGGATTCCATTAAAGTTCATGTGTGTGTAAAGGCTGGCGTCCCAATACTTTTGACAATATAGGGTAATATATATATATATATATATATATATATATATATATATATGGCATGTAATACAAAAAAAAAAATATATATATATATATATATATATATACTTTACTTTATAGTATACAAATATAAATGGTATATATTACAAAAATATAAATGATATATAATATAAAAATATATATGTGGTATATAATACAAACAATTAATATTGTATATAATACAAAAAAAAATGTGTCTGGTATATAATACAAAAAAATATATATGATATAGTATATCATATATATTTTTGTATTATATGCAATTTATATTTTTTGTATTATACAGTATTTCAGATATACAAAACATATACATTTTCTATATAATACAAAAATATATATGGTATATAATACAAAAATTGTATCTTGTATATGATAAAAAAAAAGTTTATCTGGTAAATAATATAAAAAAATATATATCATATATAATACAAAAATATAGATGGTATATAATAAACAAGGTTCATGGTATATAGTAAAAAATGTACATGGTATATAACACAAAAAATATATATTGTAGATAATACAAAAATATAAATGGTATATAATACAAAAATATATATATATGGTATATAATACAAACATTTTATATTGTATATAATACAAAAAATGTGTCTGGCATATAATAGAAAAAATATATATGATACAGTATATCATATATATTTTTGTATTATATACAATTTATATTTTTTTGTATTATACAGTATTTTATACTGTATAATACAAAAAATATAAATGGTATATAATACAAAAATATATATGTATTAAATACAAAAATTGTATAATGTATATAATAAAAAAGGTTTATATGGTATATACAGTAATATAAAAAATATATATGATATATAATACAAAAATATATATGGTACAGTATATAATAAAAAATGTTAATGGTATATAATACAAAAAATATGTATTGTAGATAATACAAAAATATAAATGGTATATAATACAAAAATATATATATATATATGGTATATAATACAAACATTTTATATTGTATATAATACAAAAAATGTGTCTGGCATATAATAGAAAAAATATATATGATACAGTATATCATATGTATTTTTGTATTATATACAATTTATATTTTTTTGTATTATACAGTATTTCATACTGTATAATACAAAAAATATATAAATGGTATGTAATACAAAAATATATATGTATTAAATACAAAAATTGTATAATGTATATAATAAAAAAGGTTTACATGGTATATACAGTAATATAAAAAATATATATGATATATAATACAAAAATATATATGGTACAGTATATAATAAAAAATGTTAATGGTATATAATAAAAAATGTACATGGTATATAATACAAAAAATATATATTGTATATAATGCAAAAAATATACATGACATATAACACAAAAAAATATATATATTGTATATAATATTAAAAATATATATGGTATATAACACAAAAAATATATGTAGTATGTAATATAAAAAAAATATGATATATAATACAATAAAATGGTAAATGAATGTTTTCCTTTCACAAAAGGCGCACATGTTCCCATCTGTGTATTTAATATCATTGGCCCCAAAAGCCCTCGAATAGCTTGAAAATCCCCAGAGGAAGAAACATGTAATGGGGAGGAATTCAACACCTGAAATATGACATTTCCTGCTGCCAATCTGCAGATTTTTATCGTTGATTGCACAAGGTGTCACCCAGCAAAAGAAAACAAATCCCAAACCATCTGCGCATAGTTCAGTTTGTGGTATTTCCCTTCCGCTCGGGGACGCAACGTTGATGGGCCGCCGCTCTCCGGGTTGGAGGGGTTTTCAGGTGAGTCATTGTTTCAGAATATCATGAAATCTTCACAGGATGGGGACCAAAGTGACTTTGGCAGAAGATCTCAATTTGAAACAATGCGCATTCCTGACTTGTGTCCATGGTGGGGGCATGATCAGCGTAGGGAGTAACGCTGCCCTGGTCTTGGCATTGGACGTGGAAGGGAGGGAGCCTTGAGGAACAGGTGCCGGACTTGGACGGTGGTGATACTTTCCTCATCGCTCTTCAAGACGTCTGGCAATACAGGAAGAAGCGGAGGAAACGGCCGTCGCAGCTGCAGCTCTTCTTATGTGCATCCTGTGTAAATTCCTCAGGAGTAAGCACCCTGGAATGCGGAAATTGACCGTTATTGACGGATAATACACAAAATAAACTCCAGGAAACTTTTTTGGATGGAGTGGAGAAGACTTTTACAATTTTCTGCCTGGAGAAAATACCACATACTTTAGGCTGCATTCACACATGGGAGGACTGGGCCAGGGGGCAGGGGGGCAATTGCCCCCTGGGCCACTCTGATGCCCCGTAAAAGGGCTGCACCACTTCTGCTACAGACATGCCTAAAGTTTTCTGGTGAAGAGAAGTAAAAAATCCCTGCCGCTGACCTACGGGTTGAAGACACGGACAGAGCCCAGGTTAAAGACAAGGACAGAGCGTGCCCCCCCCTACCCCCAGCATGGATGGTGTAAACTGTGTTTGAGAAGAGGCCGGTTCCATGCCCCACTGGAGACTCTTCTCCAGCCCCAACCATGCTGTCCCAGCTCTCCCCATCTGCCCTCTGCTGGCCAGATCGGGAACCCGGATTCAGCCGGTGAGTACAGAGTACCTGGAACGGAGCTTCAGCCTGGAATTGGGGTCAGGAGGAGGCAGAGAAGAGGCAGAGTGGGAGGGGAGCCGAATCGCTGCACTATGGGCCTCTGGTTTGTACTTGCCCCCCTGAACCGAAAGCTGCCAGTCAGCCCCTGCATTCACATTTAGCATTTCGTGAGCATGTGCAAAATCACACTGCGTTTTTGCCTGTTTGGGCAGCACGCGCATACGGCAGTCCATTGATTTCAATGGGCTGCCCCTACGCACAACAAACATGGCAAACTAGATCACAGATCTTTTTGAGTGCCAAGCTTCACTCTTTTGTACTTGTGACAAATGCATGTTGTGTTTGGGGTGCCATTAGGCACAGGGCTGCTGTTCGAAATCGCGGGGCCCCGTACAGACTACCTGGCAGGGCCCCCCCAAGAAAATATTAAAGATATATTTAGCTAAAATTACAACAATCACTATTAGCAGACACAAATATAACGTAACTCGCATAATTCCTGCTAAATCTAAAAAAAAAAAAACTATGTTAAATAAAAAAGATGAGATGAGAAAAATATACAGGCTGGGCTGTTGGAGCTCAGTGATCAGAGAGACAGAGAGAGAGAGAAACAAAGTTACAAATAAGCTCCTGAGCAGAGATAAGTGCTGGGAGGGGGGGGGGGGGCATACAAGGGAGGGGGATTAGTGAGGGACAACTGTCTCTTTCTCAACAGATACAAGCTGATAGCAGGGACAGGGACAGAGATCAGATTCAGGTGCTGGAGGAAGATTTCTGTATTTGTTGTCCATCACTAATCCCCCTCTCTGTGTGGGCCCCCCTGTGTGCTCGGGCCCCCTACAAGAGGGCTGGTGGTCCCCCCCTATCAGCGGCCCTGATTAGGCAATGTTCACATCAATGCGTGCCCGGAGCGCGCGCAAAATCACACGCATTCCCCATGTGGACAGAAACTCACTGCTCTATAGCAGACGTGTAGGGATGCCATTAACTGCTTGCTGACCATATCACTTACATGTACAGTGGCAAAGCGAGTCTTCTGTGCCAGATCCCATACCTGGCACATCTGGCACCTGTGGGTAGAGGGTGCATGCACGCCTCTTCTGCTGTGATTTGTCATAGCAGCAGCCGATAAGCAGGTGCTGGCCAATGGATGTCTTTCGAAACCCGCCAATCGTTGGGAAAATACACAGAACGGAGCTCTGCCTTTGTAAACAAGGCAGAGCTCCGTTCTCACAGGGGGGGAAACTATGGATTTTCTTCCCCTTCAAAACAGGGAAAAAAATCCAGCTCTTCCCTTGGTCAAAGCAGCACACAGAGTATACAAAAACACTGGCTAGGAACACATTCAACCCTTTGATTGCCCTAGATGTTTTACCCCTTCGCAGCCAGTCTCATTAATACAGTGACAGTGCATATTGTTAGCACTGATCACTGTGTTATTGCAAACAATCATATATAGAGCTGCGCTGGACCAGTGAAAACTAAATAAATCAAATATTTAGTCCAAATTATGATGAAGGGAGTCCTTCTAGTGATATCCACACCAAAAATAAAGTGTGACTTCCACCATACAGAGTGCTCACTTACCAGTTTGCCAAGACCTTCTATTACCAGAGGTCAGTGACATTTATGGCTTATACCCAGCCAGGGCCTTTGTCCATCCAGAAGGGTTCAAGGGGTATGAAGATGGCAAATCCCACCATGTATGGACCTCCCTTTACAGAAGGTCAATGACAAGCACGGCTCATTTCTAGCTGAGGTCCTCCAAAGAACTCATGAGACACCAGGGTCCACCTTGTGATATTACGCTCATAGAAGCAACCTAGTACGTCTGGCACCTCCGAGTAGAGGGCACGTGCACACCACTGGCGCGCCTCTTCTCCTGTGATTTGTCACAGCAGAAGCCGATAAGTGGGTGCCGGCCATTGGATGTCCGCCAACACCCACACCGATTGTTGGGAAAGTACACAGTACGGAGCTCTGCCTATGTAAACAATCACAGGGGGGAAACAATGTATTTTCTTTCCCTTCAAAGCAGGGGAAAAAATCCAGCTCTTCCCTTGGTAAAAGCAGCACACACAGTATACAAAAACACTGGCTAGGAACACATGTAACCCGTTGATTGCCCTAGATGTTTAACCCTTTCCCAGCCAATATTTAGTCCAAATATTCATGATATCCACACCATCCAACACTAAAAATAAAGTGTGACCTCCACCATACAGAGTGCTCGCCAGGGGCTGACTGGCAACTTTTGGTCCAGGAGGCAAGTATAAACCAAAGGTGCAGCAACTCGGCCCCTCTCCCACTCTCCCTTTTCACATACTCCTCCTGAACCCCATTCCAGGCTGAAGCTCCTCTCCAAGTACTCTCTACTTACCGGCCGAATATGGGTTTCCGACCTGGCCATCAGCGGGAAGTTGGGGGGAGCTGGGACAGCTCAGTTGGAGCTGCTGGGGGAGGAGAGTCTCCAGTGAGGCATGGAATTGCTCCGACACAGCGTACACCATGGAGCACCTCAGCTAGGAATGAACCGTGATTGCCGCTGACCTTCTGTAAAGGGAGGTCCATGCATGGTGGGATTTGCCATCTTCATACCCCTTGAACCCTCCTGGATGGACAAAGGCCCTGGCTGGGTATAAGCTATAAGTGTCACTGATCTCTGGTAATAGGAGGTCTATGTAAACTGGTAATCGAGCAACAGGGTCGGACTGGGCCAGGAGAGGCCTGCGCTCTGTCCTTGTCTTCATCCCGCACTCAGTAGGTCAGCAGTGGGGACATTTTACTTCTCTTTACCAGGAATCCTTTAGGAATGTCTGTGGCAGAAGTGGTGCAGCCTTTTTAGGCGGCATCAGAGAGGCCCAGGGAGGGGAAATTGCCCCCTTGCCCCCTGGCCCAGCCCTTCCCGGGCACTCACTTTCTTTCCGGTCCAGCGGTGGCATCAGGCGATGGGATTTCTTGCAGAGAGGCAGAGCGGCTGGGTGAGCGGCGCAGGCTGAAGGAGCAGCCCGGCTACTGCAGCTGCTTTCACCACATGGAAATGTAGCCTGGCTGCGCCGGTGGGCACCCCTGAGTGGCGCTGGCCTGACACCCCCCCCCCCCCCCAATGTGTGGCATTTCTATTGGTACGCCACTGGTCCCTCCTACAACTCTGCTCTCTCCTTGTGCAGGGTGACTGGTCTGGTCTCCGCCCCCTCCTGTAGTTTTCTGCAGGCAGCCTGTTGTGGGTGGAGCCTGCTGGGACCCTCCCACAGCTCTACTCTGTCTCCTTGTGACTGGTCTGGTCTCCGCTCCCTCCTGTAGTTTTCTGCAGGCAGCCTGTTGTGGTCGGAGCCTGCTGGGACCCTCCCACAGCTCAGCTCTCCCTCCTTGTGCAGAGTGACTGGTCTGGTCTCCGCCCCCTCCTGTAGTTTTCTGCAGACAGCCTGTTGTGGGTGGAGCCTTCTGGGACCCTCCCACAGCTCTGCTCTCTCTCTCCTTGTGCAGGGTGACTGGTCTGGTCTACGCCCCCTCTCCTCTGGTTTTCTGCAGGCAGCCTGTTGTGGTCTGAGCCTGCTGGGAGCCTCCCAAAGCTCTGCTCTCTGTCCTTGTGCAGGGTGACTGGTCTGGTCTCCGCCCCCTCCTGTAGTTTTCTGCAGACAGCCTGTTGTGGGTGGAGCCTGCTGGGACCCTCCCACAGCTCAGCTCTCCCTCCTTGTGCAGGGTGACTGGTCTGGCCTCCGCCCTCTCCTGTAGTTTTCTGCAGACAGCCTGTTGTGGGTGGAGCCTTCTGGGACCCTCCCACAGCTCTGCTCTCTCTCTCCTTGTGCAGGGTGACTGGTCTGGCCTCTGGCCTCCGCCCTCTCCTCTGGTTTTCTGCATAAAACCTGTAATGGGTGAAGTCACTGGGCCCTTCCCACAGCTCTGCTCTCTGCACAGGCTATGTACAATACAATGATGATGTCACTTCTATTTTTGCAAGGTAATATCCTGGTTTGCAAAGTCAGTTCAGCTTTAAGATTCTAATTTTGGGTCATAAACCTCTTTGATACTAGAAAATGAATTTCTCGGAGTTATGAATGACTCCGTCGATATATAGATTGAGTGCACGGAGCTGCGCTCTGTCATCTCTGGAGACCTCAGGGCTCGGCAATGAATCAATCTCTCAGACAGAAGGACAAGGTGCTCCTTTCTCTTTATGGCATCTGAATCATATGGACGAGCTTTGTGCGGGGATTAAGGGAAGTATTTGTATATGATTGGAGGGGCTGAGGATCTGTTGGTGGATTATGGGGGATGCGATAAGCTGGATTTCGCATTGTATAGATAGTTGACCCCGGGAATCAGCCAGGAATTTTTATGGCTCTCAGTTTTCCTCACACAGGGAATGTTTTGGCACGAAGAAAACACAACATGTAATATAGGATTTTCTACTACGTTTATTTCTATAGCTAAATACACTATATTACCAAAAGTATTGGGACGCCTGCCTTTACACTTGCATGAACTTTAATGGCATCCCAGTCTTAGTCCATAGGGCAGTGGCGTCAGGAGGGTGGCTGACCCGCGCTATAGGCCCAAGTGGGCCGTCAAAAAGTCCCCGGGTTTCATATTGCTCATTGAGAATAATTAGCCTCAAGTCCCAAGGCCTGGGGTTGGCCAGGCACCGAAGCTCAATTGCCAGAGTCTTCCCCTCCTTCCTCCTCTACTCGTTTTATGCCACGTCACACACAGCGGTAATCTCCCGCAGTGTCACGGAGCTTAAGTTCAAAATGTTTGGCGGCCCCTGTAACAAAGTCCCGCCTCCTAGACTGGCTCCTTTGATAGACGAAATACTGATTCAATTGATCCAAATCCAAGCTCAGACCGTTGCATAGTGTGGGATCGCTGCTCTGTGTGTGATCCATTCAAGCACTGGTAGGCTGCATTGGTGGTGGGCACTGGTAGGCTGCATTGATGGACACTTGTAGGCTGCATTCATGGGCACTGGTAGGCTGCATTGATGGGCACTGGTAAGCATCATTGATGGGCACTGGTAGGCTGCGTTGATGGGAATTTGTAGGCTGCATTGGTGGTCACTGGTAGGCTACCTTGACGGGCACTGGTAGGCTGCATTGATGGGCACTGGTAGGCTGCATTGATGGGCACTGGTAGGCTGCGTTGAATGGCATTTGTAGGCTGCATGAATGGGTACTGGCAGGCTGCTTTGATGGGCACTTTTAGGCTGCATTTATGGGCACTGGTAGGCTGTATTGATGGGAATTTGTAGGCTGCATTGGTGGGCACTGGTAGGCTACATTGATGGGCACTGGTAAGCTGCATTGGTGGGCACTGGTAGGCTGCATTGGTGGGCACTGGTAGGCTGCATTGGTGGGCACTGGTAGGCTGCATTGGTGGGCACTGGTAGGCTACATTGATGGGCACTGGTAAGCTGCATTGGTGGGCACTGGTAGGCTGCATTGGTGGGCACTGGTAGGCTGCATTGCCTCTCAGAGGATCAGGAAGGAATTTTTTCCCCTGCTGTAGCAAATTGGATCATGCTTTGCTGGGTTTTTTTTTGCCTTCCTCTGGATCAACTGCTGGTATAGGATTGTGTATATGGGATTGCATGGTTGGGTTTTCTTTTTTGTTTTTTTGTTTTTTTATTGGTTGAGCCAGATGGATTTGTGTCTTTTTTCAACCTGACTAACTATGTAACTATGTAACAAACTATGGTATACAGTATATCTGAAAATTGATCAATCCTGATGTACTAAAGGCTGATCTCATTTATTGAGGCCCTAAAATGCCAGAATAGTACACATACCCCACAAATGCCCCTTGCTAAAGGTATTTAGTAAGAGGCATGATGAGTTTTTTGAAGTTGTAATCTGTTGTCACATTTTTTGGGGAAAATTGAGAAAAAGTGTTTGTTACCCCAACATTTCATATTCCTGATATGTGCCTGCTGTACCATGTACTTGTATGAGAAAGTCTCCCGTTCTCTTTGTATTGCTTCCTTTGTGTGAAATCCCTGGTGTTCCTGACAGTCCACCTGCTTTTCCTATTAACCACTTGCCGACTGCTCACAGTATATTTACTGCGGCAGTCAGCCCCTCACAGGCAGAGCGACGTAGGTCTACGTCGCTAGCCTGTGAGGCTCTGGGGAGCGAGTGCGCGCTGCTGGAGGCGCGCTCCCGCTCCCGCGCGGTCACGGACCCCCCGCGCGTGTGACCGGCGGACCCGATGTCCGCCGGTCACTCGGCGATCGTCGGGGGAGAGGGAGAAAGTCAGGCGGCTTATGTAAACAAGCTGCCTGTCATTCTCCCTGGTGTAGAAACACCGATCACACGGTTCTACTATGTAGGACCATTGATCATTGTTCCTACACTTCAAGCCACAGCCAATCACAGTTAGAATCACGCCCCTAGGGACACACACAGCCCCTCCCTCTCAAATAAAGTTAACCCCTTCACTACCAGTGTATTTTTACAGTAACAGTGCATATGTATAGCACTGATTACTGTAGAAATGTCACTGGTAACCCCAAAAGTGTCAAAAACGTCAGTACCGCAAAAAAAAAAATCGCAGATCGCCGCCATTACGCGTTAAAAAAAAAAAAAACAACAAAAATGACAAAAATCTTTCCCTTTGTTAGTAAACGCGATAACTTTTGCGCAAACCAATCAAAATACGCTTTTTGCGATTTTTTTTACCAAACATATGTAGCATAAAACAAATTGGCCGAAAATGTTAAAAAATTTTGATTTTTACATTCTTTTGGGGGGAATTTCATATAAAAAAATTTTAAAAATATTGTTATTTTTGCAAAATTGACGCTCTTTTTTTGTTTATAGCGCATGATCAAAAAATCGCACAGGTGATCAAATACCACCAAAAGAAAGCTCTGTTTGTGGGAAAAAAAGGACGTCAAATTTGTTTAGGTACAGCAAAGCTCAACCGCGCAATTGTCCGTTAAAGTCACGCAGTGCCGAATCGCAAAATACCCCCTGGTCGTTTAGCAGCAAAATACTCCGGTGGTAAAGTGGTTAAAAACTGTCCACACTAGGCAGGAGAACACACCTAGGTCAGTTCTCTAGCTGTGCTGGGAACTCAGCCTTCTCTTTTCCAATGATCAGACTTGTCCTGACATGCCTCTCTGCACAGCCATTCACTGTGAAGCTCAGAGTGCTGCTGCTTCTCCTCCCCCCAGCTATTATGTGTCTGGGAACAGAGGGAGTGTGATATATTATACCTTAACACAAAAGTTTTGCCTTTCATCTCAATTTTAAACTGAGTGGGTTGTTTACAAGGTGATCGTTTATAATCCCCATTTTTTTTTTTTTACATACTGTCACCAGTGCAGTAGAACATCATCATATGACTGGTGTGGTGGTGACCAGGGACACTGACTGGTGACAGTATGTTAAAAAAATAATAATAATCATTTTTTATTCATTTTTTTTTTAAAACAATTTAAAACAGTTTTTCATTTTTTTTTTTTTTACTTAAAAAAAAAAAAAAAAAAACTTACATCAGAGTAGTTCATGGTCACCATAGTGACACTGTGCTACTCTAGGGTCGGTGGGTTGATCAGGGTATTTTTTTGTTTTTTTTACACTGTTATTATTATTCATTCATAACAGCTGGGCTTCTTGTTAACATGCTGTGATTGGCTACAGCTAATCACATGCCACAGGGTGCTGTGATTGGCCCAGGTACCATGTGATAGCTGTAGAATAATCACAGCATCACTATAGGAATCACAGTTGATATAAATGAAATTCATTCAGAATAGCTTTGTTAACGTGGTTGGAAAGGCAAAAGGTTTTCCTTGTGCCTCCATGGCAGCATACACATGGTTGTTTGCCACAACCAACCCACAGGACCACTTTAACTCTATAAAAGAAAGAGCTGAACCCCCCACGCCATTCTTTTTTCTGTCCTCAACCTTGCAGGATCACCATGATCAGCTCTTAACTCACCACCATGTTGGTGTTACCATTACAGGTTCATGCTCCCCTGTAGTATGGAGTTCCAGAACTTAGGCTGCTAAATGGGTCAATAAGTATGGGAGCCTGTTTTTTTTCTGTGGATCTTCACATGTGCGATGACCGGGTGAAGCCCACGATGGCCATTTTGGTACACCCAATGTCAGTTTATATACAGTATATGATTGGCAGTGCAGGCTTTAATGAAACATAGATGGGAGATTGGGTGTGTGTATATATCTATATATATAGATATATACCGTATTTTCCGGCGTATAAGACGACTGGGCGTATAAGATGACCCCCCTAATTTTCAAGTTAAAACATAGGTTTTGGGCTATACTCGCCGTATAAGACTACCTCCCTTCCGAAGCAAGGCAACACCATTGAAAAACATCAGATTTCTCATAGATCTCCAAGATACCCCAACTACTGTAATACATGTAATCTCTCATAATATCTCCAAGGTACCCTAAGTATAAGTATTACCAGTAGATGTAATCTCAAGACGCTGGCTGTGTGGGAATCCTGTACCGGTATACCGTATGTACCATACAGTATACCGCGCTGAGCCAATCACAGTGAGCGATGTATTCTATTATTGAATGCAAAGCCTGCTCGGATTGGCAGAGTCAGAGAGGCGGGCCGATGTTACTCAGCCAATCCGAGCAGGCTTTGCATTCAATAATGGAATACATCGCTCTCCCTGATTGGCTCAGCGCGGTACACTGTTTGTAGCCGAAGCTACGGTACATGGGGTATACCGGTACAGGATTCCCACACAGTCAGCGTCTTGAGATTACATCTACCGGTAATACTTATACTTAGGGTACCTTGGAGATATTATGAGAGATTACGTGTATTACAGTACTTGGGGTACCTTGGAGATATTATACTCAGCGTATAAGACGACCCCCCATTTTTGGGGGATTTTTTTTGAGGTTCAAAAGTAGTCTTATACGCCAGAAAATACAGTATATATACACACACACCCAATCTCCTATCTATGTTTCATTACAGCCCGCACTGCCAATCATCCCGCAGAGACAGATGGGAGGTCTAGAGCCCAAGGCAGTTCAAAACATGCTCAGAAGCACTCATCCTCTTCTTGTGCATCTCACAGATCCCAGAGATCGGTTCATCGCACATCTAGAGGGGCCACTCAGCCACGTGGTTCTACCCGGCCCAGAGACAAAGCATGCTGGGTCTGCGGCAAACAGGCCCTGTGGAAAAAGGCTGGAGTAATTGGGATGTTCTCACAAAGTAATCCAAACTATTCCAAGCCAGAAAGTCGTCCACCAATAACACCTACTACAGAATATGGCAGAAATTTTCAGAGTTTGCGGAGGCCAACCAGTTTAACCCATCGAGGCAAGGTGTCCAGGACATTCTCCTGTTTTTACGTAAGGGTTTAGATATAGGTTTGGGGCAACCAAGTCGCCTGACAAATCGCGGTAGTGTGAACCGGGACTTAAAGTACAAGTCTCAGCCTTATCAGCCTTGACAGACACCAGATGGGCCTTGAACTCTCTGATAGAACGTTTAAAAAAAGCAGTACTAAGGTTGAGACCACCTAGAAAAACGCTGTGCCCAAAGTGGGATTTTTCCTTTGGTGCTGAATACTCTGACAGCAGAGTACAATCCTACCGAGGCTTGTACTCTGGAAAATATTACTCTTAAAGGCTGCCTTTCTAGTAGCTGTCGCCTCGGGCCGTAGGGTTTCGGAAATCTAAGTCTTGGGAGCTCAAGACCCGTACATTACATTCTTCCTGGATAGGGTCCTTCTACAGCCAATTCATCAGTTCATTCCCAAGGTTTCAACTGTTTACCATTTAAATCAGGAATAAGTTCTCCCAGCTTTTGAAGAAGACCCAACTACATCAAAATTACATGAACTTGACATTGCAAGGACTCTTCGTCTATACATCAATCTGCCTTTCCAAAAGACCAATGCCTATTTGTTATTCCAAATGGAGGTAGAAAAGGGTTGGCAGCATCCAAAACAACTACAGCAAGCTGGATCATACATCTGATTCAAAAGGCTTATGGAGCTAGCGGTCTTCTGGTTCCAAAGGCAATCAATGCTCACTCGACTCAGGGGATAGCCTCTTCTTGGGCAGCTTTAGCACAGGTCTCTCTCCGGAAAAGATTTGTCATGCGGCAAGTTGGTCTTCATTTACCACCTTCATGGCCCATTATAGCCTGGACCCAGTCGCACTCACTTCCCTTTTTTGGGAAAAAAACATTACAATTTTCAATTTTTTTACCCTAAATAAACTAGATTTTTTGCAGCAACCATCCCTATGTGCGAGTTATTTACCATGTGCATGCTGCCATGGAGGCACCAGAAATACAGAAAATTGAATACCGTAATTACCTTTCCTGGTGCCCATCCATGGCGACATAAGCCGTCCCTTTCAGCAATCTGCATTTTTTTAGACTAGCTGCAAGAATGGCATGGGGGGGGGGCAGGCTCTTTGTTTTATCAAGCTAAAGTGGTCCTATGGGTTGGTTGTGGGCGGAGCAACCAACCATGTGTATGCCACATCAGGAAAGGAGAGGTATGGAGAGGTAAGTATTCCATTTTCCATTGTGTACCTTCATGCAGGTAAAAAACCTTCTGTGTGCAGCAGCCTCCCCCCCAACCCCCCAAAATACTTACCTGATCCCCCTCTCAATCCAGCGATGATCACAAGAGCCTTACCTCTCCAAGGACTTGCACTCCTGATTGGCTATTGGCAGCAGCAGGAGCCATTGGCCAGGTACCAGGAATCTCTTATGGGTACGGAACACCAAATAAATAATAAAATGTATTAAATAAATATAATAAATAAAACACAATAAACACAAAACAGCATAATTGATTGAAAATTGGCCCGACCTTTCTTATTTTTGGTTTAATGCTTAAGAAATAATTAATTAAATTTTTGTATTATATGGAGCACACCTAAAGCTAAACCAATACTTACAATAAGTAAGAACATTACATTAAACCAATAAATCCAACTCAACCTTTCCTTTGACAGAAGGGATGAAACCACATCATTTAAGATGGCTACATTGGGAGGGCGGGATGTTTTTGTTTCGGCTGTCTTTCCGTTATTGATCTAATCTCATACTTCTTCTTTTATTGGTCTCTGGAGGAGCATGGGAGGGCATGGAAGGCAAGAAAGACATGGAAAGCATGGAAGACATGGAAGGCATGGACATTGAAGGTGCATGGAAGGACCATTACGTACCCAACATCCAAGAGCAGCTAATTTAGGTAAGTACTACCCTACAGTGTAATGGCTTTGAGGTCTGCCATGGTCCCATGGGTGGGGTAGATGCAAAATTGCTCTGCTCCCCCCCCCCCCCTCCACCTTACATTCCTCAAGGTCTTGGGTCACTGTTCACCTTCGCTTAATTATCTTTCGTTTACCATCTGTCCAATGAATATATGGATTTGTGTGAGAGAATCTCATGATTAAGATGAATTGCAGCTCTCTAGTTCAATCGCCTTAGATTAATCATTGATCTCCGGACTTTCCTACGGAGCAGAAAGTCAATACCAAATACATTCCTCATGGAGGGAAGCGCAGAGAGCTCCGCCAAAGTGATTTGTAAGTCACGCGTTTTCCCGTAGAAAGAGCTTCAAAACACAATGAATTTTTCAAGAACCAAACACAAAAACTATAAAATTCCATCTCATTATAGAACATTGATATGAGTGTTAAAGTGGACTTCCGGGCAAAATAAAAAATGACATACACTATATTGTCAAAAGTATTGGGACGCCTGCCTTTACACGCACATGAACTTAACCACTTAAGCCCCGGAAGATTTTACCCCCTTCCTGACCAGGGGGTATTTTGCGATTCGGCACTGCGTGACTTTAACGGACAATTGCGCAGTCGTGCAACGCTGTATATAAACGAATTTGGCGTCCTTTTTTTCCCACAAACAGAGCTTTCTTTTGGTGGTATTTGATCACCTGTGCTATTTTTTGATCATGCGCTATAAACAAAAAAAGAGCGTAAATTTTGCAAAAATAGCAATATTTTTCACATTTTTTTATATGAAATTCCCCCCAAAAAAATGTAAAAATCTAAATTTTTTAACATTTTCGGCCAATTTGTTTTATGCTACCTATGTTTGGTAAAAAAAAATCGCAAAAAGCGTATTTTGATTGGTTTGCGCAAAAGTTATCGTCTTTACTAACAAAGGGAAAGATTTTTGTCATTTTTTTTTTTAACGCGTAATGGCAGCGATCTGCGATTTTTTTTGCGGTACTGCGACATTGCGGCGGACAGATCGGACCCTTGACTGACATTTTTGACACTTTTGGGGTTACCAGTGACATTTCTACAGTAATCAGTGCTATACATATGCACTGTTACTGTAAAAATACACTGGCAGTGAAGGGGTTAACTTTTTTTGAAAGGGCGGGGCTATGTGTGTCCCTAGGGGCATGCTTTCTACTGTGATTGGCTGTGGCTTCCTATGTATGAACAGTGATCAACGGTTCTACATAGTAGAACCGTATGATCATCCTTCATACACAGGGGAGAATGACAGGCAGCTTGTTTACACAAGCTGCCTGCCTTTCTCCCTCTCCCCCCCACCGATCGCCGAGTGACCGGCGGACCCGATGTCACGCGCGGGGGGGCGCGCGCTCGCTCCCTAAATCCTCACAAGCGAGCGACGTAGACCTACGTCACTTTGCCTGTGAGGGGCTGACTGCCGACGTAGATCGGCGTTAGGCAGTCGGCAAGTTGTTAATGTATCACAATCTTAGTCCGTAGGGTTCAATATTGAGTTGGCCCACCCTTTGCAGCTATAACAGCTTCAACTCTTCTGGGAAGGCTGTCCACAAGGTTTAGGAGTGTGTCTATGGGAATGTGTGACCATTCTTCCAGAAGCATATTTGTGAGGTCAGGCACTGATGTTGGACAAGAAAACTAGGGACCTTAGATTGTAAGCTCCTTGAGGGCAGGGACTGATGTGAATGTACAATGTATATGTAAAACGCTGCGTAAATTGACAGCGCTATATAAGAACCTGAAATAAAATAAATAAGAAGACCTGCGCTCTAATTCATCCCAAAGGTGTTCTTTCGGGTTGAGGTCAGGACTCTGTGCAAGACAGTCAAGTTCCTCCACCCTAAACTTACTCATCCATGTCTTTATGGACCTTGGTTTGTGCACTGGTGAGCAGTCATGTTGGAACAGGAAAGGGCCATCCCCAAACTGTTCCCACAAAGTTGGGAGCATGAAATTGTCCAAAATATTTTGGTATGCTGACGCCTTCAGAGTTCCCTTCACTGTAACTTTGGGGCCAAGCCCAACGATTGAAAAACAACCCCACATCATAATCCACCCTCCACCAAATGATTTGGACCAGTGCACAAAGCAAGGTCCATAAAGACATGGATGAGTGAGTTTGGGGTGGAGAAACTTGACTGGACTGCACAGAGTCCTGACCTTAACCCGATAGAACACCAGAAAATTCAAAGCAATCTCAGAATGGTGCCTCTCCTAGCGGCCGACCTCATGTGTACATCCATGATGCAGCAGGGCAGCCGCTTGGTATGTGACACAGAAGCATGTAGAGATAACTGGAGTTGCCTACCACAGGGGTTTCAAACTTCCAGGGAATCCCACAGGTATGGTGTATACATAGTTACATTGGTCCAAGTTGGACGAATGTAATATGTTAAAAATATTGCTCCAGTTTATTTCCTTTGCTCCAATATATGCTGTTTTTAAACACGTGCAAAGCAAAAAAAAATATTTAGTTTAGTTTTGATTGGTTATTTACATAAATCTGTTTAGTTAAATTTGTTTAATTAATTTTCGAAGTTCGTTTCATTTATTCAAATTTGAATAGTTTCAAATACGGAAAATTTGAATTGATTCAAATTCCATTCGAATTGCAATCATATTTAAATCAAATTTATTTTATTCAAAATTAGAATTTTGGAATATGGTTAAATTCTTTCTATTCCATTGTATTCTATTGTTTTCTCTATTCTGTGCTTTTATTTTCTATTCTATTCAAATTCAAATTTATTTTATTTGAAATTCTAATTTTGGAAAACGTTTATATTGTTATATTCTATCTATTCCATTCTATTATTTTCTATTACTTTATTCAATATTCTATTCTAATTCAATTTTATTATATTTGAAATAAAAATTTTGGAAGATGGTTATATTCATTCATTCTAGTCTATTTTATTCTATTCTATTGTTCTATTCTATTCTATTCTATTCTGGTCAATTCTATTTTTTTTGTTCTATTTTAATCTTTTCTTTTCTATTCTGATTTAATTAGAATTTATTCTGTTTGAATTGTGTGAAATGGTTATATTGTTTTGTTTTTTTAATTCAATGCTATTTATTTATTTTCTATTCTATTCTTTTATATTGTGTTCTTTTCTATTGTATTCAAATTCAAATGTATTCTATTTGACCCCAGAAAAAGGTTATATTCTTTTTTATTCTATTCTATTCTATATTCTATTCTATTTATTTATTTTCTATTCTATTTTATTTTGTTCTTTTATTTTCTATTCTATTCTGCTCTGTTTAACGGTATTGTTTTATTTTCTTTCTTATTTTTTTTCTATTCTTTTTTTTTCTGTTCTGTTTTACTCTATTATATTCTATTCTTTTATTTTCTATTCAATTTTTTTCTATGTAATTCCTTTTTTTTTTCTTTTCTTTTTCATTCTATTGTGATTTGGAAATTTGGATACATCTGAGTTTCTGAATAACAAAAAAATTATCAGAATTTCAATTCAGAACTAAATGAACTGCACATGTTTATCTGTTTTGCTGTTCTTCTTGCTTGGTCCTGATTCTGAACTGGACTTTGGACTATGAGACCTTTTGTGTATATAAAGCAGTGCACATGACCATAACTAACATGCACTGCTTGTTCCAAATAAATGAAGGTGAGAGGAAAAAGGGGGGGGGGGTGTTGTAGGAGGGGGTGCAGCGCAGTGTGCTGGAATAACACACACAGTCCAGTGCAATGAAAGAATTTGTACTGAAAGAATGCAGAGACAGTTCACAAATAACAAGATGGGAAGGCAGCCCAACCGGAAACACTAATGGTTCCAACAGTGTGTAGAAAGCAGGATGCAGCCGAACCGACAGAGCCTGTAGACAGGAGAAGAATGCCGCCTGGTATCTTGTGCCAAAATAGGCAGGTGTCCATGGAAGGTGCAAGCCCTAAGCTTTTCCTCCTCATCAGAAACCTTTCCCTACCTTTAGTTCTGTCCCTTCCTGATGGAGTACCTGTCCCTACTCTACTCACTTGCATATTTGCGTCAAACCTGGGAGCCAGGGCCTTAAAAAGGCTCTGCCTGATCCAAGATGGCTGCCAGAGTCACATGGGATGGCAGCATCCAATGGGATAGCTTCCCCAGTGACCCAGGAAACCATAGAGGAACCATTTTCCTCCTGACTTCTTCTCCAACTGCAGTGCTGCTGTGGGAGTGCGCCACCTGCAGTGGGGAAAGTGGACTGCACCTGACTAAAAGCTTACAGGGGATGTTACAAGGAGGCAAAAAAACAGTAAGAAAGTAACTCATGAAAAAAAAAAAAGTTTACAGCGCGATAAAAAGAAAGAATGTGTGCGGATTATTTTTGGTGAAAAAGGATATTGTTTAGTGTCACTTTAACTGACACCTGAAGATTTGTATCCAGCATCTCATTTTCATCTTTCTTCGGTTTCAGTTTCAAGGTGTCCCAGCCTGTGATAGTGAAACCCTTGATTAGGGCAATGATGACTGTTTACTGATTTCTATAATGGAAGCAGGTAAAACAAACTCTCTTGCTGAGAATACAACCCACCCCCCCCCCCCCCCCACTTCTCAGATAAGAGCCACTTCCCCCTGGACAATTCACCTGTGGAAAGTCTTTATCAGCCATTGTTGTGTCAGTCAATACGCTGAGAGTCTTCTGGAGAGCTCTGTAGGAGCTGAGTCAATAAAGAGCCATTAGCTAGATCCACACATGGCACGGGGTGTTTGTATGATGGCATTGAGTGTGACGGGGGTCTCAAAATTCCTGGATAGCAGTGCTAAGTGGGTGCATGTAGAGTGGGCTTCACATGAACCTGCTTCTGCAGAATGGACATTTGGTACACCTTAGACATGTGTGTTTAGTTTCGTAACTAATCAATTTTTGGACGAAAACTTGATTTTCGGAGATTTGGATCTTTACAAATCTCCAAGACGGGGTCTCAAAATTCCTGGATAGCAGTGCTGAGTGGGTGCATGTAGAGGGGGCTTCACGTGAACCTGCTTCTGCAGAATGGACATTTGATACACCTTAGATATGTGTGTTTAGTTTCGTAAGAAATCAATTTTTTGCTAGAAACTTGATTTTCGGAGATTTGGATCTATACGAATCTCCAAGATGGGGTTTCAAAATTCCTGGATAGCAGTGCTGAGTGGGTGCATGTAGAGTGGGCTTCACATGAACCAGCTTCTGCAGAATGGACATTTGGTACACCTTCGATATGTGTGTTTAGTTTTGCAACTAATCAATTTTTGTCCGAAAACTTGATTTTCGGAGATTTGGATCTATACGAATCTCCAAGACGGGGGCTCAGAATTCCTGGATAGCAGTGCTGAGTGGATGCATGTAGAGTGGGCTTCACATGAACCAGCTTCTGCAGAATGGACATTTGGTACACCTTAGACTTGTGTGTTTAGTTTCGTAACTAATGAATTTTCGGCCGAAAACTTGATTTTCGGAGATTTGGATCTATACGAATCTCCAAGACGGGGTCTCAAAATTCCTGGATAGCAGTGCTGAGTGGGTGCCTGTAGTGTGGGCTTCACATGAACCAGCTTCTGCAGAATGGACATTTGGTACACCTTAGACTTGTGTGTTTAGTTTCGTAACTAATCAATTTTTGGCCGAAAACTTGATTTTCGGAGATTTGGATCTATACGAATCTCCAAGACGGGGTCTCAAAATTCCTGGATAGCAGTGCTGAGTGGGTACATGTAGAGTGGGCTTCACATGCACCAGCTTCTGCAGAATGGACATTTGGTACACCTTAGATATGTGCGTTTTGTTTCGTATCTAATCAATTTTCGGCCGAAAACTTGATTTTCGGAGATTTGGATCTATACGAATCTCCAAATGGACATGGTAACGAATGTCAACCAATCTGAAAAAAAAAGTTAAAACAAAATTACCAAATGCATTTGTTTAAATTGTTTCACTTGGATGATGTCACATGATGCGATAGTAGTTCAGGGCCCATGGGGAAACTGATTAAATTTTGAAATTTGTTCGAAAATTGGAATTCAAGTAAATTTGTGATTTAAATTGAATTTGTCAGGAAGTCCCAATATGGAATAATCCAGGTTTTGATCAGGTAAATAACTGTATTGATGGTGAGTTCTGGAAGCACAAAGGTATAGTCACGTTGGCGCAAATATATAATAATGGAATAATGCATTATTTTGAATATATACGGTAAGTGAATAATATAATATTCCTCAACAAAAATTTCTACAAATTTTTGTAACTTCGGCACGCCTTACAGGCACAAATGGGGGTCTCAAGATTGTAGGATATCGAAATACCCTCTTATTGGGGTGTTGAAATCGCAGGGCCCAAAGGGATTAATATCTACACTTTATTCATATTTCGTCCAGGCAAAGGTAAATAGAAATATTTTGAGAGTAAGAGATAAAGGGCAAGAGATTATCCCAAAAATGATGGATAATAAATGGGAGGAGATTTGCTCTATACATCTGACAGTGTCACCGGCAGCAAATAACAGATTAACCACTTGCCGACTGCTTACCCCATATATACTGCAGCAGTGTGGCTCCCCCAGGAAAACTGGCGTAGGTATACGTCAGTCGCCTGGTGGCAGCTAGGGGGCGAGCAAGCACGCGCCGCCGCATGCTCCAGCTCCCGATCATCAGCGGGGAAGCCGATGCAAGGGATAGACGGCTCCGATTGCCGCCTGACACCCCCCGCCTGGAGAGGAGAACGGTCAGCTGTTGTAAACACAGCCACCCGTCCTTCTCCCTGGGATGATCATAGAGCCCATGTGATCCTTCTACATAGGATCACATGTCTCTATGGTCATTTCACAAGCCACGCCCCCCACAGTTAGAATCACTCCCCTAGGCTCACGTTTAACCCCTTGATCACCCACAGGGTTAACCCCTTCACTGCCAATGGCATTATTACAGTAACATTGAATATTTTTTTAGCACTGATAACTGTAGTAATATCACTGGTACCCCCAAAAGTGTCAAAAATGTCAGTTAGGGGTCCGATCTGTCCACCGCAATGTCGCAGTCCCGCAAAAAATTGCAGATCGCCGCCATTACTAGTAAAAAAAAAAAAAAAAACAATAAAAATGACATAAATATTTCTCCTAGTTTTGTAGACATGATAACTTTTGCGCAAACCAATCAAAATACGCTTATTGCAATTTTTTTTAACAAAATTATGTAGCAAAATACAAATTGTCCTAAAATGTTAAAAAATTTTGTTTTTTAATTTTTTTTTTTTTGGGAATGTTATATAGCAGAATGTGAAAAATATAATTTTTTTTTTTTCAAAATTGTCGCTCTTTTTTTGTTTATAGCGCAAAAAATATAAAATCGCAGAGGTGATCAAATACCACCAAAAGAAAGCTCTCTTTGTGGGAAAAAAAGGACATAATATTCGCTTGGGTACAGCATCGCACGACCGCGCAATTGTCCGTTAAAGTAACGCAGTGCCGAATCGCAAACTAGGGCCTGGTCATTAAGGGGCAAATCCTTCCAGTCTTAAAGTGGTTAAACACTCAATTATATATGATACACCAGGTATACCTTAGCCCAAGTAGATTACATGGAATGGGGCACAGGGCCACATCGGATTGTCAGAGATGCCACCAAGAGGGGGAAGACTTTTTACATCTGATGTGGAACTGTGAATTTACCTTAGAGTTTTGGAGGCAAGTGATGGAGATCTTGTTGACAGTGTTGAGTAGATCAATTCCATGTACTGCTGAGATATGCATGCTGGGGTTGTTGGAGGAAGAAATATGGTCGAGTTATAACAAGATATTATTACAGGAAACAATATTTTTGGAAAGGAAACAAATACCGGTAAATTGGTCGCCAGTGACACCACCATCAGTAAATGAATGGATTAATACAGTTAATCAAATTATACCCTATGAAAAGATAATGTATGAACATAGAGGAGTGATACCGAAATATCATAAGATCTGGGATGTATGGATAAATGCTAATGTTACTTTAGATAGGAGAGAAATATAAAAGGAAAGTGCTTGCCTAAATACAAAGATTAATGTTTGGTAGATAATATTAACCACTTGCCGACCGCCGCCCGACTATATTCGGCGGCGGTCAGCCCCTCCCAGGCAAAGTGACGTACCGGTACGTCACTAGCCTGGGAGCGAATAGGGGGCGAGCGCGCACCGCTGGAGGCGCGCTCCCACCCCCGCTCGTACCAGAGGAAGCCCGCGCGTGTGACCGGCGGACCCGATGTCCACCGGTCACTCGCGATCGTCGGGAAGAGAGGGAGAAAGGCAGGCGGCTAATGTAAACAAAGCCGCCTGTCATTCTCCCCTGTGTAAAAACACAGATCACTCGGTCCTGCTATGTAGGACCGTTGATCTGTGCTATTACACCACTAGCCACATCCAATGACAGTTAGAAACACGCCCCTAGGGACAACTTAACCCCTCCCTCTCCAATAAAGTTAACCCCTTCCCTCCCAGTGTCATTTTTACAGTAACAGTGCATATGTATAGCACTGATTACTGTAGTAATGTCACTGGTACCCCCAAAAGTGTCAAAAATGTCAGTCAAGGGTCCGATCTGTCCGCCGCAATGTCGCAGTACCGCAAAAAAATCGCAGATCGCCGCCATTACGCATTAAAAAAAAAACAACAAAAATGACAAAAATATTTCCCTTAGTTAGTAAACGCAATAACTTTTGCGCAAACCAATCAAAATACGCTTATTGCGATTTTTTTTACCAAACATGTAGCAGAAAACAAATTGGCCAAAAATTTTAAAAATTTTGATTTTTACATTTTTTTTGGGGGGGAATTTCATATAAAAAAAATGTGAAAAATATTGTTATTTTTGCAAAATTGTCGCTATTTTTTTTTGTTTATAGCGCATGATCAAAAAATCGCACAGGTGATTAAATACCACCAAAAGAAAGCTCTGTTTGTGGGAAAAAAAGGACGTCAAATTCGTTTGGGTACAGCGCCGCACGACCGCGCAATTGTCCGATAAAGTCACGCAGTGCCGAAACGCAAAATACCCCCTGGTCGGGAAGGGGGTAAAATCTTCCGGGGCTTAAGTGGTTAAATAAGTTCGAATATCAGAGATAATATATTCAATATGGATATTCGTTATTTTTCTTTATCTGTATAGATGTGAATGATGGGATCCCTCAGGAGACCAAGATATATGTCTGAGTATGTAAGGAGATACATATTGTATACAATTGTTGATACATTTTGTAATAAAGAGTAATTGCCACAGTCAGTCAGTTTAGTTGCACAGTCTAATGCAAATTTTTAGGTTCTTAGGGGGGTGCCGAATTTTGCGTTATATTTATTCTGTTGTGTCTGAAAATTTTGATCAGTTTCGATATATGAATAACGAATCTACCTGAAATTTGGAAACCGAAAACTAATATATAGAAATCTTCTAACTTTTTGAATCCACCCGGAACGACGAATATATTAAATAAATTCTAAAGATATGAAACAAATTCTAAAAAGGAATCGGTTCAACATAGCTAATATTACAAAACCAAATTCTTCAATCAACTAATGCATCCAAAACCAAAATTCCCAGTGTGCACATGTCTAGTGCACCTACATACTTCAGCGCAAGGCTATCCAAAATAATTTCCCCAAGTTTAGGGCTCAAGTGCTATCTGAAATCAGCTCTCCAGGCTCAGGACTCCAAGGTTATCCAAAATCCGTTTCCTGATTTCAGGACTCCAGAGCTTTCTAGAATAATTCCCCAAAGTTTAAGACGCCAGGGCTCTCCAAAATAATTTTCATGACCTTTGGACTCCAGGGCTCTCCAAAATAATTTTCATGACCTTTGGACTCCAGGGCTATCCAAAATAATTTCCCCAATTTCAGTACTCCAGGGCCATCTGAGATAATTGTATACACAGTTCAGTACTTCAGGGCTATCTAAAAATCCTCTCACCAATTTCAGGACTCCAGAGCTATCTGGAATCATTTTCCAAAGTTCAAGATTTAAGGGCTATCCAAAATAATTTCCCCAATTTCAGGACACCTGAAATCTTTCCCTGAACTCAGGACTCTTCGCTTCCTTCTGGTCCCTGGGAGCTCATCATTTGAACAATTTCAGGACTCCAGGGCTATGCAAAAATATTCCTCTGATTTCAGGACTCCCAGGCTATCCAAAATAATTTCCCCAAGTTCAGGACTCCAGGGCTATGCAAAAAATATTTTTATGATTTTGGGACTTCAGTGCTAGAAAAAATAGTTTCCCTAAGTTAAAGACTCCAGGGCTACCCAACATCATTTCTCCATGTTCAGGACTCCAAGGTTATCCAAAATAGTTTCCTGCAGGGCTGAGATCATTGATCATCACTGAATCTGAGTTCATTGTTGTAATGACTTTATCTTGAATATTAGACATGTGCAATTCGTTTAGTTACTAATTCGTTTTCGGACGAAATTCAACATAATCCTTCATATAGGAGCATCCAAGCGAACAAAAGACTCTTTTGATGAATGCGTATGAAAACGAATTGTCAAAAAGAACGAAAATCCGAAAGAACTAAAATCCAAAAGAATGAAAATACGAAAATACGAAAGAAGGAAAAACTATTCAACCTACGCATTTAACGAATCAATTACATTTGAATAATTTTGTTTTCGTATTTTCATTCTTTCTGACTATTCGTTATCGCTGAATATAAATAAATAATTGATGAATGCTTATGTATTGGTATTCCATTTTGGATATATTCGGATTCATTCGATTTTCGGATGGGCAGTTTTTATGTGTTATCTCTGGCCAATGAGCTTGTCCCTTATCCCCTTGTGTGTTTTTCTGTGTCAGACTGCATTATATCCAGTGTCCAGACAGGGTGTGGTGGACAGTGGCACCATTTTGTTGGATTTGTTGATTACGAATACAACCACCAATGTTCGAATCAATGAAGGGTCCGAGCCAGAAGTAGCGAATGCTGTATCTAAATGAATGGTGTGTAACGAATACGAATGCATCCGTATTATCCAAAATTGCAAATTATCCTGAGTTACGAATTATCAGAAGTTAAGAATGCCGCATCTAAACAAACGGAACGGAATGAATACAAATTATCCGAAGTAACGAATGACACATCTAAACGAATGGAACATAATGAATACGAATGCATCCGAAGTTACGAATTATCCGAAATTATGAATTATCTGGAGTTACAAATTATCCGGAGTCACGAATGCCTCATCTTAACAAACGGAACGGAATGAATACAAATTATCCGAAGTAACGAATTACACATCTAAACGAATGGAACATAATGAATACAAATGCATCCGAAGTTACGAATTATCCGAAATGATGAATTATCTGGAGTTACAAATTATCCTGAGTTAAGAATGCCGCATCTAAACAAGTGGAACGGAACAAATACGAATGCATCCGAAGTTACGAATTATCCGAAATTACAAATTATCCAGAGTTACGAATTATCCGAAGTTACGAATGCCGGATCTAAACAAATGGAACATAATGAATACAAATGCATCCGAAGTTTTGAATTACCCGAAGTTACGAATGCCGCATCTAAACAAAAGGAACGGAATGAATATGAATGCATCTGAAGTTACGAATTATCCAAAAATATGAATTATCTGGAGTTACAAATTATCCTGAGTTACGAATGCCGCATCTAAACAAGTGGAATGGAAGGAATACGAATGCATCCGAAGTTACGAATTATCCAAAATTACAAATTATCCAGAGTTACGAATTATCCGAAGTTACGATGCCAGATCTAAAACAAACGGAACCGAATGAATACAAATGCATCCGAAGTTACGAATTATCCCGAAGTAACGAATGACACATCTGAATGAATGGAACAATACGAATACATCAAAAGTTACGAATTATCCGAAATTACGAATTATCTGGAGTTACGAATTATCCAGAGTTACGAATGCCGCATCTAAACAAATGGAATGAAACGAATATGAATGCATCCGAAGTTACAAATTATCTGATGTATTGAATAACACATCTAAACGAATGGAACGTAACAAATACGAATGCATCCGAAGTTACAAATTATTTGAAATTCAGAATTATCTGGAGTTACGAGTTAGCCGAAGTTACGAATGCCACATTTAGACCCGGTTCACACTTCTGCGTGTGCCGGGTTCGCATGTCATGTCGGAGCGCACTGCTCCGACATGACATGCGATCAGCTGTGCGGTGCGAGTTTAGCCATACATTTTGTATGGCTAAATTCGCACCGCACCCGCAGCAAAGACGCACAGGAGGCATTTTTGCTGCCGCATCAGGATCGGATCGCACAGCGGTTCACACTTGTGCGATCCGATCCTGTGCGAACTGCACGATCGCACTGCGATATGCGATCAAACTGGGGGTGTCGTTAAGATTACATTGACACCCCCAGCGGATCGCATATGGCAGTGTGAACTGCCGGGGGTGCGTGTGCGATGCGGGAACAGGCTGCGAATTCGCAGCCTTCCCGCATCGCAATAGTGTGAACCGAGCCTTAAACGAATGGAATGGAAACAAATACGAATGCATCTGATGTTACAAATTATCCAAAGTAACCAATAACACATCTAAACGAATGGAACGTAATGAGTATGACTGAATCCGAAGGTACGAATTATCCCGAAATTAGAAATTATGCGGAGTTATGAATTATCCGAAGTAATAAATGCCACATCTAAACGAATGGAAACAGAAACGAATATGAATGCATCCCAAGTTTCGATTTATCCAAAGTAACAAATGACACATCTAAACGAATGGAATGGTAAAAACACAAATGCATCCAAAGTTACGAATGATCCGAAGTAACGAATGCTGACCTTAACGAATGATTCGATAAACAAAACAAAACAAATGTTTAGGTAGTGCGCATGTCTATTGAACTTACAGTACATATAATACAACATCATTCAATACATCTACACAACATATCTTGTCCTACTATATTTGTGTTGCAATATGTCTTAAGCCTCGTACACACAATCAGATTATCGAACGATCTTTCGTTGCATGCTGGTCTCCTATGGAATGTGAAGAGGTTACTTTCATATGAAAATTTTTGTACGACAGAATTCAACTTCAGAAGTGGTGTCATGTGTTGGATTGGTTTGTATGTGTTCTTTCATTTCTGAGCATGCCTAGTCTTGCTCTTACGATTTTTTTCGAACGAAAACTGTACTAATTAAACAAAAATTGGACATTTTTTGTTTGTTTGTTTAGGCTCACGTTTAACCCCTTGATCACCCACAGGGTTAACCCCTTCACTGCCAATGGCATTATTACAGTAACATTGAATATTTTTTTAGCACTGATAACTGTAGTAATATCACTGGTACCCCCAAAAGTGTCAAAAATGTCAGTTAGGGGTCCGATCTGTCCACCGCAATGTCGCAGTCCCGCAAAAAATTGCAGATCGCCGCCATTACTAGTAAAAAAAAAAAAAAAAACAATAAAAATGACATAAATATTTCTCCTAGTTTTGTAGACATGATAACTTTTGCGCAAACCAATCAAAATACGCTTATTGCAATTTTTTTTAACAAAATTATGTAGCAAAATACAAATTGTCCTAAAATGTTAAAAAATTTTGTTTTTTAATTTTTTTTTTTTGGGAATGTTATATAGCAGAATGTGAAAAATATAATTTTTTTTTTTTCAAAATTGTCGCTCTTTTTTTGTTTATAGCGCAAAAAATATAAAATCGCAGAGGTGATCAAATACCACCAAAAGAAAGCTCTCTTTGTGGGAAAAAAAGGACATAATATTCGCTTGGGTACAGCATCGCACGACCGCGCAATTGTCCGTTAAAGTAACGCAGTGCCGAATCGCAAACTAGGGCCTGGTCATTAAGGGGCAAATCCTTCCAGTCTTAAAGTGGTTAAACACTCAATTATATATGATACACCAGGTATACCTTAGCCCAAGTAGATTACATGGAATGGGGCACAGGGCCACATCGGATTGTCAGAGATGCCACCAAGAGGGGGAAGACTTTTTACATCTGATGTGGAACTGTGAATTTACCTTAGAGTTTTGGAGGCAAGTGATGGAGATCTTGTTGACAGTGTTGAGTAGATCAATTCCATGTACTGCTGAGATATGCATGCTGGGGTTGTTGGAGGAAGAAATATGGTCGAGTTATAACAAGATATTATTACAGGAAACAATATTTTTGGAAAGGAAACAAATACCGGTAAATTGGTCGCCAGTGACACCACCATCAGTAAATGAATGGATTAATACAGTTAATCAAATTATACCCTATGAAAAGATAATGTATGAACATAGAGGAGTGATACCGAAATATCATAAGATCTGGGATGTATGGATAAATGCTAATGTTACTTTAGATAGGAGAGAAATATAAAAGGAAAGTGCTTGCCTAAATACAAAGATTAATGTTTGGTAGATAATATTAACCACTTGCCGACCGCCGCCCGACTATATTCGGCGGCGGTCAGCCCCTCCCAGGCAAAGTGACGTACCGGTACGTCACTAGCCTGGGAGCGAATAGGGGGCGAGCGCGCACCGCTGGAGGCGCGCTCCCACCCCCGCTCGTACCAGAGGAAGCCCGCGCGTGTGACCGGCGGACCCGATGTCCACCGGTCACTCGCGATCGTCGGGAAGAGAGGGAGAAAGGCAGGCGGCTAATGTAAACAAAGCCGCCTGTCATTCTCCCCTGTGTAAAAACACAGATCACTCGGTCCTGCTATGTAGGACCGTTGATCTGTGCTATTACACCACTAGCCACATCCAATGACAGTTAGAAACACGCCCCTAGGGACAACTTAACCCCTCCCTCTCCAATAAAGTTAACCCCTTCCCTCCCAGTGTCATTTTTACAGTAACAGTGCATATGTATAGCACTGATTACTGTAGTAATGTCACTGGTACCCCCAAAAGTGTCAAAAATGTCAGTCAAGGGTCCGATCTGTCCGCCGCAATGTCGCAGTACCGCAAAAAAATCGCAGATCGCCGCCATTACGCATTAAAAAAAAAACAACAAAAATGACAAAAATATTTCCCTTAGTTAGTAAACGCAATAACTTTTGCGCAAACCAATCAAAATACGCTTATTGCGATTTTTTTTACCAAACATGTAGCAGAAAACAAATTGGCCAAAAATTTTAAAAATTTTGATTTTTACATTTTTTTTGGGGGGGAATTTCATATAAAAAAAATGTGAAAAATATTGTTATTTTTGCAAAATTGTCGCTATTTTTTTTTGTTTATAGCGCATGATCAAAAAATCGCACAGGTGATTAAATACCACCAAAAGAAAGCTCTGTTTGTGGGAAAAAAAGGACGTCAAATTCGTTTGGGTACAGCGCCGCACGACCGCGCAATTGTCCGATAAAGTCACGCAGTGCCGAAACGCAAAATACCCCCTGGTCGGGAAGGGGGTAAAATCTTCCGGGGCTTAAGTGGTTAAATAAGTTCGAATATCAGAGATAATATATTCAATATGGATATTCGTTATTTTTCTTTATCTGTATAGATGTGAATGATGGGATCCCTCAGGAGACCAAGATATATGTCTGAGTATGTAAGGAGATACATATTGTATACAATTGTTGATACATTTTGTAATAAAGAGTAATTGCCACAGTCAGTCAGTTTAGTTGCACAGTCTAATGCAAATTTTTAGGTTCTTAGGGGGGTGCCGAATTTTGCGTTATATTTATTCTGTTGTGTCTGAAAATTTTGATCAGTTTCGATATATGAATAACGAATCTACCTGAAATTTGGAAACCGAAAACTAATATATAGAAATCTTCTAACTTTTTGAATCCACCCGGAACGACGAATATATTAAATAAATTCTAAAGATATGAAACAAATTCTAAAAAGGAATCGGTTCAACATAGCTAATATTACAAAACCAAATTCTTCAATCAACTAATGCATCCAAAACCAAAATTCCCAGTGTGCACATGTCTAGTGCACCTACATACTTCAGCGCAAGGCTATCCAAAATAATTTCCCCAAGTTTAGGGCTCAAGTGCTATCTGAAATCAGCTCTCCAGGCTCAGGACTCCAAGGTTATCCAAAATCCGTTTCCTGATTTCAGGACTCCAGAGCTTTCTAGAATAATTCCCCAAAGTTTAAGACGCCAGGGCTCTCCAAAATAATTTTCATGACCTTTGGACTCCAGGGCTCTCCAAAATAATTTTCATGACCTTTGGACTCCAGGGCTATCCAAAATAATTTCCCCAATTTCAGTACTCCAGGGCCATCTGAGATAATTGTATACACAGTTCAGTACTTCAGGGCTATCTAAAAATCCTCTCACCAATTTCAGGACTCCAGAGCTATCTGGAATCATTTTCCAAAGTTCAAGATTTAAGGGCTATCCAAAATAATTTCCCCAATTTCAGGACACCTGAAATCTTTCCCTGAACTCAGGACTCTTCGCTTCCTTCTGGTCCCTGGGAGCTCATCATTTGAACAATTTCAGGACTCCAGGGCTATGCAAAAATATTCCTCTGATTTCAGGACTCCCAGGCTATCCAAAATAATTTCCCCAAGTTCAGGACTCCAGGGCTATGCAAAAAATATTTTTATGATTTTGGGACTTCAGTGCTAGAAAAAATAGTTTCCCTAAGTTAAAGACTCCAGGGCTACCCAACATCATTTCTCCATGTTCAGGACTCCAAGGTTATCCAAAATAGTTTCCTGCAGGGCTGAGATCATTGATCATCACTGAATCTGAGTTCATTGTTGTAATGACTTTATCTTGAATATTAGACATGTGCAATTCGTTTAGTTACTAATTCGTTTTCGGACGAAATTCAACATAATCCTTCATATAGGAGCATCCAAGCGAACAAAAGACTCTTTTGATGAATGCGTATGAAAACGAATTGTCAAAAAGAACGAAAATCCGAAAGAACTAAAATCCAAAAGAATGAAAATACGAAAATACGAAAGAAGGAAAAACTATTCAACCTACGCATTTAACGAATCAATTACATTTGAATAATTTTGTTTTCGTATTTTCATTCTTTCTGACTATTCGTTATCGCTGAATATAAATAAATAATTGATGAATGCTTATGTATTGGTATTCCATTTTGGATATATTCGGATTCATTCGATTTTCGGATGGGCAGTTTTTATGTGTTATCTCTGGCCAATGAGCTTGTCCCTTATCCCCTTGTGTGTTTTTCTGTGTCAGACTGCATTATATCCAGTGTCCAGACAGGGTGTGGTGGACAGTGGCACCATTTTGTTGGATTTGTTGATTACGAATACAACCACCAATGTTCGAATCAATGAAGGGTCCGAGCCAGAAGTAGCGAATGCTGTATCTAAATGAATGGTGTGTAACGAATACGAATGCATCCGTATTATCCAAAATTGCAAATTATCCTGAGTTACGAATTATCAGAAGTTAAGAATGCCGCATCTAAACAAACGGAACGGAATGAATACAAATTATCCGAAGTAACGAATGACACATCTAAACGAATGGAACATAATGAATACGAATGCATCCGAAGTTACGAATTATCCGAAATTATGAATTATCTGGAGTTACAAATTATCCGGAGTCACGAATGCCTCATCTTAACAAACGGAACGGAATGAATACAAATTATCCGAAGTAACGAATTACACATCTAAACGAATGGAACATAATGAATACAAATGCATCCGAAGTTACGAATTATCCGAAATTATGAATTATCTGGAGTTACAAATTATCCTGAGTTAAGAATGCCGCATCTAAACAAGTGGAACGGAACAAATACGAATGCATCCGAAGTTACGAATTATCCGAAATTACAAATTATCCAGAGTTACGAATTATCCGAAGTTACGAATGCCGGATCTAAACAAATGGAACATAATGAATACAAATGCATCCGAAGTTTTGAATTACCCGAAGTTACGAATGCCGCATCTAAACAAAGGGAACGGAATGAATATGAATGCATCTGAAGTTACGAATTATCCAAAAATATGAATTATCTGGAGTTACAAATTATCCTGAGTTACGAATGCCGCATCTAAACAAGTGGAATGGAAGGAATACGAATGCATCCGAAGTTACGAATTATCCAAAATTACAAATTATCCAGAGTTACGAATTATCCGAAGTTACGATGCCAGATCTAAAACAAACGGAACCGAATGAATACAAATGCATCCGAAGTTACGAATTATCCCGAAGTAACGAATGACACATCTGAATGAATGGAACAATACGAATACATCAAAAGTTACGAATTATCCGAAATTACGAATTATCTGGAGTTACGAATTATCCAGAGTTACGAATGCCGCATCTAAACAAATGGAATGAAACGAATATGAATGCATCCGAAGTTACAAATTATCTGATGTATTGAATAACACATCTAAACGAATGGAACGTAACAAATACGAATGCATCCGAAGTTACAAATTATTTGAAATTCAGAATTATCTGGAGTTACGAGTTAGCCGAAGTTACGAATGCCACATTTAAAGGAATGGAATGGAAACAAATACGAATGCATCTGATGTTACAAATTATCCAAAGTAACCAATAACACATCTAAACGAATGGAACGTAATGAATATGACTGAATCCGAAGGTACGAATTATCCCGAAATTAGAAATTATGCGGAGTTATGAATTATCCGAAGTAATAAATGCCACATCTAAACGAATGGAAACAGAAACGAATATGAATGCATCCCAAGTTTCGATTTATCCAAAGTAACAAATGACACATCTAAACGAATGGAATGGTAAAAACACAAATGCATCCAAAGTTACGAATGATCCGAAGTAACGAATGCTGACCTTAACGAATGATTCGATAAACAAAACAAAACAAATGTTTAGGTAGTGCGCATGTCTATTGAACTTACAGTACATATAATACAACATCATTCAATACATCTACACAACATATCTTGTCCTACTATATTTGTGTTGCAATATGTCTTAAGCCTCGTACACACAATCAGATTATCGAACGATCTTTCGTTGCATGCTGGTCTCCTATGGAATGTGAAGAGGTTACTTTCATATGAAAATTTTTGTACGACAGAATTCAACTTCAGAAGTGGTGTCATGTGTTGGATTGGTTTGTATGTGTTCTTTCATTTCTGAGCATGCCTAGTCTTGCTCTTACGATTTTTTTCGAACGAAAACTGTACTAATTAAACAAAAATTGGACATTGTACGTACAATAAACATTTTATAGCCTGCACATGCAGTTTTTGTCGTCCGAAAATTCGTAATCGGCTGTCGAAAGCACTATACTAACGATCCGAAAATCGGCAGATCATTCGTCGGACTAAATTTTACTTCTGATTTTCGTATCGTGTGTACGGGCCTTAAGAACCTGTACAGCAGATGTTTTTGGTAACACAATGTAACACAATATATCACAATGTAACACATACTGACTTTTATGATTCTATTTTATCCTATATAATATTTGTCAGCTTCCTTCCAACAGATGTCCCTGTGCTATCGGTCTTCTCATGCTGAGTGTATGAAGGACAAATGAGGATCATTCACCAACAAGAAGCCTCCTGAACCAATAGCATGACCGTATCTAATCTGCCCGCCATGCGGCCCATTCAGTTTTATGAGTAGTAGAAGCACTGTGACCGAGCGATGCAGCATTGTGACAGAGACAATTCCTCCACCTATCCCAACCCAAGAGAAAATAGAAAACTCATCATCTGTAACCTGAGCAGAGTGATAAAGTTCTGAACTATTCCCTATAAAAACTGACCGTAAACCTGGAGCTTCATTAACCTCCCTGGCGGTATGATTGTTTCCGATTTTAGGTGCTGAAAGCGGTACCATTATTTTGCATGTAATTCTTAAGAATGAGCAGCCCAAACCAACTATTTACATATGATTTTTTTTTTTCTGTGCGTTCTTCTTTACAACATCTCGGGTATGATAAAGTTTGAAACACAAAATCATAAATTATAATATAGTAAATACCTATAAAAAAAAGTAAAAGTATATATATACTTTTATATATACACACATACACACACATATTTATATTTATTTATTTATATATATAGTATAGTATATATAGTATAGTAAAATTGCAGGCAAGGGCACTGGGGGGCAAACTAATGTCAATTAATTTTATTTAGTAATGTAATCCAATAGGATTACAATATATCAGTATGCTGCAGGAACACTTCGCGGGATCCCGGGGACAAGGTAAGTAACCCCTCTTCCAGGATCCAGCGATGCTCCCTGGCGGTACCCCGAGTGTGGCTTGGGGTTACCGCCAATGGCACTGAAATTACACCCCGAGCCACACTCGGGAATACTGCTAAGGAGGTTAATAACCAACAAAACCTACTGGGAAAAACTGCCATTCTGCATCTATCTATCTATCTATCTATCTATCTATCTATCTATCTATCTATCTATCTATCTATCTATCTATCTATCTATCTATCTATCTATCTATCTATCTATCTATCTATCTATCTATCTATCTATCTATCTATCTATCTATCTGAGATAAGGTTGCCCCACTCACATTATCCAGCACTAGGTCTTATATATGGTTTGCGGCTGCCAGTGCTCCTGGGCTCCATCTGGGGGGTGCCAACATTGCAGACAACCAGCGCTTAGGGACCACCTTAAAAAGCCAGGTGTAGGTGATATGCAGCAATGTCTGCTTCTGTGTTCCCCGTTCTTCAAGCAACAGTGATGCCCGCACTCATGTGATCCTAGTCAGAGGCGTATCTAGAACCTTCATGGCCCCAGTGCAAAAAAATCATGAAGGGCCCCCCTGGGCCCCTTCCCACTTATCCCAGGGCCCTTTACTTCCATTGCAGGACCCTTTATTACAGTCCCAATATCAGGGGTCTAAACTGGCCCCTGATCAGTGTCGTAGCGTGGGTTGTCAGCGCCCGGGGCAAGGCAAGTAATTTGCGCCCCCTAACCTGCAGACTTTTAGCACTCCCTGAGTCCCTTCCTACAATAGTACTGACCAGCCTTATTGATATACTGACCTACCAGTCCACTACGCTAACATACCTGATTCCTGTACTGGCCACTACACTGACCTACCTGTCCACGACACTGACCCTTACACTGACCTACCTGATTCCTACCTGCCCACTACACTACACACTGTCCACTACACTACACTGACCATTAAACTACACTAAACTGTCTACTACACTACACTGTTCACTACAGTGTCCACTACACTGCCCACTACACTACACTGTCCACTATACTACCCACTACACTGTCCACTACACTGACCACTGCGCTGTCCCCTACACTATACTGACCACTACACTACACTAACCAATACACTACACTACACTACACTGTCCACTACACCACACTAACCACTATATTGTCCACTAAACTACACTACCCTACACTGTCCACTACACTATCCACTACACTAAACTTTCCAATACACTACACTGACCACTACACTAACCACTACACTACACTGTCCACTACACTAACCACTAAACTACATTGTCCACTACACTACCCTAACCACTATATTGTCCACTAAACTACACTATACCACACTTTCCAATACTCTACACTGTCCACTATACTACCCACTACACTACATTGTCCACTACACTACACTGTCCGCTACACTACCCACTGCACTGTCCACTACACTACCCACTACACGTCACTGTCCACTACACTACACTACCCACTACACTACGCTGTCCACTACACTACACTGTCCACTACACTACCCACTGCACTACACTGTCCACTACAATACTCACTACACTACACTACACTGTCCACCACACTGTCCACTACACTACGCTGTCCACTACCCACTAAACTACACTACACTGTCCACTACAATACACTGTCCACTACACTACACTGTGCACTACACTACCCACTACACTACACTGTCCACTACACTACCCACTACACTGTCCACTACACTACCCACTACACTACACTGTCCACTACACTACACTACACACTACACTACCCACTACACTACGCTGTCCACTACACTACACTGTCCACTACCCACTAAACTACACTACACTGTCCACTACACTACCCACTACACTACACTGTCCACTACACTACCCACTACACTACGCTGTCCACTACACTACACTGTCCACTACCCACTAAACTACACTACACTGTCCACTACACTACCCACTACACTACACTGTCCACTACACTACCCACTACACTACACTGTCCACTACACTACCCACTACACTACACTGTCCACTGCACTACACTGCCCACTACACTACACTACCCTGTCCACTACACTACTACTACCCACTAAACTACACTACACTGTTAACTACGCCTCCTCCCCAGGCTGTGTCTAGTCCTGCAGCCAGCAAAATGACTTACCTGTTTTCATGATCCATCCGCTCTGCCACATGGTGAAGACGAGCCCTTACAGGGGGTGGGTCGGGGAGGATTGTGAGAGCTTAGATGAGGCGAGATGGAGGCACATGCAGAGCTGACTTAGAAGACAGCGTGGCGGGCTCCAGAAGCGAGGCGGGGCTCTGCCACTGGCCAGCCCCGCTGCTGCACATGACAATGTTGGCCCAATCACAGGGCGGCGGCCGGCCATCGTTTAGCTTGAAGATGGCGGCGGCTGGAGTGACACGCTGGGAAGAATTTTTAAAGTTTACTAGAGTGACACTGGTGCGGGATGCGCCCCCCCAAATGTTGCACCCGGTGCGGCCGCCCCCCCCTGCACCCCTCACGCTACGCCACTGCCCCTGATGTCTTACTTTTGAGACAAAGAAGGGGACTGAGGACAAATTCATCAGTGCCTTTCTCTGCAGCCTCAGCTCATGTGCAGTATGTGCAAAATGCAATCCGGTGAGGACAGAAGAGACACCCCAGAAACTAGTGGACATGTCCTCCGGTTGGCCAAAAGCCTACACCCTTACAAACATGACAGCCAAGTAGGCGCTCCAGTTCCTTCCTGCAGCCGCAGAATGTCTGCAGGAGGGAGAGAAGTGGGCATTCAGCGGCTACATGAAGGGATTGGTTCCTCTACATGCCACTGCCCCGCACTGCCCTTCTATCCATTTGTACAGGAGGCCGCATGGGGCCAGGTCACAGTGGCCACCCCTATGACCCCTGTAAGCACACCCCTGATCCCAGTTTTACTGTTGCAGATACCCAGTAACCCCAGAGCATCCTGTGTCTCCAGTGACTCCTGTGTTTCCAGTGTTCACAGTTACTCCAGAGCATTCTATCTCCAATTAACCCAGAGTATTCTGTGTCTTGCAGTGACTCCTATGTCTCCAGTGATTCCTGTGTCTCCAGTGTCCCCTTTGACTCCAAAGCATTCTGTGTCTCTCAGTGACACCTATGTCTCCATTGATTCCTCTGTCTCCAGTATCCCCAATGACCCCAGAACATTCTGTGTCTCTCAGTGACTCCTATGTCTTCAGTGTCTTCAGTGTCTCCAGTGTCCCCAATGACCCCAAAGCATTTTGTGTCTCTCAGTGACTTCTAAGTCTCCAGTGACTCCAGTGTCTCCAGTGTCCCCAGTAACCCCAGAGCATTTTGGTTCTGTCAGTGATTCCTATGTCTCCAGTGACCCCCGTGTCTCCAGTTTTCCCTGTCACCCCAGATCAGTGGTCCCTTACTGAAACCAGGGCCCAGTAAAGTCTTCCAAAACCTTCCATGCTCCAACAGTCCAATAAAAAAGTTCATACTTGAAAAACAAATGCATGGGAATACAAAATATGTATTGAAATTCTGTAAGGCTCTGGATGGAACTAGGTGTCATTGTGGGGGAGATAAATAAATCTGCAGCATAGTTGGTAGGCCTAAAGGGGATAAAGTTTCTTGATGGAACTGGGGGGCATGAGGTCCCTGGAGGGGGCTGGAGGTCTCTTAAGGGGGCTGGAGGATTTACAGGGCCAATGTGGGATACTGAAGGGCCTTACAGCAGCTCAGGGCATTGTGGGACGCTGTTGAGGACACTATAGGAGTTGGAGGCTCTGCAGCAAGCTAGTGGAAACTGTGGGGACTGAGGGTTCTTACAGGGCCTGGCCATGCTGTGAAGGGTTAAGGGACACTGCAGGCCACTATGGAAAGTTAGGTGTCACTATGGGAGCTGGGAGACAGTGTGGAAAGTTAGGAGATCTGGCCCAGGAGGAAGGCCATGCTATAGCCTTGCAGTAGCCCATTGCCTGGGGGTTCAAAACCACTGTTCTAGACAAACTTTTATAGACTAAGTCTACCTTTTTAAGTATGGTAGATGTTATTCCCATTCAAAAAACCAAAGAGAGAGGTACTGAGAACCACTATGGGAGGCCACTATGGGAGGTTGGGTTGCACAATGGATCCTGGGAGTCAGTTTAGGAAGTTAGGGGATCCAACCCTAGAGGAGGAAGGCCACAGCCTGGCAGTAGGTCATGAGCTGGAGGTTGAGAACCACTATTCAAGACATATTTTATAGGCTAAGTCCACATTTTAAAGCCATGTTTCATGTTACACCTATGTTTACGATGTAACATGAAGCTTGGTCACACACAACATCCCTAAGCCCCGGTTCACACTGGGGCGACCTGTGAGGCGACCTGGTCGACTCACAGGTCACCGCAGGTCGCCTCCCATAGGGAAGCTACGGACCCGTTCTAATAGGAGCGACACAAGTCGCTCCGACCTAGAAAAAGGGTCCGGAGCTTCTTTGGGGCGACCAGGAGGCGACCGCCATAGACTTCAATGTTATGAAGTCTGTGGCGGCCGCTCCGAGGTCGGGGCACGCTGCTTGCACCGCGATCTCGGAGGTCGCCCCTGAAAGTAGCGTTGCACCAGTGTGAACCGGCGCTAAAACTAAAGGAAGAGGTTGAGGGGCACTGAGAACCACTATGGGAGGTTGAATTGCACTATGGATGCTGAGAGACAGTTTAGGAAATTAGGGGATCTAACCCAGAAGGAGGATGTTCACAGTCTGGCAGTAGGCCAGGGCCTGAGGGTTGAGAAACATTTTTCTAGACAAACTTTTATAAGTGGAAGGCCACTATGGGATGTTGAGTGGCACCATGCAAGCTGGGAGGAATTGTGGGAGGTTAGGTTGGGGAGATTTGCTGCTAGCTAGGGGGAGACCGCAGCCCAGCAGTGGGCCACAGCCCAGTGGTTTAGAACCACTGCCCCTGAACATCCTGTATCTTGCTGTGTCTCCTTTGTCTCCAGTGACTTGCACGTCTCCAGAGTTTCTATGACCTCAGAACTTCCAGTGTCTTCCAGTGACTCCAGAAAAACCTGTGACTTTAATGTGCACCTCCATGACCTCTACATCTCAATACAACCTCCTGTATTGTCTCTATCCCTTTGGATATAGACCCATGTCATTGACAGAATTTATCAGCACACAAGATTTCTGCCAGGATCACCAGGTATTTTTTTACCTTAGCAAACAGATACAACAAAACGATTTTAATGGTATATTTAACAGACCAAAAGGGAGCAAATAGTTTACAATTAGTGTGGGTTCACACTGAAGTGGCACGACTTCTGCACGACTTCGGGGGCGACTTGTGAAGTCCCGTGCACCGCGACTTCTGCGCGACTTTGGGGGCGACCTGTGAAGTCCCGTGCACCGCGACTTGCACGGACTTCATATAATGAATGTCTATGCAAGTCTCTCCGAGGTCGCCCCGAAGTAGTATAGGACCCTTTTTCTAAGTCGGAGCGACTTGTGTCGCTCCAATTAGAACGGGTCCTGTAGCGGTCAATGGACCGCGACTTGTCAGGCTGACAAGTCACCTGACAAGTCGCGGTAGTGTGAATGGAGCCTTAGACTTTAGATTAGAAAAAAATGTATACATTGTTTCATGTTCTACAACATTGATCCAGCTTCGATTTATACATTTATGTAAAGACAGAACTATTAGTACGGTGGGACACAGCCTCCAACAAATCCACTGCTGAAGGATAAGATAAGTCCACAAGAGTTTTAATGAGTGATTTTTCAAACATCGGCATCACTGAGACCGCCTCGGTCACTAAATCCTCCAACATGTCTTCACTGACCAATGATGTCTCAGATCTGTACAAATATGTCACTGGCCCAATAATGTTTGATATATGGCTGATTAATTGCAACCATGATTTACATGAACTAAAAATAATTTGCATTCCCTGCCATGGCCTGTAAAACTGCAGATGAATGTATATTTAATGGGAATGTCTGTTTATAGAGAGAGATACACAGAATTTTAGTGCGTTGGGACGGCTTCCTGCATGCTTGAGGGCGTCATGATGAAGACGGGGGTCTGTTTATTGTATAGGTCATAGATACACATACACATTGCTCTGTGATTAAATACATCGACTGCACAATTTAGGATCAAGCCGGAGAAGACATTTCTTCTAGATCGGTGGTTTTCAAATTTATTGAGACCAGGGCTTGGTAAATTCTTCCAAAATATTTCATGCCCCTAGAGTATAACATTTTTCTACTCACACAACAAAAGTATGGGAACAAAAAATATGTATTGAAATTCTAGAAGGCTCTAGAAGTGCCATTGTAGGGGGATGAAGGTCATGGATGGTGTTAAGGGACTCTTCAGCATGCTTGGTGGGCCTGTAGGGATTCAGGTTTTTGAAGGGAGCTGGGGGCAACTGTGGGGGATGGGGTTTCTAGAAGGGGTCAATGGTCTCTCGATGGCTGGAGGCTTTGCAGGGGAAATGTGAGAGACTGGAGGGCACTGTAGGACACTGTTGGGGGCACTATGGGGACTGGAGGCTCTGCACAAAGCTAGGAGACACTATGGGGGGCTGCGAAGCACAGCAAGAGGATGGTTGACTCTGTGATGACTGAGAGCTCTTAGGGGGCCTGGGGCACTCTGAGAGGTTGAGGGGCACTGTAGGCCACTATGTGCCATTGGGTGGCACTATGGGAGTTGGGAGGCAGTGGGTCATGACCTGGTGGTTGAGAACTACTGTTCTAGACAAACTTTTACAGGCTAAGTCCAGGCTAAGTCCACCTTTTAACCAATGTTTAGAATGTCACATGAAGCATGGTCACACACAACATCCCCAAACCCCATCCACTTTAACTGGAGGTGTCCCTTTCTGCAGAAGTCTGTTGTAATTATTTAAGTTTGGTCTGGAATCAGTTCCTACAAGTCCCATCTTGCCACCATGCGGAGTAAGCTGTAGTCCAGCCATACCTCCTTTAGCCTCAGAACATAAGGAGGGTACCTCCTTATGGACCTCCTTCTGGACAAAAATATTTAAAAAACTAGAGAAAGCAGTCAAGGTCCTTCAAGAACTGGGCTGTGTTAATCCTCCTTGAAGATAACTTGACTAGCGGTCACTGTGCACATGTTCAAGAACTGAGCTTTACTGTAATCACCAGATTTTTGCATCTGGACCTTATCCCAAATTACAGAGAAAGAGAGAGAAATACTATGATTGATATGAGATGCACAAGGCAAGGTCCATAAAGACATGGATACGCGAGTTTGGGGTGATGATGGGATGAATTAGAGCAGGGACTGCAAGCAAGGCCTTCTTGTCCAACATCAGTGCCTGACCTCACAAATGCACTTCTCAAAGAAGGGTCGATCATTCCCATAGACACACTCCTAAACCTTGTGGACAGCCTTCTTAGAAGAGTTGAAGCTGTCATAGCGGCAAAGGGTGGGCCAACTCAATATTGAACCCTACGGACTAAGACTGGGATGCCATTAAAGTTCATGTGCGTGTAAAGGCAGGCGTCCCAATACTTGTGTAGATAGATACATTTATAATAATAATAACAATAATAAATATATAGATATGAGCCAAAAGAGAGAGAAGTGCTCATGCTCACGGGTCTTGAAATGTGAATGCACGATAACGGTTTTATTTCAATGTTTCGTCGAGGCACGAGGTCGTCTTCCTCAGAATGAGGAAAGATATGTGCTACAGTCTTTGCTGTGCACGATAGATAGATAGATAGATAGATAGATAGATAGATAGATAGATAGATAGATAGATAGATAGATAGATAGATAGATAGATAGATAGATAGATAGATAGATAGATAGATAGATAGATAGATAGATAGATAGATAGATAGATAGATAGATAGATAGATAGATAGATAGATAGATAGATAGATAGATAGATAGATAGATAATTTGGTCCTTAGGACTCCCAATCTGCCTTGAGTTCAGCTGTGCTATGAATAGTTGGGAATTAGGAGTGGAGCGGGGGTGGGGATCATTTTACAGAAGACCCTCTAATTGTAAGGATAACAATATAAGTGCGATGTAATGAAGGACATCTGCGCGCTCACATGGTGCACACATGGCTGCCACTCATAGAAGACATGTGGCCCGCTGTGCGCTCTGTCAGAGGCGTTGTAGCTGTTACCCAATACAATGTTTATGGAGAGGAATAAGCCTGCAGATATGTTCTGTTACTTGTAGAAATCATTTCATATGCTGCCCGTCATACAGATCTTGTACGAGGTTCAGGGAATTAATCCCACCTCCGACATTCACACATGGCGAGGACTGTAGGTGGTCAAATATTTCATTTAAGGATTAGGAGACCTAAATATAACATAAGATACTTTTTGTAAAGTTAGAAATCTATTTAATGAATTCCAGGGATAGCTGGGATCCCGAGTCGCTGAATTTGCTTCTCATTATTAGAAAAAATGTTTACAGTAATTACGTATCATTGTTAACCGCTTGCCGACTGCTCACAGTATATTTACGTCGGCGGTCAGCCCCTCACAGGCAGAGCGACGTAGGTCTACGTCGCTCGCCTGTGAGGCTCTGGGGAGCGAGCGCGCGCCCGCGGAGGCGCGCTCCCGCTCCCGCGCGGTCACGGACCCCCCCGCGCGTGTGACCAGCGGACCCGATGTCCGCCGGTCACTCGGCGATCGGCGGGGGAGAGGGAGAATGTCAGGCAGCTTGTGTAAACAAGCCACCTGTCATTCTCCTCGCTGTAAAGACACTGATCACTCGGATCTAGTATGTAGATCCGTTGATCAGTGTCCTTACAGCTCAAGCCACAGCCAATCACAGTAGAAAGCACGCCCCTAGGGACACACACAGCCCCTCCCTCCCAAATAAAGTTAACCCCTTCACTACCAGTGTATTTTTACAGTAACAGTGCATATATATAGCACTGATTACTGTAGAAATGTCACCGGTAACCCCAAAAGTGTCAAAAATGTCAGTCAAGGGTCCGATCTGTCCGCCGCAATGTCGCAGTACCGCAAAAAAAATCGCAGATCGCCGCCATTACACGTTAAAAAAAAAACACCAAAAATGACATAAATCTTTCCCTTTGTTAGTAAACGCGATAACTTTTGCGCAAACCAATCAAAATACGCTTTTTCGATTTTTTTTACCAAACATAGGTAGCATAAAACAAATTGGCCAAAAATTTTAAAAAATATTGATTTTCACATTTTTTTTTGGGGAATTTCATATAAAAAATGTGAAAAATATTGTCATTTTTGCAAAATGTACGCTCTTTTTTTGTTTATAGCGCAAAAAGTAAAAATCGCACAGGTGATCAAATACCACCAAAAGAAAGCTCTGTTTGTGGGGAAAAAAAGGACGCCAAATTTGTTTAGATACAGCATCGCACGACCGCGCAATTGTCTGTTAAAGTCACGCAGTGCCAAATCGCAAAATACCCCCTGGTCGTTTAGCAGGAAAATCCTTCGGGGCTTAAGTGGTTGAAATTGTGACACCAGCGGTATCCGAACTAAGGAATAGGTTGTCCTGCAGGGCTGCTGTTAGAAATCACTAGGGCCCCGTACAGCCTACCTAGCAACCCCTTCCCCCCTGAATTTATCAAGACAATATTTTCACTAAAATTACACTAAAATCATTATTAGCGGACACAGACATAAACAGGGGACCTGTGCGAATCAGCCCTTTTTTTATTGTTTTTTACATTTTTAAAAATAAAATTATAACTTTTTTTTTTTCAAATGTTAAGAATTTTTACAATTATTTTGTTTTACAATTTAAATTTTTTACAGGACAGGGAAGCTAGCAGCGCTGCAGTGGTGGTGGTGGGGGGCACAGTAAAAGGGGGGCACATGGGAAGAGGGGGTCAGAAGCAGGCAGAACAGGGAGGGGGGATCGGTGTCAGTGAAGCAATAACAGGAATGATGCCCTGTGTCTGCGTCTCTCCTTGAAGCAGTTGAAAGTTGGCAGGAGGGGGAGAAACTGGCTTTCAGCTGCTGCAGAGAGCCACACAGGGCTTCCATCTGTAATTGCCCCTCTGCATGATCGTACAATTCCCCGTGCTGTTGGGGCCCCCCTGTGTGCCCGGGCCCCCTACAGGAGGACTGTTGGTTCCCCCCCCCCCCCTATCAGCGGCCCTGCTTAAATGCAACGTGGAAAATCACATAAAATCACAAACAAACACGCACACACTGCCTACATAGCCTAGAACAGAGCCTAGGGGATCATTGATACTGGTGGTTGAGGGGCAGTAATAACATGTGGCTGAGCCGTGTTTTCACCACCCCCTCAACCACTCCCCTTAAACTGCAAAAGCAGTGGACAGGGCTCATTGATACTGGTGGTTGGGGGGCAGTAACAACATGTGAATGAGCCGTGTTTTCAACCCCCCCCCCTCAACCGCTCTCCCTTAAACTGTAAAAGCAGTGAACGGGGTGGTACATGCCACAACTGGGATGCCTTGCTGCACGGCCACAGTAAGAATGAAACTTTCTGGCCCATTCAGCAGGCAGTACCATCTGTCAACCATGACCCATTGTGCATATGCAGTGCCAGGTTCGTCCAGCACACAGATCAAGCATGTGCAACTGTGCCCCCCCCACCTCCCACCCACCTCCCACTTTTAATGAGTGCCGTAGAATGGGTGTACCGCCCTGTGTCCATTCTCTGCTCCTTGCTCCGGTTGGCATGGAGTGTGCCTTGCACAGGCAAGGTTAATAGCTTGCTTGCTTTGGAGAACAGTGTGACAGCAGTAGCTTTCAGAGCAGACATGAAGCCTCTGTCCACTGGTTATCAGCTGCTGATTTGGAGCATGTATGCGGTGAGGGGGTTGCCCCCACTACTGCTGCGCCTGGGGTGCCTGTACTTCCTGCCCACCCCTTGTCCCAGCCCTGCATTCATACATGCATGCTTCGGTGCAGTGGTTCAGGCTTTTAGTGGTTAAAGAAAAGAGGCGAAAAGTGGTCCAAAGCAGATTGCTCTTCAGAGGGTTAACACTAGTATGAATGATCCCTTAGGGCAGTTATGGCGAACCTTGGCACCCCAGATGTTTTGGAACTACATTTCCCATTAAGCTCAACCACATTGCAGAGTGCATAGGCATCATGGGAAATGCAGTTCCAAAACATCAGGGGTGCCAAGGTTCACCAATACTGCCTTAGGGGCCAGTTCACACTAGTGGCATGGCAGACATCACATGTGATTTGCACTGCATTGCTGTGCAGATCACATGCGGTGTCTGTGCGATGCAAACTGCATGGCTTAATTCGTATCGCATTCGGACCAAACTCGCGCAGGACCCTTTTTTTGTCCGCACTAGAATCGGATCGCATGGCTTTTCACACCCATGGGATCTGATTCTGCAAATCGTGCTGCGTTTTGCAAACTGATTGTGGGGGCAGGGGTATAACTACAGGGGTGTAACTACAGGGGTTGCAATTGCAACCGGGCCCCATGCTCCAGGGGGCCTGGGCGGCTCCCCTGTACACCTGGATAGGAGGGGCGGCGGGGGCAGCATGTAGAGAAATCACTGTCCTCCTTTTTCCTCCTGTAGCTGCAGGAGGAAAATGGAGGAGATTGGTTCCTCTGTATGCTGCCCCCGCCACTCCTCCTATCCAGTTCACTTGTGTTCTGCTGTCTCTGGGCCCCTGTGTGCTCCCCTGCCCCCCCTCCACTGTGCTCTCTCCCCTCTCCTGCCGGCTGCTGCAGGGGATGTGTCACAATAGAGAACCAGGAAGGGGTCAATAAATATGTAATTTACCAGCTCCTTCCTTTTCTGAATGGACAGAGTCATAGTCAGTCACATTGTAAAAAAATAAAATAAAATGCTAAAAAATAATACAATTAAAATACCAAAAAATAAAAACTACTGACACCAGTGGGTGAACTTCCAGGATTACAAAGGTCAGACTTGCGACCGGGCCCTGGCATTCCACCACCGTGGGGGAGGCCTCAAGATGGCAGGAAGGGGGCCCACTGCAGAACTTGTGAAAGGGTCCCGCTGTGGGACCATAATAAAGGGCCCGCAATGAGAGCGAAGGGCCCCAGGATCAGTGGGAAGAGCCCCAGGCTCAAAGGGAAGGGCCCCTGGCCAGGGTTCCGGGGGGGGTTCTTCATGGTTTCTTGCTCTGGGGCCCTGAAGGTTCTAGTTACGCCTCTGTTTTGGGGTGTTGTGGACTTAACATACGCTTCGCAATCAGTTTGCATGAACAGGTTGCGATTTTGATGCAGTGTAAATTTGCTGTGAATTTGCACAGCATTTGGTGTGAACGGAGCCTCTATGTTCAGCTCTTGTTATGGCTGCAAATCCAGAGCCCCGTCCTATAGACCAGGATGAGACACAAAACACTCAGATACATTGTTACTGATAAGATTCAATATTGCTACATTACTGGCACCCGGCCAGGACACTTATACAATGTATCTTACTAGAAACACACAAATAAAACTGAAGGAATCTTTTAGTCCCCGTTCACACTGGGGCGACCTGTGAGGCGACCTGGTCGCCTCACAGGTCGCCGCAGGTCGCCTCCCATAGGGAAGCTGCGGACCCGTTCTGATAGGAGCGACACAAGTCGCTCCGACTCAGAAAAAGGGTCCGGAGCTTCTTTGGGGCGACCAGGAGGCGACCGCCATAGACTTCAATGTTATGAAGTCCGTGGCGGCCGCTCCGAGGTCGCGGCGCGCTGCTCGCACCGCGACCTCGGAGGTCGCGGTGCGAAGTAGCGTCGCCCCAGTGTGAACGGGGGCTTACAATGAGGGTGAAGCTGGTCAACGGAATGCATGGAGTCTGACGGAGAGTCCACACTGGGAGAACCTTCCAACATAGGATTAAAGTGGAGTTCCACCCTAAAAATAAACTTTGCAGCATCAGTTAGCATAAAAAAATAGATATGGATAGTTACATTTTTTTTTTTCACTTACCTTGTTTTTAATGAAAATAAACTTACCTTCCTTCCTCTTCCTCCTTGTGCGGCCGCGGCCCCCCGACGTCACTTCCTCCTTTGCATTGCGTCCTGGGAGATGTGCGTCATCAATGCCAGGATGCAATGGGAATGGCCCCGGCCGCTACTCCGATTGCCGATCGCAATCTACAGCGCATTCGCGTGATTGCGATCGGCATTCTGGGTAGCCAGGAACCCGGAAGAAGGACACAGCGGGGGACACCACGGCTTCAGATGCCCACACCAGAGATGGCCGCGCTCTGCAATCAATTTTAACCACTTTAGGACCGGAGGATTTTCCTGCTTAACCACTTAAGCCCCGGAGGATTTGGCTGCTAAACGACCAGGGGCTATTTTGCGATTCGGCACTGTGTGACTTTAACGGACAATTGCGCGGTCGTGCGATGCTGTACCTAACCGAATTTGGCGTCCTTTTTTTCCCACAAACAGAGCTTTCTTTTGGCGGTATTTGATCACCTGTGCGATTTTTTGATCACGCGCTATAAACAAAAAAAGAGCGTCAATTTTGCAAAAATAGCAATATTTTTCCCTTTTTTTTTATATGAAATTCCCCCCAAAAAAAATGTAAAAATCAAAATTTTTTAACATTTTCGGCCAATTTGTTTTATGCTACCTATGTTTGGTAAAAAAAAAATCGCAAAAAGCGTATTTTGATTGGTTTGCGCAAAAGTTATTGCGTTTACTGACTAAGGGAAAGATTTTTGTCATTTTTGTTGTTTTTTTTTTTAACGCGTAATGGCGGCGATCTGTGATTTTTTTTGCGGTACTGCGACATTGGGGCGGACAGATCGGACCCTTGACTGACATTTTTGACACTTTTGGGGTTACCAGTGACATTTCTACAGTAATCAGTGCTATATATATGCACTGTTACTGTAAAAATACACTGGTAGTGAAGGGGTTAACTTTATTTTAGAGGGAGGGGCTGTGTGTGTCCCTAGGGGCGTGATTCTTACTGTGATTGGCTGTGGCTTCAGCTGTATGCAGAGTGATCAACGGATCTACATAGTAGATCCATATGATCAGCTCTCATACAGAGGGGAGAATGACAGGCAGCTTGTTTACACAAGCTGCCTGACTTTCTCCCTCTCCCCCGCCGATCGCAGAGTGACCGGCGGACATCGGGTCCGCCGGTCACACGCGCGGGGGGGTCCGTGACCACGCGGGAGCGCGCCTCCGGCGGCGCGCGCTCGCTCCCTAGACCCTCACAAGCTAGTGACGTAGCCCTACGTCACTTTGCCTGTGAGGGGCTGACCGCCGACGTAGATCGGCGTGCGGCGGTCGGCAAGTGGTTAATGACCAGGCCACTTTTTTCAACTTGGCTCTGCGTGACTTTAACTGACAATTGCGCCATCATGCAATGCTGTACCCAAACGAAATTTACATCCTTTTTTCCCACAAACAGAGCTTTCTTTTGGTGGTATTTGATCACCTCTGCACTTTTCATTTTTTGTGATATTAATTTAAAAATGCGAAAATTTGTCTACTTTGACAGTTAAAAAATATCCAATATATTACATTTTTGTCATATATTTAGGCCAAAATGTATTTAGCTACATGTCAAAAAAATTCTCAATGAGCGTATTTTTAAAGGTAAGCATTTATCTTTATTCTATAACTGTAGTGATCTGTAATGTGGGGTTAGTGTTAGGGTAATTGGGGATAGCTTAGGATTAGGGGGGTATTTTTAGGTAAAGAAATGCGTATGTGGCCAGAACCCCGCTTTAAGAAAGTGGCAAAACACGATTCCATATACTGAAAGGCAATACATGCTTTATCGCCCCATTTGTTCCGTGAGTGGGGGACACAAGAGGGGAGCACGGAGTGATCTGCACAATCAATTTGAAGCATGAGCACTTTATTCATAAGAACTATTTATTTATTTATTTATTTAATTGTCAGCACAATTGTTTATTGGCACCAGGGCCGTCTTTAGTATTGATTTTATTGGACCCTGGGCAAATATTTTCTTGGGCCTTATCAAATGCACTTATCCTCTATTTGTGGGGCAGTGAGGGCTCAAAGGGGCAGCTGCTTTGGGCCCCACAACAATGGCTAGGCCCGGGGCAGCTGCCCCTTTTGCCCTGTGTTAAAGACGGCCCTGATTGGCACAGGCACTTTATCACCACAAGGACTTGATCAACATATGGACAATTTTTGGTATCTATCCATATACACAGATTTTATTTCACACTATTATGTACTGTTGATAAATATTTATTGGTGATTGTAGATATACACTGGACACTTTATAATATTTATTTGGCACCTAGAGCAGCCAGGTCAAAAAGCTTTTACATGAAGGGGGGTAAATCTTCCAGGGCTGAAGTGGTTAACCACTTGCCGTATATGTACTAGCGACGGTTAGCCCCTCCTGGGCAAAGTGACGTAGGAGTATGTCACTCGCCCACTAGCCTCTAGTGGGCGAGCACGCACAGCCGGAGGCGCGCTCCCGCCCCCGCTTGTTCCCTGACATCCCCGCGCGAGTGACCGGCAGCTCCGACGTCCGCTGGTAACTCGCGATCTCCCGCTGGAGAGGGAGAAAAGCGGGCGGCTGATGTAAACACAGCCGTCTGTCTTTCTCCCTGATCTAACTGCAGAGACTGTAGGATCCTGCTATGTAGGATCCGATGTCTCTGTGGTTACATCACAAGCCAAGCCCCTTGATAGTTAGAATCACGCCCCTAGGGACACACTTAACCCCTTGATCACTAATAAAGTTAACCCCTTCCCTGCCAGTGTCATTTTTACAGTAACAGTGCATATTTATAGCACTGATTACTGTAGTAATGTCACTGGTAACCCCAAAAGTGTCAAAAATGTCAGTTAGGGGTCCGATCTGTCCGCCGCAATGTCGCAGTCCCGCAAAAAAAAAACGCAGATCGCCGCCATTACTCGTTAAAAACAAAAACAATAAAAATGACAGAAATCTTTCCCGTAGTTAGTAAATGCAATAACTTTTGTGCAAACCAATCAAAATACGCTTATTGCGATTTTTTTTTACCAAAAATATTTAGCAGAAAACAAATTGGCCTAAAATGTTGAAAAATTTAAATTTTTACATATTTTTTTTGAGAATTTCATATAAAAAATGTGAAAAATATTGTTATTTTTTCAAAATTGTTGCTCTTTTTTTGTTTATAGCGCAAAAAGTAAAAATCGCACAGGTGACCAAATACCACCAAAAGAAAGCTCTGTTTGTGGGGAAAAAAAAAGGACGTCAATATCATTTGGGTACAGCGTCGCACGACCACGCAATTGTCTGTTAAAATCACGCAGTGCCGAATCACAAAATAGGCCCTGGTCTTTGAGCAGCCAAATCCTCCGGGGCTTAAGTGGTTAAAGGACAGTTTTGTGGGAGCCTGCTTACGTTCTCCATTTCATCAGTGCTAAGTTTAAGGTAGGACGGTTTTCTAAACTACGCCAAGAAAATCCACGAAAGTTCTATAATCCCTTCTCTCTCTTTTTTTTTTTTTTGTTATCCCTTTAACAAAACACACAAGCCTTGCAATTTTCAATCAGCAGTACGGAGCAATCAAGATGTTGGACAACAAAACATGTGAAAGCAGTTAGCGAGATGTATTATCGCCGGCCTCCTCCATAAGTGCTTGTATTTGGGATTCTTAATTTCACTTTAAAATGCAGCGGACGCGAATTAGCGTTTAGTCGGTGTATAATATTTCCACAATCCGCACAAACTGTAATCAGAAAAAAAATCGACAGAAATTGCTGTATCTTTTTACCATTACCGAGGTATTGTATGTCTGATGAAAGGCTTCAGATCTCCACCCATCGGACATCAAAATCACCAAAATGTTTGTAATCAGGGAGGGGCTTCCGTCAGTTCATAGAGGGCAAACCAAATTAGTAGACTCTAATTTTACTCTACTTCTAATTCCTTCTGTACTATGTTATTATGTGATATAAGTTTAGTTATATTCTTTAACCCAATAAATCATACCCATAAAATGTTAACTAGACACCCATGGAGCGCGTGGTCACACAGACTCCAGTGTATAATATTACTCCAAAGACATGCTGGTAGGTTAATTGGATCCTGTATAAAATTGGCCCCACTGTGTATGTATGTCAGTTAGGCCCCTTTCACACTACGTCAGTTGTCATCCGTTTTTCGTCAGTTGTTATCCATTTTTCGTCAGTTGTTATCCATCTTTCATCCGTTGTCATCCGTTTTTACATAGAGATACATTGATGTCCATTTTTCATCCGTCAACGGATGGATGAAAAACGGACAAACGGACAGCATGTGTGAAAGGGGCCTTAGGGACATTAGGGCTCTTTCACACGGGTGTTCCGATCAGATCCACCTGTCAGTTTTTTAGGCGGATCTGATCGGATGCCCCATTCATCCCTATGGAGCAGCGGATGTCAGCGGAGACATTTCTGCTGACACCCGCATCCGATCCTGTCCATGAAATCCGGACGGATGAAAACCCTATTTTCCATCCGTCCTGGGGATCGGATCGGATGAGAGTGGACAGGAGGAGTTCCGCTCTCATCCGATTCCCCATAGAGAGCAGCGGGGCTCTGACACCTCCCTCTCTCGTGCGGAGACGGAGCTGTCATCCGCCGGCTCAGCGGGGATCGGCGGATCGATCCCCGCTGAGCAGAGCACGGTCCGCAACGTGAGGGCAGGGACTGATGTGAATATGCAATGTAAAGCGCTGCGTAAATTGACAGCGCTATATAAGTACCTGAAATAAATAAATAAATAAATTATAATTATTATTTTATTATCATTATTATTATTATTCTTATACAGGATTTATATGGCACCAGCAGTTTGTGCAGCACTTTACAATGTATATATAGTAAAACCTTGGATTGGGAGTAACTTGGTTTAACCTTTTGCCGACCTCCCACCGTAGTATTACTGCGGCAGGGCGGCTCGGCTGCGCAAAATCGCGTAGTACTACGTGATCTCGTAGGTCTTGGCGGTGCGTGTGCTGGCTGTGTTTAGACACAGCAGAGGCGGGCCGCGGGAGGAGCAGTGTCTCCCGCGATCATCAGATAAACTGACAGAAGACCCGCCTGCTTATGTAAACAAAGCAGGCGAGTCTACTGTCAGACAGTAGTGTGAGTTAGGTATTTTATGTTAGGATTAAGGTTAGGAGGGCCCAGGGCTTTGAATAGAAAGGAACATGCCCCAACCCAACTGTCACTGTCAGGGGTCAGGCTCAAAGACCAGTAGCTATAGCAGTAAAGGGGCTCCAACCGACCAGCTTTATAAGTGAACAAGCAGGTCACCCTGGTAGGTGACCCAAGGTGCGGTGTCTCTCTAGGGAGAGATCAGGAGTTTCAGCTAAGCTACAACCCCCGATCTCTCACAGAGCCCCCCCACAGTCAGTAAGCATATTTCGGCACATATTAACCCCTTTGATCACCCCCAGTGTTAACCCCTTTCCTGCCAGTGTCATTTATACAGTAACAGTGCATATTTTTAGCACTGATTACTGTAGTAATGTCATTGGTCCCCCAAAAGTGAAAAAAATGTCAGTTAGGGGCACCATCTGTCCGCCGCAATGTCTCAGTCCCGCAAAAAATTGCAGATCGCCGCCATTACTAATAAAAACAAAAAAATACATAAAAATTCCAAAAATCGATCCCGTCGTTTGTAAACACCATAACTTTTGCGCAATCCAATTAAAATACGCTTTTTGGGATTTTTTTTTTTACCAAAAATATGTAGCAGAATACAAATTGGCCTAAAATGATAAAAATATTAGATTTTTTAATTTTTTTTTTTTATTGGGAATGTTTTATAGCAGAAAGTAAAAAATATGGCGTTTTTCTTTTTTTTTTTCAAAATTGTCGCTCTTTTTTTGTTTATAGCGCAAAATCTAAAAACCGCAGAGTTGATCAAATACCACCAAAAGAAAGCTCTGTTTGTGGGGGAAAAAAGACATCAATTGTATTTGGGTACAGCGTCGCACGACCGCGCAATTTTTCGTTTAATTATCTCAGTGCCGAAAAAATGGCCTGATCATTAAGTATTATCATAATATAATAATAATATATTATCATAATATAATATATATTAATATATTATTATTATTATATATTATTATTATTATAAGTATTATTAGTAAAACCTTCCGGAGCTGAAGTGGTTAAAAAAGCGTTTTGCAAGACAAGCAACATTTTTATTTTTTTTTTATTTTGACTTGATAAACAAGCGATGTCTTGATATACAAGTAGCTTCACTTCACAACTGATTATAAAGTTGGATACACACTATAGATTTTTTCTTTTAGATTTACCAAAACCATATAATATGAGGTCAAACCTAATCACTTTAAATTTGTATGCAATCAGGCAGGCCCTTGCATTACATAGTTGAAGGTAAATCTAAAGGAAATCTAGCAACCAAAGTTGTATAGTGTGTATCCAGCTTGAGGCTCCATTCACACCTGAGCGTATTGTTTTCAGGCGTTTTTTGAGGCTTTTTTGCAGGTGTTTGAAGGAAGGCATTGACATCTAACAACAATGCCTGTAATCTGCCAAAAAAGAAGCTCATGTACTTTTTGAGCTTCAGGCGTTTTTCTTCAGGAGACAAAGGGCTCATATATGAACAGGGATCATTAAAGTGAATGGGATTTTGCTTGTTGGGCATTTTGAGACTTCAGAGACAGTGGCTGCCCCATCCATTAGGGGCGCGGCCCCCCTATTCATGCGTCTAGCCCCCTAATTACATGCAGGGCACCGGACGCATGGATTCCAATGGGGGATTTTTTTTTTTATAAGCACGTGATTAGAGCCAGAGGCTCTAATAGGCTTCAAAAAAGGGTGGGCTCGGGGCGCAGAGCACTGCACCCTGAGCCCATGCATTTGTAAAGCAATAGCCAATGAATATTCGCTATTTCACAATGATTCTCCTTCCAGCCAATCAGGAAAAGGGTTGTGAGACCCCTTTCTCGATTGGCCAAAAGGAGAAGCGATCTTACTGGCCAGGAAGAGGGAGGAGACACACGGCAGGTGGCTCAGCCATCCAGCACTCCCCGGCCCGGACAAGGTAAGGAGGCAGGCCGGCCGGCTGGCCGTACGGGGGGCCCCCCTGAATTACCCCCCGAATTACTGAGCACCAGCCGCCACTGTTCAGAGATGAGCGTTTTACAAGCTGAAATAAGCTCAGGTGTGAACAGGGCCTAAGGCTCCATTCATACCTGAGCGTATCGTTTTAAGGCGTTTTTTTAAGGTGTTTTTTTCGGGTGTTTTTTTGGGCATTTTTTCCAGCGTTTTTTCCATGTGTTTGGAGGCAGACATTAACATGTAACAAAAACATTTGTAATCTGCCAAAAAAAACATTTTTATGAGCTTAAGGGCTCTTTCACACGGTCCGCCTCCGTAGGCGGATCCCTGCTGCTCAGCGGGGATCGATCCGCGATCCCCGCTGAGCCGGCGGATGACAGCTCCGTCTCCGCTTGCAGTGCAGAGAGGGAGGCGTCAGAGCCCCCGCTGCTCTCTATGGGGAATCGGATGAGAGCGGACCGCCTGTCCGCTCTCATCCGATCCCATCCGATCCGATCCCCAAGACGGATGGAAAATAGGGTTTCCATCCGTCTGGATTTCACGGACAGGATCGGATGCGGATGGCAGCGGGTGTCAGCGGACATGTCACCGCTGACATCCGCTGCTCCATAGGGCTGAATGGGGCATCCGATCAAATCCGCCTAAAAAACAGACAGGCGGATCTGATCGGACCGCCCGTGTGAAAGAGCCCTAAGGCATTTTGCTTCAGGCGAAAAAACACTCAGATGTGAACAGGGGCCATTGAAATGAATGAGATTTTGCTTGTTGGGGGTTTTGAGGCTTCAGAGATGAGCGTTTTATGAGCTAAAAGACACCTAAAAGAGAAGAGAGGCTACTCTAAGGCCCCTTTACACATGCGGACCGTTCAGATCCACCTGTCCGTTTTTCAGGCGGATCTGAACGGGTGCCCCATGCATCTCTATGGGACATCGGATGTCAGCGGAGACATGTCCACTGACATCCGATCCGGTCCGTCAAATCTGGATGGATGGAAACCCTATTTTCCATCCGTCCAGTGGATTGGATTGGATGGGATCAGATGAGAATGGACAGACAGTCCGTTCTTCCCCCATAGAGAACAGCGGGGACCTGCCAGCTCCGTCTCCGCACACAGCATGGAGACAGAGCTGCCATCCGCCTGCTCAGCGGGGATCGGCGGATCGATCCCCTGCTGAGAAAAATGGTGTGAAAGGAGCCTTAGTGTAGCAATATGGTTACATTTAACCACTTCTGGACTGGAAGGTTTTCCCCCTTAATGACCAGGCCATTTTTGTGATTCGGCACTGCGTAAATTTAACGGACAATTGCGTGATCATGCGATGCTGTACCCAAATAAAATTGATGTCCTTTTTTTCCCCCACAAATAGAGCTTTCTTTTGGTGGTATTTTATCACCTGTACCATTCTTTTCTGTTGCGCTATACACAAAAATTGCGACAATTCTGAAAAAAACTGATGGATGGAGCCAAATACAGGACCATTCTGGAAGAAAACCTGATGGAGTCTGCAAAAGACCTGAGACTGGGACGGAGATTTGTCTTCCAACAAGACAATGATCATAGGTGTGCGCACAGGGTGTGCCAGGTGTGCCTGGGCACACCCTAATCACCTAGGGCACATTAGCATTATCGCTCTGTTTGCCAGTGAGGAGATGGGAAAGATCTCCCTCTGATTTGCTCTGCCATAAGAGAAGTGCCTACACACTTCTATTTCACTGTGCCAGCAGGGAGAGTAATGTACCGGGGCCATATACATGTAGGCAAACACATGCATGTGTATTGAAACTTTGGGGTGCACACCCTAATGCAATAGGCTGCGCACACCTATGACAATGATCCAAAACATAAAGCAAAATCTACAATGGAATGGTTCACAAATAAACATATCCAGGTGTTATAATGGCCAAGTCAAAGTCCAGACCTGAATCCAATCGAGAATCTGTGGAAAGAACTGAAAACTGCTGTTCACAAACGCTCTCCATCCAACCTCACTGAGCTCGAGCTGGTTTGCAAGGAGGAATGGGCAAAAATTTCAGTCTCTCGATGTGCAAAACTGATAGAGACATACCCCAAGCGACTTACAGCTGTAATCACAGCAAAAGGTGGCGCTACAAAGTATTAACTTAAGGGGGCTGAATAATTTTGCACGCCCAATTTTTCCGTTTTTTATTTGTTAACAAAGTTTGAAATATCCAATAAATTTCGTTCCACTTCATGATTGTGTCCCACTTGTTGTTGATTCTTCACAAAAAATTACAGATTTATATCTTTATGTTTGAAGCCTGAAATGTGGCAAAAGGTCGCAAAGTTCAAGGGGGCCAAATACTTTCACAAGGCACTGTATATGAAACTTGATTAAATGGAAAAACAGCCATATTAAGACAAAATTTTACCACATGTGTGTATGAGACCTCGGGAGTCCAGACATAGGTATCAATGCATGTTATATGTTTATTGTCTTTTGTGTTGTTTTGTGTCATTTGTTCGTTCCAGGCGTTGTGATTCAGAGGCTTGCTGAGTATTCACCATGGAGGTATTGTATTGTAGCCTCTCATGAGATTTATGAGCAAGTCCAATACGATTTTAATAATTATCAATAAATGCAATTGAATAACCCCAGCACATTACCCTGTGTTACTCATTTGACCATTTGTTCTTCTTCTCTTCTCTTAGAGGAGGTCAGGTTTTTTGAGTGCTGTTTATGGGCGAGAGTGACACTACCTTAATTGGTATATGGTGCTTTTTTTCTGGGTATTTATACCATTGACTATACAATTTGTGGAGGAGGTCAGGTATTTTGATTTGTGTCTTACAGTAACTCTTCTTGCTGAGCCACCTGAGATTCTGGACAGTTCCCTGTCTGATCCATTGGACAATCCTGGATTGTGCCTTGTTTCTCTTGAATCTTGAACCTTTTGCTCCTTCCATGAGCTTCCTATTTTAGCAATGACTGTTTGCAAGATTATTGTGCTCTCTTCAGCCAATATCTCACTCTTGTCACTCCTGCTGCTATCCTTATCTTTGCGATATGGAGGACAGTGACCTGGTACCAACACGCAGCAAAACCCATCTCACCCACAGAAACTTTCCTGAACATTGGTTAGTACTAGTACTAGTTAGTCAGTAGACCCCGAACCTTGGGTCATCTACAAGGGTGACCTGTTTGTTTACTTCTAAAGCTGGTCGGTGGGAGCCTCTCTAATGCTATAGCTACTGGTCTTCGAGCCTGACACCTTACAGTGACAGTTGGGTTGGGGCAATGCCTTTCCCTTTCCTGTTTGCCAGATTATTGTGCTCTCCCCAGCCAATATCTTGCTCCTGTCACTCCTGCTGCAATTCGTATCTTCGCTACCACTTTTTACCAACCTTTGGCTTCTTCCTCGACTACACTTCTGCTTGATCCCAACCTGCAACCACTCTTTACCGATCTCTGGCTTGTTTATTGACTATGCTTCTGCCTAATCCCTGCCTGATATATCTGCTACTGCACCCCGGCTTTCTCACCTCCTGGTGGGGCAATCCTAAGGACCATGACCTGGTACCAACCTGCAGCAAAACCAGCAGAAGCTCTGGTAAACACGGTTATTACTTAAACTTAGACCCTGTGCTGCTGTTAGAAATTACAGGGCTCCATGTAGCCTACCTGACTTGCATCCCAGCCCCACCCCCTCTGCGAAAATGTCAAAATGATATTTTCCAGAACAAATACATGAAAATGATTATTAGTGGACACAAGCATTCCGTCATACATAAAAAACATAAATTCCATCTTCAAACCAAAATTCTCCCCAAATAATAATGCACATATTCCACCAACTCCCACCCCCAATCCCAATGCCCAGCTCAAATCCCACCCGAATCCCCCCTCCTAGCACAAAACTTTGCCCTCACCCCCAAAATAGTGCCAAAATATCACCCATCTAGCACATATTCTCTTTCTCAAACTTTCTATCCTAGCCCAAATCTTATCCCCCAAATCCCTCCTGCCAGGATGGGGGATGTCTGTGCCAGGAGGAGTGGGGAAATTTGGGCTAATAGGAGTGAGTGGGGTGGATTTGTGTTGGCAGGGGGGATTTGGGGGATACGATTTGTGCCACTCCCAATCCTGCCCTCTACATTAAATCCTACCCAAATCCCCCCTTCTAGCACAAATCTCCCTCACCCCAAAACAATCTCCCGCCTAGTACATATTTTCTTTCTTAAACTTTCTATCCTAGCATAAATCTTATCCCCCCAAATCCCCCCTGCCAGCACAAATCCCCCCCAATCCCTCCTATTAGCCCACATTTCCCCACCCCCCTCCTGGCACAAACATCCCCTCTCCTGGTTCAACCCTTGCCTTTGCCCCCCCAAATCCTCCTCCTAGCACATATCCCCCCATTCTTTTTTTCTAGCACATATCCCCCCTTCCCAAATCCCCATTACATTTCCCAACACAGATAGCCACCCACCCCCCTCCGCCAACTTACTGGGGGAAGCCACTTAAAGCCAGGAGGAGGTGCACTGCATTGTGCTCTCCCTTCCTATGAGAAGAGCGCTGGTCTATACAGCACCTGAGACCAGATCGCGCCTTCTTTAGATCGCACTGTGCACACACACACCACCCCCTATCTCCTCCAAGGGCTGCTCACCTCTCGGCAGCAAGAAATATGGATAGGGGGCCGTGTGAGTACAGTGTGATCTACAGTAAGAGCGATCAGGTCTCATGTGCTGTATAGAGGAACATTCTTCTGATAGGAGGGGAGAGCACAACACAGCGCACCTCCTCCCTGCTCTTTCCTCTCTGCCTCTTCTCTCTCAGCTCCAGGCTACCATCTCCTTGTCCTGGCTGTAAGTGCGGGCTGGAGCGGGGGCAGTTGAAGGAGCTCAGTGGCGGCTGGCTGGGGGGGGGGGGCAGTACTGAAATGGCACTGGTGCAACCCTCCGCAGCACCCCCTTAATTTGGTCATGTGTGTCTCTCAGCAAGCAACTGAAAGCTGACGGGAAGGGGAGAAACTGGCTTTTAGTTACTGTGTGAGAGGCGCAGAGGACATTGTTCCTTCTCTGCTCCACGATCCTCCTGCTGTCTGGGCTCCCTACAGAAGGACCAGTGGTCTCCCCCTATCAGCGGCCCTGCTTACACCCCGCACCTTGGGTCACCTACCAGGGTGACCTGCTTGTTCACTTATAAAGCTGGTCGTGGGAGCCCCTTTACTGCTATAGCTACTGGTCTTTGAGCCTGACCCCTGACAGTGACAGTTGGGTTAGGGCATGTTCATTTCTATTCAAAGCCCTGGGCCCTCCTAACCTTAATCCTAACATAAAATACCTAACTCACACTATGTAGGTTACACAGGCACAGACAATGCTCTCATGCTTGGCTTTCTCTAGTGCAGTATAGTAGCCAGCATATACCTATTTTTTGCATATGTGTGTGTGGTATTCCATAGAAGTATGGGTGCCATCACTTTTTATTCAGCACCAAGTCAGGGAATCAGTGTATGGCGCTGTGGAATTCCGTAGAAAGAGTATGGGCTCCATTACTTTTTGTTGTGCACCAAGCCCTTGGAGGAGTAGTATATGGTGCTAAGGCATTCCATTAGGGGGGAGCATGGATTTTATCCCTTTTTATTGAGCGCCAAACCATAGGAACAGTGAATGGTACTGTGGAATTCCATAGAAGAAGTATAGGCTCCATCACTTTCTATTGAGTGCCAAGACATTTGAGGAGTAGTGTATGGTGCAATGGCATTCTATGGAGGTAGTATGGACTCCATCACTTTTTATTGAACGCTAGGCCATGGAAGCAGTGGGCACTGCTGTGGCATTCTATAAAATAAGTGCTGGCTTCATCATTTTATACTGAGTGCAAAGCCATAGAAGCAGTGTATGGTACTGTGGCATTCCATGGAAAAGTTGGGGCTCCACCACTTCTGTTGAACGTCAAGGCATATGAGCAGTGTGTGGTGTTGTGGCATTTAATGGAAGGAGTATAGGCTGCATAACTTTCTTTTGAAGACAAATCCATGGGAGCAGTGGATAGTGCTGTGACATTCCAAGTATGGGATCCATCAATTTTTTTTGAGTGCAAAGCCATAGAACCAGTGTACAGTGCTGTAGGATTCCATAAAAGGGGTATGGCCCCAGCACTTATATTGAGTGCCAAAGAATAAAAGCAGTGTAGGGTGCTGTAGCATTTCATAGAAGGGGTATGGGCTCCATCACTTTCTACCGAGTGCCAAGCCATATGACCGGTGTACGCTGTTGTAGCAATCCATTGAGTGGGTATGAGCTCCATAACTTTCTATGGAGGACCAGGCCATAGTAGCTGTGGATGGTGCCGGAGAGAGCTTCAGGTGCGGACTAAAAACTATAAAAAGTTTCATAACTTTCTATAGAGAGCCAAGCCATAGGAGCAGTGTTGGGTACTGTGGCATTCCATAGAAGGAGTACGAGCTGGAACTGGCTGCAGGACTTCACCAAAGAGATCTGGTCTTGAGTAGGATTTTTGTCACTCAGTGGGAGGTGTCTGTAGGAAGGTGTGTAGCTGTCCTGGGGACCTGTGAGTAATGACTCTATACTGATTACTGGTGACTGTGTGCTTTTGGAATATAGAGTAGGTGCCAGATGTTTCTCTGACTTGGACAGCCCTTTTGGGGTCTCCGATACTGGCCATCAGCAGGATACTGGACTGTGAGCTTAGTAAAGAGTGCTTTCCTGTACTTTGATGTGCCCCTGAAGTTGCACTGGCTACATACAGCTGTGCAATTGCGCAGGGTAACCAGGTGCCAAAGAGATCCTTCTATGTAGGATAACAGGTCTCTGTGATCATTTCAAAAGCCCATCCCCCACAGTTAGAATCACTCCCCTAGGCTCACATTTAACCTATTGATCACCCACAGTGGTAACCCCTTCCCTGCCAGTGTCATTATTACAGTAACAATGCATATTTTTGGCACTGATTACTGCAGTAATGTCACTGGTCCCCCCAAAAGTGTCAAAAATGTCAGTTAGGGGTCCGAACTGTTCTTCGAAATGTCGCAGTCCTGCAAAAAACTGCAGATCGCCACCATTACTAGTAAAAAAATAAATAAATAAATAAAAATGACATAAATCTTTCCCCTAGTTAGTAGACACGATAACTTTTGCGCAAACCAATCAAAATACGCTTATTGCGATTTTTTTTTACCAAAAATATGTAGCAGAAAACACATTGGCCTAAAATGTTAAAAAAAAATCTGATTTTTACATTTTGAGAAATGTTATACAGTAAACCCCCCTCCATTGCGGGGGTTACGTTCCGGACCCAGCCGCGAAAAGTGAAAATCCGCGAAATAGAAAAACCCTATTAAAATGCATTGTAGGCATGTTTTTTTTTTACTGTCACTGTACGTGTAAAAGCATTTTAAGGTCTTTAAACACACTTTTAAAACAATAGAAACTCCTTTAAACACATAAAAGATACTAAGAGACAGAGCAAGAGCTATGGAAAACACAAAATTATTTCATTTTTAATGATTTATATAGTAAAATAACATTACAAAAATAACCGCAATATACCGGGACGGCAAAAACTGAACCGCGATGGAGCGGGGGTTTACTTTATAGCAGAAAGTAAAAATTACTGTTTTTTTTTCCGAATTGTCGCTCTTTTTTTGTTTATAGCGCAAAAAAAAAAAAAAAAAAATCGCACAGGTGATCAAATACCACGAAATGAAAGCTCTATTTGTGGGAAAAAAAGGAAATTTTTTTTTGGCTACAGCGTCGCACAACTGCGCAATTGTCTGTTAAAATAACGCGGTGCCGAATCACAAAAAATGGCCTGGTCATTAAGAGGTAAGATCCTTCCAGTCCAGAAGTGGTTAAACAAATTATTTTAGACCCCCCCTCCAAACAAAAAAAAAAGAAAAGGAAAAAAAGAAAATCAAATAAAAAATGTAAAGTAATTACACAAATTACAGTTAAACAAACACAAAAAAAAAAAGAACAAACACTAAAGAACAACTAAATACAATAGTAATTAAAATAAAATACATTATGCAATGCTATATGCACCCTCTAAATGAATATAAAGAACATTTGCTTTAATTTTGAGCAAATTTGCAATAAAAAAATAGCTATATCTATCCTCTAAGTAAAGAAAAAAAAAATAATATTTTAATAATAATAATAATTAAAATAAAATAAATTATGCAGCGCTATATGCACCCTCTATAAAGAATATTTGCTTTAATTTTTCCCAAGAAGCTCAATGAGTAAATTTCCAATAAAGAAAAAATAGCTATATCTATCCTCTAAGTAAAGAAAAAAAATAATTTTTTTTTTTAATATCACATAAGCAGCTTAATGACCAAAATGTGCAGATTAAAAAACAAAAAAAAAAAAAAAAAAAAAAAAACACCAAATTACTCATCTAAAGAAAGAAAATAAAAATTATAATTTTTTTAAAAAACTTATGCTAAGCAGCTCAATGTGCGAAGTTTGAACAAACACTAAAGAAATCACATTTTTTATCAAATCAAATAAATTATGCAATGCTATATGCACCCTCTAAATCAGGGATCCTCAAACTATGGCCCTCCAGCTGTTGCAGAACACATCCCATGAGGCATTGTAAAACTCTGACATTCACAGACATGACGAGGCATAATGGGATTTGTAGTTCTCAAACAACTGGAGGCCCATAGAAGAACATTTGCTTTAATTTTGCCCAAGCAGCTATATGAACACATTTGCAAAAAAAAAAAAAAATAGCTATATTTATCCTCTAAGTAAAGAAAAAAAAACGTTTTTTTTTTTTTTTTTTTTTTTTTTTTTTAACTTCACATAAGCAGCTTAATGACCAAAATGTGCAGATTAAAAAAAAAAAAATCACTATATTTATTACTCATCTAAATAAAGAAAATAAAAAGCAGCTCAATGTGCGAAGTTTGAACAAACACTAAAGAACTCTTAAATATAATACTAATTAAAATAAAATAAATTATGCAATACTAAATGCACCCTCTAAATGAATATAAAGAACATTTGCTTTAATTTTGCCCAAGAAGCTCAATGAGAAAATATGCAAAAAAAAAAAAAAGAATTAGCTATATCTATACTCTAGTCTAAGTAAAGAAAAAAAAAAGATTTTTTTTTTTTTTTTTAACTTCACATAAGCAGCTTAATGACCAAAATGTGCAGAATAAAAAAAAAATTGTATTACTCATCTAAATAAAGAAAATAAGAATTATAGATACAAATTCTGCTAAGCAGCTCAATGTGCCAAGTTTGAACAAACACTAAAGAGCACTTAAATATATTAAATATTAAATTTAAAAAATTATGCAACCGCTATATGCACCCTTTAAATAAATATAAAGAACATTTGCTTTAATTGTGCCCAAGCAGCTCAATGAGCAAATTTGCAATAAAAGATATAGCTATATCTATCCTCTAAGTAAAGAAAAAAAAGAATATTTTATTAATAATAATAATAATTAGACCAAATTATGCAACGCTATATGCACCCTCTAAATGAATATAAAGAACATTTGCTTTAATTGTGCCCAAGAAGCTCAATGAGAAAATATGCAAAAAAAAAAAAAAAGAATTAGCTATATCTATACTCTAGTCTAAGTAAAGAAAAAAAAAGATTTTTTTTTTTTTTTTTTTAACTTCACATAAGCAGCTTAATGACCAAAATGTGCAGAATAAAAAAAAAAAAAAAAAAACCACTGTATTACTCATCTAAATAAAGAAAATAAGAATTATAGATACAAATTCTGCTAAGCAGCTCAATGTGCCAAGTTTGAACAAACACTAAAGAGCACTTAAATATATTAAATATTAAATTTAAAAAATTATGCAACCGCTATATGCACCCTTTAAATAAATATAAAGAACATTTGCTTTAATTGTGCTCAAGCAGCTCAATGAGCAAATTTGCAATAAAATATATAGCTATATCTATCCTCTAAGTAAAGAAAAAAAAGAATATTTTATTAATAATAATAATTAGACCAAATTATGCAACGCTATATGCACCCTCTAAATGAATATAAAGAACATTTGCTTTAATTGTGCCCAAGCAGCTCAATGAGCAAATTTGCAATAAAAAAAAAATAAGTAAAGAAAAAAAAGAATATTTTTTTTAACTTCACATAAGCAGCTTAATGACCAAAATGTGCAGATTAAAAAACAAAAAAACACTATATTACTTATCTAAATAAAAAAAAATAAAAATCATAGATTTTTTTTAAAAAAAAAACTGCTGCTAAGCAGCTCAATGAGCGAAGTTTGAATTAAAAAATGTTTGATAAAAAATAAATCTGTAATTTTTCTTTATATAACCAATGCTACTATTCTGGAGAGATGAGAAGTAGGACTGTGGATGAACTGGAAGTGTGACCCATGTATCCCCTTGGATTGGTCCCCTGCACAGTTCACACGCAGTTACGGTTGGCTCTGATCATCCATTTCCCTCTCTTACAGTCGTTGTTTGTCACACTCACAGTAAACAGGTCTGATGTGAGTGATTGCTGTATTGTTTCCGGGAGCTCCAGAAAACTGTAACAAACAGATATGTAGCATCCTCTGTGTGTTCCATCATTAATCTCAGTGATTGCTGCCCCCCAGCCTGACCCCAGATCTGCGTCAGCTACTGCTACATGTAATGTTTAGATGATCAGGCTACTGAAAATAGTCCCCCCCCCTGACCTCCTGATAAGAACTTTATCCTTTATCAGGTCAAACCTGAGCCCTCTACCTTTATCAGACCAACAGGATCCCAGGGTGGAATTCAACTTTGGGCTAATTTAACTAAATGAATGGAATAGGAGTAGCTGCGCTTAGTCACTAAAAAGGCAGCCAGTACATGGGTAAATCAGACCTGATAAAATAAAATAGCAAAAGTGTACAGCGCCAAACCAATAAATGCAAACATATAAAGGTCAAAGATTGATAAAAAAAAGAGAGTCCAAAACGTCCATAGACATAAATGATGATAATCGTGAAAACCAGTTATTAGTGAGAAAGAAAAGGAATTCAACACCAAGAGACTTCTTTTCACACAACAGTGCAATGCCACGTGCTCTAATGGGGATGTCTCCTTACCAAGGAGTTGTAGTAGCGCCAAACACTGAATGATAAAATATCAATAAAAATATCAATAAAATATCAATAAAAAGTCCATAGAAAGTCCCATAAGTCCAACAGATGGAGAGATAGTGAAGACAAAGTCCCAACTTCCAATTGTGCAGATGATAAGGAGCCAACACCCAATCGTGATATGTGCACCAACTGCTTACCAGATATCAATGAATACAGGGCGATGAAATAAACTCGGACTGTACCACCAGACAAGGAAAGGTTCAATTCATTAAACACCTCAACTCCAATGTACCTCCTCTGCTGCCACTCCCAGCGATGTCTCCTCACTACTTAGTCCCATGTCTCCTTACCAGAACATTTGACCCCCGAAACAAAGAAGACTCGGATGGTGCAGTACGTTCAATTTATTAAAAAGCATACAAACTCCCTCACATGTCAGCAGATGATACAAACATAGTAATCAAAATGGCCGCGGCTGTGGCCGTATCTACGTGCGGGTGGGCGTACTGACACGTTTCGTCTTCACAAAGGACGTTATCAAAGGCGGCTTTTTGGAGGTTTATTTTTAACCATCCCTGCCGAGAAGTTTAGAAGGTGTGAAGGTGATTGGAGTCACTACTAGGGATGATCGAACGGTTCTGGTCGACCATCGGTTTCGGCCCGAACATTGGGTGTTCGAGGTTCGGCCGAATTTAGAACTTTTTGCCCAAAAAGTTCGGAATTCGGCAACCAGAACCGCCCAAAATGCAATGGTTCAGGAAATGGGCTTTAAAAGCCCGTGATTGGACCGGAACCATTAGCAAAAGCCAATTGAGGGGGCAGGAGAATGCTAGGAATGTGATTGGAGTGACTAGGGGGTCCCTAGACCAATCATTAGTGAATACGCCCCCCAGTATATAAGATCGCCCCCGCCATATTCCCAGCATTGTTATACTGGACATGGAAGAGAGTGGAAGCAGTTCTGTTAATTTTACTTTAAAAGTGTCATTTAGCTTTTATTAGTGTGAGGAAAGGGATATCTAGTGTAGTTAGAGTGCTCCTTTACACTTAAGTTAGCTTCAAAAATTTAGTTTCTGTAGGGAAAGTGTGAAGTGTCAGGGTGACCGTAATGTAGTGTAGGGTGAACTGACAGTGACTGCTATGGCAGGGTGACCAAACCCTTCCATAGCAGGGTGACCGCTATAGAGAAATGAAAATTTCTCTGAATAACTTCTGAACTGGAGTATGGCTTCTCACCAGCCAGCATTTTTTATGCTGCAGGGGCTGCCACTGCCAGTGCATTTTTTGAGGACATGTTTGATGTCAGACATGACATCTGAACATGTGTATAGGGGGGATATATAGACATATATGTCTGAATATATACCCCTAGACATATATAGGTGTGATAATAGCAGAAATAAATGCTTGCGCTAATTAAATCATTTACAGTAATATATTTCTGCTACTATCACACCTATATATGTCTAGGGGTATATATTCAGACATATATGTCTATATATACACCCTATACACAAGTTCAGATGTTTTGCCTGCCTCAAAATAACCCCAAAAAATGCCAAAAAAAAAACGCTAGCGTCAAATAAAAAAATGCCCAGGTGTGTTTTAGCTGGCATTTTTTGGGGGGTTTTGGAGGCAGGCAAAACATCTGAACTTGTGCACAGTACCACTATACACAAGTTCAGATGTTTTGCCTGCCTCAAAAGAACCCCAAAAAATGCCAAAAAAAACGCTAGCATCAAAAAAAAAAAAAAAAAAATGCCCAGGTGTGTTTTTGCTGGCATTTTTTGTGTGATTTTGTGTCTGGGTGGTCTAAAAGGTGTACCTGTGAAGTTTCAGCTCTGTAGCATGTCCAGAACCCCAAAAAAAAGATCATATAGGTGTTAAAGGAGGCTCCCGAACCACATCACTGTTCTACTGAAAAATTATCTTTTTTTTCTGGTTCTGGACATGCTACAGAGCTGAAACTTCACATGCACACCTTTTAGACCCCCCAGATACTAAATCCAAAAATCTCTTTTTTTATTTTTTTTTTTTTTTTTTTCAATAATTGGCTTTTTTTATCAAAAATGACAATTTTTAAGAACTTTTTTTTGTGTGATTAATAGTTAATGGGGCATGACCCAGAACCCTAGGCACTTTTTAGGGGCTTTTATTGGGTTTTAGGGCTTAAAAATTGTGTTTTTTGATTACCGAAGTTCGGGTCCCATTGATTTCAATGGGGTTCGGAAATCTGGGCCGAACTTTCAGGAAGTTCGGATGTTCTGGCCGAACCGAACTTTTCAAAAGTTCGATCATCCCTAGTCACTACCTTTCACGGACTGAGTGCGATTGACCAGGTGCTACTGACCCTCGGAGGTATCGCATATTTCAGTTCTTCATCCTGGCATATGCCCGTTTGACCTCTCCTAACCGGGGGTCAAATGTTCTAGTAAGGAGACATCCCCATTAGAGCACGTGGCGTTGCACCGTTGTGTGAAAAAAAGTCTCTTGGTGTTGGAATTCCTTTTCTTTCTCACTAATAACTGTTTTTCACCCTTATCATCATTTATGTCTATGGACGATTTGGGCTCTCTTTTTTTATCAATCTTTGACCTTTATATGTTTGCATTTATTGGTTTGACGCTGTACACTTTTGCTATTTTAATTTAACTAAATAAATGAAAATCTGGCATCTCTAAACACAAGCTGTAAACATTTTTATCACATTTTAGAAACATAGAATGTGTCGGCAGATAAGAACCATTTGGCCCATCTAGTCTGCCCAATATATCTGAATCCTATGAATAATCCCTGGCCCTATCTTATATGAAGGATAGCCTTATGCCTATCCCATGCATGCTTAAACTCCTTCACTGTATTTGCAGCTACCACTTCTGCAGGAAGGTTATTCCATGCATCCACTACTCTCTCAGTAAAGTAATACTTCCTCATATTACTTTTAAACCTTTGCCCCTCTAATTTAAAACTGTGTCCTCTTGTGGTAGTTTTTCTTCTTTTAAATATGCTCTCCTCCTTTACCGAGTTGATTCCCTTTATGTATTTAAAAGTTTCTATCATATCCCCTCTGTCTCTTCTTTCTTCCAAGCTATACATGTTAACCACCCCCCATCCGCGCTACAGCTTATATACGGCTGCAGCGCGGACTTGAATTTTCGGGAGGCCGTTTTTAAACGGCCTCCCAGTGACACGCCCCCAGCGTGCTCCCGTGAGCGCGCTGCGGGGAAAATCTGTGTCGGCCGTGTCCCTTGGACACGGCCGATCACAGATCGTGGTGAATGGCCAATCACAGCGGCCATTCACCACGTGATCGGGCCGTCCAATGAGCGATGATCTCATATGTAAACATATGAGATCATCTCTCATTGCTGGCGCTCCTTCCTCACACGGAGCCTGCAGTGTGAGGAAGGAGGGGGAGCCTCACAGCGCCGGGGACACAGGAGAATGTAATCAGGGCACCGATCACCAGTGCCCTGATTACTAAAGGAAAAAATACACACACAGTGCCCCCCCATCAGTGCCCACAGTGCCCGCCATCAGTGCCCCCCATCAATGCCCACAATCAGTGCCCATAGTGCTGCTAGTCAGTGCCCATCAGTGCCTGCTCATCTAGGCACTGATGAGCACTGACTGGCAGCACTATGGGCACTGAGTGTGGGCACTGATGGTGCTGCCCATCAGTGCCGCTCATCAGTGCCACCCGTCAGTGTCCAGTGCCATCCGCCAGTGCCCATCAGTGCCGCCTATCAGTGCCCATCAGTGCCGCCTGTCAGTGCCACCTCTCAGTGCCGCCTCTCAGTGTCCAGCAGTGCCACCTGTCAGTGCCCAGCAGTGCCACCTCTCAGTGCCCAGCAGTGCCACCTCTCAGTGCCCAGCAGTGCCACCTCTCAGTGCTCATCGGTGCCGCCTATCAGTGCTCATCAGTGCCGCCTCTCAGTGCCGCCTATCAGTGCCGCCTATCAGTGCTCATCAGTGCGGCATATTAGTACCTCCTCATCAGTGCCCATAAGTGCCACCTCATCAGTGCCCATAAGTGCCACCTCATCAGTGCCCATCAGTGCAGCCTATCAGTGCCCATCAGTGCCGCCTCATCAGCGCACATCAGTGAAGGAGAAACATTTATTTTCAAAATTTACTCGCAGAAAATAAGAAAAACTTTTTTTTTTTTCAAAATTTTCTGTCTTTATTCTTTTTTTTTGTAAAAAATAAAAATCGCAGAGATGATTAAATACCACCAAAAGAAAGCTCTATTTGTGTGAAAAAAATGATAAAAATTTCATATGGGTACAGTGTAGCATGACCGCGCAATTGTCAGTCAAAGTGTGAGAGCGCTGAAAGCTGAAAATTGGCCTGGATGGGAAGGGTGTTTAAGTGCACAGAAGGCAAGTGGTTAAGGTCCTTTAACCTTTCCTGCAATCCATGTACTAGTTTAGTAGCTCTTCTCTGAACTCTCTCTAGAGTATCTATATCCTTCTGGAGATATGGCCTCCAGTACTGCGCACAATACTCCAAGTGAGGTCTCACCAGTGTTCTGTACAGCGACATAAGCACTTCTCTCTTTCTACTGCTTATACCTCTCCCTATACATCCAAGCATTCTGCTGGCATTTCGTGCTGCTCTATTACATTGTCTTCCCACCTTTAAGTCTTCTGAAATAATTACTCCTAAATCCCTTTTCTCAGATACTGAGGTCAGGCCTGTGTCAAATATTCTATATTCTGCCCTTGGGTTTTTACGCCCCAGGTGCATTATCTTGCACTTATCCACATTAAATTTCAGTTGCCAGAGTTCTGACCATTCTTCTAGTTTTCCTAAATCCTTTTTCCATTTGGCGTTTCCCTCCAGGAACATCAACCCTGTTACATATCTTTGTGTCATCAGCAAAAAGACAAACCTTACCATCGAGGCCTTTTGTAATATCACTTATGAAGATATTAAACAAAATTGGTCCCAGTACAGATCCCTGAGGTACCCCACTGGTAACATGACCTTGTTCTGAATGTTCTCCATTGACTACAACCCTCTGTTGTCTGTCACTCAGCCACTGCCTAATCCACTCAACAATATGGGAGTCCATGCTCAATGACTGCAGTTTATTGATAAGTCTTCTATGTGGGACAGTGTCAAAAGCCTTACTAAAATCTAGATATGCAATGTCTACTGCACCTCCACCGTCTATTATTTTAGTCACCCAGTCAAAAAAATCTATAAGATTTGTTTGACATGATCTCCCTGAAGTAAACCCATGTTGTTTTTCATCTTGCAATCCATGGGATTTAAGATGTTCCACAATCCTATCCTTTAATAGGGTTTCCATTAATTTGCCTACTATTGATGTCAGACTCACTGGTCTATAGTTGCTCGATTCCTCCCTACTACCTTTCTTGTGAATGGGCACGACATTTGCCAATTTCCAATCTTCCGGGACGACTCCTGTTACTAATGATTGGTTAAATAAATCTGTTAATGGTTTTGCCAGCTCACCACTAAGCTCTTTTAATAATTTTGGGTGTATCTCATCAGGACCCTGTGACTTATTTGTCTTCACTTTAGACAGCAATCTTAGAACGTCTTCCTCTGTAAAGACACATGCATCAAACGATTCATTAGTCATCCTTTCAAGTGGAGGTCCTTTTCCTTCTTTTTCTTCTATAAAAACTGAACAGAAGTATTCATTAAGGCAGTCGGCTAGCCCTTTATTCTCTTCTACATACCTTCCGTCCTTTGTTTTTAATTTAGTTATTCCTTGTTTTAATTTCCTTTTTTCATTGATATATCTGAAGAATTTCTTATCCCCCTTTTTCATAGACTGAGCTAGTTTTTCTTCTGCCTGCACTTTAGAAGTTCTTATAACTTGCTTGGCCTCTTTCTGCCTAATCTTGTAGATTTCCTTATCTTCATTGCTCTGGGTTTTTTTATAATTACAAAATGCTAGCTTTTTATTTTTAATGATTTGGGCCACTTCTGCTGAGTACCACAATGGTCTCTTCCTTTTTTTGCTTTTACTGACAAGTCTAATGCAATTTTCTGTTGCCTTCTATAATGCACCTTTTATGTAGTCCCATTTCTCCTGGACTCCATGTAATCCGTTCCTGTCTGATAAGGACTCATTTATGACTAATTTCATTTTTGAAAAGTCTGTTTTTCTAAAATCTAAAACTTTTGTTTTTGTGTGGTGTGACTCTTTCACAGTTCTTATATTAAACCACACTGACTGGTGATCACTAGATCCCAAGGTTTCGCCTACAATGACATCATATACCGAATCCCCATTTGTGAATACCAAATCCAAAATGGCTTCCCTCCGTGTTGGCTCCTCAACCACTTGTTGCAGAGACAACCCCAGTAGGGAATTTAGAATATCTGTACTCCTGGTAGAACTTGCTATTTTGGTTTTCCAGTTTATATCTGGAAGATTGAAATCTCCCATAATGATAACTTCTCCTTTCATTGTCATTTTAGCTATTTCTTCAACTAGTAGATCATCTAGTTCTTTAACTTGACCAGGTGGTCTATATATATTTTGTCTTGGCAGTGGTCAAGTCTTGGGCTATGTTACTGATTAAGGCCGGCCATAGAGGGAGCGCAAAGAAAATCGGTAGATTCCACCATCAACACATTGTGTTCTACCGGAAGGGAAAGATATCCCCTCCAGGAGAACACAATGATTATCAATCGCATGTAAAATCCAACAGGCTGCCCAACCCGCCCATACATGGTTCGAATTTCGGCCAGTTCCTCCTGAACCAGCGGAGATTCGAAGGCTATGGCCCGCTTTAGGCAGAAAGTTTTGGGTTTATTGCCTAATTAAATCATTGAAGAAACACCTTCCACATGCAAAATATTTGAAGGATGAGAGCACCACAACATTTGGACAAGTCCGCTAAGAATTTTCTTGTTCAGGCACATTACAAGAAAGCCATGCTGTAAGTTTGGCAAACCAGTTCCTAGTGCTATTCTTTTTATACTAAAACAGCTGTCCAGTACAAGCTCACTGCCAGCATACAAGCCCTGATGGAAGGGGGTTTTGAGCCCCTTAAACATGTTGGATTTCCGTTTACGAGTCTTGATGAATAAAATTCTTACTGGGCTTGTCCAGACATTATGGCCCTCTCGTGCTTCCCCTGTTTTACAGACTACTCTGGGGATTTATGGGGATGCCCCAGTTGATAGAGAGCTGCCTCTATAACAGTGATGGAGAACCTTGGCACCCCAGATGTTTTGGAACTACATTTCCCATGATGCTCAACTACACTGCAGAGTGCATGTGCATCATGGGAAATGTAGTTCCAAAACATCTGGGGTGCCAAGGTCCACCATCGCTGCTCTATAAGCTAGGTTTTGTCCCTGTTTTTCATCTACTCTGGGGTCCAGTGCTTCGTCAACACATACCTTGCACACGCAAGCCAAAGTAAAGGGTCTCTACAAAGGGCTCTTTCCAACCTTCATTTACTTACCTTACCTGTACTCCGTTGCCACTTCTTCCTCCCCTGCAGCAGGCAACAATACCTGGCATTGCTAGGTATGGGGAACATGTGACACTCTGCACTTTTAAGTATGGAGGAGCATGTGACACCTGGCACTTCTAGGTATGGGGAACATATGACAGCCAGCTCTTCTGGGTATGGAGGAACATGTGACACCTGGCATGTTTAGGTATAGAGGAGCATGTGATATTCAGCACCTCTAGGTATGAGGGACAAATGACACCCAGCACTTCCAGGTATGGAGGAGCATGTGATACATGGCACTTCTAGGTATAGAAGAGCATGTGACAACCTGAACTTCTAGGTATGGAGGAGCATGTGATACCCGGCACTTCTAGGTAAGGATGAGCGTGTGACACCTGACACTTCTAGGTATGGAGGAGCATGTGACAACCAGAACTTCTAGGTATAGAGGAGCATGTGACATCCGGCACTTCTAGGTATGAAGGAACATGTAACACCTGACTCTTCTATTTATGGGGGAGCATTTGACACCTAGCACTTCTAGACATAGGCATGTGACATGTTGTCCATTAACCACTTTAAGACCGAAGGATTTGCCCCCTTCCTGACCAGGCCCTATTTTGCGATTTTAACGGACAATTGCGCGGTCGTACAATGCTGTACCCAAATAAAATTGATATCCTTTTTTTCCCACAAATAGAGATTTCTTTTGGTGGTATTTGATCACCTGTGCGATTAAAGCGCTATAAACAAAAAAAGAGTGACAATTCTGAAAAAAAAAAAAAAACAATATTTTTCACATTCTGCTATATGACATTCTCAAAAAAAAAAAAAAAAAATGTAATTAATGCAAAAAATCGCCTGATCATTAAGGGGGCAAATCCTTCCGGTCCAGATCTGGTAAGGTTATAACACTTCTGACCTCCTCTTTAAATATCTCGGTGTAACAGAGCCAATGCACCTCAGTCAAGTATCATGATACACCCCAAATGTCCCCAGATGATCAATGGGAGCAGTCTTTCTTCTCATCATTTTTGGGGAGAAATCTGGTTAGAACGACATCCTTCAGAACCATGGCAGATGCCCCAAATTCTTCCTTGCCACAAAAACAAAAAAATGAAAGCTCATGCTTCTCTCAGCTCAGTAGATGAAGGCATTTGCACATCAAGGAACCTCAGAAGACCTTGGTGAGGCCTCCATTGTTCTCAGCCCTCGCTGCTTGTGCTTCCATCTGGCCTCTCCTGGTGGGTCATGGGTCACATACACAGTCCAAGCTGAGGGCAATGGTTGTGATTTAGGTGGGTCACTGACCTCAGGGAAACACTGAAACAGATACTTGGCCTCCTCTTGAGTTATGTACAAAGGGCAGAGAAGACGATTAACCCAACATGGTCACCCCAGTGACATGCTAAGACTCCTCTGTTCTATCTAATCCACACAGTCCAGTGAGTGACTGTCATGAGAGATGTCACAATAGTGAATGATGTCTTACTAATGGGGATAAGCGAAAATTGTCCATTTTAGTTTCATTTAAAATTTGGCAAATTTCTGTACATTTTGCCAAAATTTGGCTCTTTAGGCAAAATGCATTGTAGTCAAAGAGGAAAGTAAAATTAAGGATGCAATAGGCTTTCAATGGCTCCTCAGGTTTGTTTGTTTTCTGTGTATTTTGTTGCTTCCTGAAAATGAAATACCGTAATTAAATAAATCGTTAATTTATTAATAAGCTCATTGATTAAGAAAAGTATTTAAAAGTAATATAATTGTACACAATAAAATAATAAATAATATAATAATAAATAATTAAAAATAATATAATTAAAAATAATAAAAAAAAACATTGTAAATAAAATTTAAACAAATGGTTCTAATATACAAATATTTGTAAGTTGGTGCTTTTATTTTTATTTTGTTTTTTATTATTTTTATATATATATTTTCCCTTTTTTTCACATCCTGCAAAGAAAAAAGTCAAAAAACAAAATGCACAAAATAAAAGGAACCAATTAAAGCGGAGCACCAATCAAAAGGGGAAGCTTTGCTTCTTTGCTTCCTCCCCCCTCTAGTGCCACATGTAGCTCATTTCGGGAGGGGGGATGGGAAGTGGATACCTGTTTTTGACAGGGACTTGTCCCCAATTCTTGGTGATCTCGCAGTGGCGAGGTCCCCCGGAAGTTCAGTCCCCCTCCTCCTTCCCCTGCCTTCCGGCCATTCACAAAGCACAGAAAAAATCGGCTGGGTTTGCCGACATTGCGGGATTCCTGGACAGGTAATGGCACTTTTCCACTGCAAGTACCAGCTCGGCTCTACTCAGCCCTGCTTGGCCCTGCTTGGCCCGGTTTGCTTTTCCACTGCTGGTACCGCATGGTACGGTGTTGGAACGGTTCGGTACGGTATAGTTTGCTTTTCCACTAAAGTAGTACTAAAGTTAAGTGGGTGGGATAACAACGATTCTCTGACCAATCAGTGGCTAGTAGTGACTGCATGCAAAGGATTGTGGGATATGGTACCGAGTATGGTACCTCTTGGAACCACAATCGAGGTGGTACTGTTTTTGAGATCCGTACCGTTTGGTTCCATGCAGTGGAAAAGCACCGCCGTACCGTACCGTACCGTACCGAACCGTTCCAACACCGTACCATGCGGTACCAGCAGGGGAAAAGCACAAAAGCGAGCCGAACCGTTCGGTTCCGTGTAGTGGAAAAGCGCCATAAGTGTCCTAATATTAAAAGTCAGCAGCTACACTATTCGTAGCTGCTGACTTTAAATTATTTTGGCGGGGGGGGGGGGGGAGTGGGCTGGAGCTCCTCTTTAAGACAAATACATTCTTGGTTCGCTGTCACTTTAATTTTTTTTTTTTTTTAACAGAAAAGTTTTATTGATAAATGAAGTAGTAACAAAAGCAAACATTGCCAATGAGGTAAATTATCAAGAAGCAAAATCAACGAATGGAAGAACACGTGCACATCAAATACAGCAATACAGAAGTAAACCTACATGAGATAGTATTCAACCACAGGGGTGAATAGTATCAGCAGACAGATCTGTAGTCCCGAACCACCAGGGATAGAGGATCTCCATGGGGGGAGTGGGCAGGGAGTACCAGAGGGTGGAGTCAAGGAAGACCAAGGTACAGCTCTCCCTCCCCTGCACCCCCGGCATTCATCCGTATAGCAATAATTACCACCGGGGCACCCCGCGTAGTCCACCAACCATAGAAAGGCTAGAGCTGCAGGGATCTGGCCTCAATCCATGCATCCCAAATCTTCTCAAATTTTTGGGGGCATTGTCGTCCCATATATGTCAACTTATATAGTGCCGAGTCCACCAACGCATGCCACTGCACAACCGTGGGGGGAACAGTCCGCCCGCCCTCCCCCCCAATTCTGCATTAGGGCTTTTCTAGCATAAAAGCATAGAAAAAAATAACAGTAATTTTGTGTGCGTCGCCTGCACCACCAGATCCCCCATACCCAAGAGGAATATTCTGGGATCCAATGGCAGAGACAAGGCCAACGCCACACTCATCTCCTGAGCAATATCTCTCCAGTAATCCTGAATTAGAGAGCATTCCCATTTCACATGAAAATATGTTCCCACTGCCTGCCGACACTTAGGGCATGTTTCTGATTGGATGTGATATTTGAACTAAGCGCTGCGGAGTATAGTACGCTCTATGTAGGAATTTGAGCTGAATGAACCTGTCCCTGGCAGAAATCACCGTGGGTATATAATGTCGCGCTCCAGGCGTCCACACGTGAGGCGAAGATAGATTGAGAATAGTATCTTGTCCGCATTGCGTGTAGTCAGAAAACCGCTCCACCGTGTGGGGAGCGACCACAATAGGCGCCGGAAACTGCGCCTGCACCGCATGTTTCAGCTGCAAGTACCTAAACAACATCCAAGACGGGAGCTGGAACCGTTCACGCAAAACCTGGATGGTCAGCAGAGAGCCCGCCGGCATGATCTGTTGTATCTTAACCACCCCATGCCTCACCCACACACCAGGACCTAAGGTGCGTCAACTTCGGGTTAGGCCACAATGGAGTGTGAGGTGAGACATTCCCTACCTCACCAGTGGCCACCAGCATTTGTTCCCACACCCGCACCACAGTCCGCATGGAAGGCGTCGCCTGAGGGGCAGCCTCCAGTCCCCTGCAGACTAAGTTTGTCAAAGCCGCATACGACCCCATAATCGCTGCCTCCAGGGTGACCACGGGGTTAGACCTACTCTGGGCGAACCACCAGCGAGCCATAACTAGCACCGCAGCCCAGTAATATTTTTTGAAGCAAGGCAGTGCCAAACCTCCGGAGGATAGCGGCAGCTGTAGTTTCCATCTAGCTATACGAGGAACAGCCCTAGCCCACTCAAAGGAGGAAATCACGCCATCCAGTCTACAGAAGAAGGTTGCCGGTATGGGAATTGGGGTATCCCTGAATACATATAAGAACTTAGGAAGAAAGGTCATTTTCCGCAGATTGACTTGACCTACCGGTGTTAAAGGAAGCGTCTTTTAAACCTGGCACTTCACCATAAGGTGTTGAAACACTGGTTCTAGATTGTCATCCAGGTATCGCGAGAGGTCCGGTTGCACAACAACACCCAGGTACCGAAAATGGGACACCCATTTCAAGGGGATATCAGGAGATGGGGAGAAGTCGCAGCAGTGAGCGGAAGCAGGCTAGATTTGGACCAGTTTATCCGTACCCCAGAGAACCCGCCGTGTGTGTCAATATTCCGCAGTGCCACAGTCAGAGAGTCTGAGGTGTCGTGTAGGTATAGAAGAGTGTCATCTGCATAGAGTGACACCCCGTTCCACCACTGGGCCCACCACCCCATGTCATCCGACGCTTGAAGCAGTGTTGCCAATGGCTGAATGGCTAAAGCAAATAGACCAGGGGACAGCGGGCAACCCTGTCTTGTGCCCCAACCCAACCGGAAGGGGGGATAATAGGCCATTAGTGTGCACCCGGGCCACAGGGGTCTCATAAAGGAGACGAATCCAAGCAATAAACTGGGGCCCAAAACCAAATCGGAGAAGCACCTGCCAAAAGTACTCCCACTCCAACGAATCAAAGGCCTTCTCGGCATCGAGAGAGGCCACCACTCCCTCCAAACCATTAGTGATGCCATAGGCCAGATTGGTATGTAGGCGGCTAATGTTTATGTCTGTGCCCTTGCCTGGTTTGAAACCAGTCTGATCCCCATGTACCAGGGCCAGAATCACAGAATTTAAATGATTTGCCAATATTTTAGTGAGAATATTTGCATCCACATTTAGCAGCGATATGGGCCGGTATAAGTAGCACATTTCGGGATCCTTCCCAGGCTTAGGCAGGACAACAACAACGGCCTCCGACATAGAATGTGGGAGGGAGCCTGCCTCCAGGGCGGCACACAATGTCCCATGTAGTAAGGACCAATGATGTCTATATTCGTCCTATAGAACTCAGTGGGGAGTCCGTCAGGTCCTGGGGTCTTACCAGTCTGTAGGGATTTAATGGCTGTTCTGACCTCTTTTAGGGAGATGGGTGCATCAAAAAGTTGGGCTTTGGCAGTGGTGAGAGACGGGAAGTCTATTCCATCCAGGTAGGTCGAGAGCTCATCCAGAAAGTAGGCTGCCTTGGACATGTAAAGTTATGAGTAATATTCTTCGAATCTATGATTAATCAGTCCCGGACCTGAGAGCAACTCCCCATTGGCGTTGGGACTGAGAAAGAAGGAATCGCCTACATGACGCACGAATCAGTGCTATCTCCCGATAAGCAGACTGTACCCCTATCCAATGTGGACAGATAACTGGCCTCTAGTGACTCAGCCCGCGCCTCCGCCGCCGATAACCGAACTCGGGATTCCCCTCTGACTTTAGACATAGTATACTGATATCTACCCGTAGCATAGTCCTTAAATGCGTCCCATACTATAGCCAGGGTTGAGGTGTCATTAATACATGGCCAATATTCCCCAAGCTCAGAAGACATCACCGGTACCACCCGCTCATCTGTAATCCAGAATCTAGATAATCTCCAAAATCCCTGACCCGCAGCCAAGTCTGTACCAAGACCCAGCAGCACCGGGGCATGATCAGAAATGCCCCTAGAAAGAACGGAGGCCTCAGTCACCCTAGGCAGCAGAGATGAGCTGACATAGATCACGTCAATGCGCAAGAAGGTAGCATGTGTGGTTGAGTGGCAGGTATATTGCCGCGAGGCGGGATGTTTTCAACGCCACACATCCTACAACCTGAGTGCCTCTGCCCATCGGACCAAAGCCAAGTCAGCCCCCGGGTCAGGGCGCAATTTGTCTAAATTGGGGTTGGGTGGCATATGGAAATCCTCAGCAAAGATCACATTTGGGGTAGGATATTTAGCAACAATACCCTGGATCTTATATAAAATAGTCATAGTAGTAAGCGGTGGTACATACAGGCCAGCAATAACAATATCAAGTATGTCACAAATAGCATGGATAACTACATATTGTCCGTCGGGGTCGAGGTGGAGATCCAGCAACACGAAAGGGAGAGACCGGTGCGTGAAAGTGCTAACTCCTCGGAAGTAGGACGAGAAAGTAGAGTGGTAGTAAGACCCCACCCATGATCTCTTTAGAGAGAGCACCCTGGCTCCGTGAGATGCGTCTCCTGGAAGATGCAAATGTGCGGGTGATGCTTTTGCAGAAAGGAAAACACCAAGGAGCGTTTAAACTTGGAGTTCAAGCCCTGCACATTCCATGTCACCAATCTCAGAGGGGCCATAGAGCTAAGGAAGGAAATATATAGACCATCTCACACCTGTCGGATCTCCAACCCGAGCCCGAGCAGCAGAACATGAACATCACTGCAGCCCCCGGTTCACACCCAGATAAATGGCATGGCGGGATTCGCCTGAAAACATTGCACAATATTTTAGCAAAATACCCCAGTGGCAAACATAGAAAAATATAGGTAGCAAAACATCTAAACAAAACAGTGCCAAAATAACTCCATCCCCCCTCAACCCACCCTGCAACACCCCAAAAACGTGGGTGTGCCTGAGACCCCATACAAAACATGACTAACAGTCAATTGGGGACCATATACCAAAAGGGCACCTGTCTGGGATGCCAGTAGTGTCAGCATCACCGCCCATAGAAAATCAAAAATAAAAACCCTTGAAATGTATATGGAAGCTGCAAAAGGAACTACCCCTACAGGAAAAAAAAAAAAGGACAAGCAAAGCGCCCAGGACATGCCAGGGGCACACATTTAGGGTCTGAGTCCATGTCCCATGTCACAGTGACCCTGCAGGAGAGATGCAGGAAAAACCAACAGGGTAACAAAAAACAAAAAAACTCCGGCAAACGGAGAGGGACATCCGTGTTCCAGCAGGTACAGGGGCACTCCATCTTAGATTGGCCGTAGATGATAAAGCAAGCTGGTACATTTCAACACCATGGCTATCCCCGCGGCAGGGACTCCAGCCACGTAGAGGCCTCCTCAGGTGATGTAAAGAACCGGAGGGATTCGCCATCCTGCACTCGCAATCTAGCTGGGAACAGCATGCTATATTTCAGGCCCTTTTGGCCCAGAGCAAGCTTGACATGATCAAAGGATTTGCGCTGTTTTTGGGTTTCCACCGAGAAGTCCGGGAAGATCATGAGTTTAGCACCCTCTAATCCAGCTTCCTGCTCTCCCGCAGCACTAGGTTTCGGTCTCGAATGTTTAGCAGGCGGAGGGTAAACGTGCGTGGCGGGGCTCCTGAAGGCCCGCGGCGTGCCGGCATCGGGTGTGCACGCTCCACCGCTAAGAATGGTGAGAAGGTCGCTTGCGGGAGCAGTGTGCGCTGGAGCCGTTCCGTAAAGTCGGCAGGGTTGGGATCCTCAGAACCCTCCGGCAAGCCCAGGATCCGTAAGTTGTTCCTCCGGTTACGGTTCTCCGAGTCTTCAGCTCGGAACTCTAAGGCCTTCACCTTAACTCGGAGGGTATGCAGGGAGGCCATGTGGTCCTGCAACGTATCTATAGTGTCACTCACCCTGCGCTCGATCTCCGTCAGCCTGGTGCGGAACTTGTCCATGTCCCTACGAATGAGGCCAATATCCATTTGCACAGAGTCAATTTTACCCATCAAAGTGGTCTGACAGGTGGAAATGGCCTGCTTGAGGGCAGTAAAGTTGCTCTGCTCCCGAAGCGCCGGATCATCCTCCTCCATCTGGGTCGCCATATTGAAAGTAGCACGAGACCAGGCTTTCACGCCGGCCGGTGTAGCAGGCTCTGTAGAGGACTTGCGGGACACGGAGGACGGTCGGCCCCTGGTCATAGCAGGTAGGTCGGTCCTTCAGAGTATCTGAGTATGGCAAAAGATGACAGGGCTTCAGTCAAACAGGATAAAAGCCTGGCCGATCAGTGGAGCTCCCTCACTATGCGTCCTCTCTAGTCGCCATCTTGGACATGCCCCGTCACTTTAAATTTTTATTTGTACTTTTCTCAAATTTATTTTGTGGGGAAAAATACCTTTAATAATAATAAAGCTGAAAAGCAAATTCCATCATATACCACCCTAGATTTAACTCACAAAACTTTAAAAAAAAGTTAGGTAACTGTAATGAAAGAAATAGTTAATAAATAAATAAGTGAATACTAATATATATTAATATTTAAAAATAATATAAGTATTAATAATAAAATAAATAAATGAAATGGAAATAGTTACAATATACAAATATTTTTAAGCTGGTGCTTTTTTTTTTTTTTTTTTTTTTTTTTTCTTTTTACTTTGTTCAAATCCTGTAAAGAAAAAAGTAAAATAAAAAAAATACATAAAAAAATAGGGAAAAATTAAGACAAATGCATTCTTGGGTGCTGTCACTTTACGTTTTTATTTTTACTTTTCTTGAAAAAAATGTTTGTGGGAAAAAGTCTAATAATAATGAAAAAAATATAAATAGTTACAATATACAAATATTTTTAAGCTGGTGCTTTTATTTATTATTTTTCTTTTTACTTTTTTCAAATCCTGTAAAGAAAAAAGTAAAATAAAAAAAAATACATAAAAAAATAGGGAAAAATTAAGACAAATGTATTCTTGGGTGCTGTCACTTTACGTTTTTATTTTTACTTTTCTTGAAAAAAATATTTGTGGGAAAAAGTCTAATAATAATAAAGCTGATTGGGAAAGGGAAATTCCATCATATATCATACTAGATTTAACTAACACAAGGATACAGCCCTCTAATTTAGCCATGTGATATTAATTTTTCAAATCCAGAGTCCTCACCCCTGATGTAAACAGCGTTGTCTAATAACAATAAAATACACACAATAAAAAGAAAAAACACAATCATTGCAAACTACATAGAAAGGTTTTGTTAAAGGTGTATTTGTTATTTTTCTAGCATATTCCACCCAAGCAGAAAATATGTACAAATTACAAATTAGAAGATAATTTCACCAAAATTATGTCAAAATAGGTAATTTAATTGAATGCCCTTTATTGTTCAGGCTGCTCTGCTGATGAAAGATGAAAGCTGATTGGTTGACACTTAGCATGTTGCCATTGCTCCTTCTTTAGTTTTTTTATTATGAAAGCAGGACTCTAAATAAAGTAAATGATCATAACATGTCTTCATTTTTCTTTGGGGTTCTTTGGAGTTCTCATCACTAGTGATGGGCTGAACAGGGGAAAAGTTCTAGCAAACATGCAAACTCCATTAAAGTCTATGGGAAACGAACATGAAAAATCAAAAGTCCTCATTTTAAAGGCTTACTTTACAACAACTGACAAATACATACCTTTTTACGTGCATACCTAATAACGTCTCCCTTCATTACGGGCACGTTTGCAGATCTCACCTCATTTTTGGGGACTTCCCAGACGAACATCATAAGCGAACCCCCACCATATTTGGTATTAGTTTGCTTGAAACTTATCATGGCTCATTGCAACCCTACAGAGGTAAGTACACGTATTCTATCTTGTACTGGTCTTCTGACTACTTTGAACATTTTGTAGAAACTACTATACTTATTTAAATCTTTCTTGTGGTGTTCTCTCCTCCTGATTCTTTGGAGAATCCCGGCATCAATTAACCACTTGCCGACCTCCGCACGACTATTTACTGCGGCAGTCTGGCTCTCCTGGGCAAACCGACGTAGGGCTACGTAGCTCACCCAGAAGCCTCTAGGGGGTGAGCGCGCGCCGCCGGAGGCGCGCTCCCACCCCCGCTCGTTTCCTGACATATCCACGCGAGTGACCGGCGGCTCCGATGTCCGCCGGCCACTCGCGATCTCCCGCTGGAGAGGGAGAAAGGCAGGCGGCTGATGTAAACAAAGCTGCCTGTCATTCTCCCTGGTGTACAGTAAGTGCAGAGATCATACGATCCTGCTATGTAGGATCGTATGTCTCTGTGGTTACATCACAAGCCACCCCCCCCCCCACAGTTAGAATCACGCCCCTAGGAATACATTTAACCCGCTGATCACCAATAAAGTTAACCCCTTCCCTGCCAGGGTCATTTTTACAGTAACAGTGCATATGTATAGCACTGATTACTTTAGTAATGTCACTGGTAACCCCAAAAGTGTCAAAAATGTCAGTCAAGGGTCCGATCTGTCCGCTGCAATGTCGCAGACCTGCAAAAAAAATTGCAGATCTCCGCCATTACTCGTTAAAAAGAAAAACAATAAAGATGGCATAAATCTTTCCCTTATTTATTAAACGCAATAACTTTTGCGCAAACCAATCAAAATACGCTTTTTGCAATTTTTTTTACCAAAAATATGTAGCAGAAAACAAATTGGCCAAAAATGTTAAAAAATTTAGATTTTTACATTTTTTTTGGGGGAATTTAAAAAAAAATGTGAAAAATATTGTTATTTTTTCAAAATTGTTGCTCTTTTTTTGTTTATAGCGCAAAAAGTAAAAATACCAAAAGTAAAACTATCACCAAAAGAAAGCTCTAATTGTGGGAATAAAAGGACCTCAATTTCATTTGGGTACAGCGTCGCACGACCGCGCAATTGTCCGTTAAATTCACGCAGTGCCGAATCGCAAAATAGGCCCTGGTCTTTGAGCAGCCAAATCCTCCGTGGCTTAAGTGGTTAAATTAACCTAAGAGCATGATCTTGAGATTGTGGGCGGAAATCCCCCAACAAAAGAACATACAAAGTCTATGCAAATTGTGTCCCAGATAGGATCCAAAGCCAACATCCAGGGCTGTAGATAGGCACTGTAACTTCTTAGCCACCATGTTACCCTGCGTGACCAAAGCTTGGCTTAGATGTGTTCTGGTTGGAGCCACAACTAGAAATCCCCCCAACAAATGTGAAGAAACATTCAAAGTCCATGCAAATTGTGTCCCAGATAGAATCCAAAGCCAGGGCCATCTTTAATATTGATTGTACCTTGGGCATACATTTTCTTGCCCCCCACCCCAAGCAATTTTGCTCTCCACCCCAACATCCCAAAAAAAAAAAAAAAACACACACACACATAGACATAGCACAAAAAACTTTAATTGGCCATATTACCCCCATGAACCCTCCTCCCCATACTACTACCATCATTACACAGGACCCCCTCCCCCATATTACTACCATCATTACACAGACCCCCTCCTTTATAGTACTCCATAATTACACAGAACCCCTCCACCATACTACCCCATCATTACACAGGACCCCTCCCTCATACTACCCCACCATTACACAGGATGCCCTCCCTCATACTACCCCACCATTACACAGGATGCCCTCCCTAATACTACTACCATCATTACACAGGACCCCTCCCTGATACTACCCCATCACTATACAGAATGCCTTCCCCCATACTACTACCATTATTACACTGGACCCCCTCCCCCATACTACTATCATCATTACACGGGACCCCCTCTCCCATACTCCCACCATCATTACACAAGACCCCCTCCTTTATACTACCCCATCATTACACAGGACCCCTCCCTCATACTACCCCACCATTACACAGGATGCCCTCCCTGATACTATTACCATCATTACACAGGACCCCACCCTGATACTACCCCATCACTATACAGAATGCCTTCCCCCGTACTACTACCATCATTACACAGGACCCCCTCCCCCCACCATAATTACACAAGACCCCCTCCTTTATACTACCCCATAATTACACAGAACCCCTCCACCATACTACCCCATCATTACACAGGACCCCTCCCTCATACTACCCCATCATTACACAGAATGCCCTCCCTGATACTATTACCATCATTACACAGGACCCCACCCTGATACTACCCCATCACTATACAGAATGCTCTCCCCCATACTACTACCATTATTACACTGGACCCCCTCCCCCATACTACCCCCATCATTACACAGGACCCCACCCTGATACTACCTCATCACTATACCGAATGCTCTCCCCCATACTACTACCATCATTACACATGACCCCCTTTCCCATACTACCCCCATCATTACACTTGACCCCTCTCCCATACTACCCCCATCATTATACAGGATCCCATCCCCCATACTACCCCATCATTACACAGGACACCCTTCCTCATAAAACCCCCATCATTACACAAGACCCCCTCCTTCATAATCACACAGGACCTTTCCCCTATACTACCCCCACCATTACACAGGATGCCCTCCCTAATACTACTACCATCATTACACAGGACCCCTCCCTGATACTACCCCATCACTATACAGAAAGCCCTCCCCCATACTACTACCATTATTACACTGGACCCCCTCCCCCATACTACTATCATCATTACACGGGACCCCCTCTACCATACTCCCACCATCATTACACAAGACCCCCTCCTTTATACTACCCCATCATTACACAGGACCCCTCCCTCATACTACCCCACCATTACACAGGATGCCCTCCCTGATACTATTACCATCATTACACAGGACCCCACCCTGATACTACCCCATCACTATACAGAATGCCTTCCCCCGTACTACTACCATCATTACACAGGACCCCCTCCCCCCACCATAATTACACAAGACCCCCTCCTTTATACTACCCCATAATTACACAGAACCCCTCCACCATACTACCCCATCATTACACAGGACCCCTCCCTCATACTACCCCATCATTACACAGAATGCCCTCCCTGATACTATTACCATCATTACACAGGACCCCACCCTGATACTACCCCATCACTATACAGAATGCTCTCCCCCATACTACTACCATTATTACACTGGACCCCCTCCCCCATACTACCCCCATCATTACACAGGACCCCACCCTGATACTACCTCATCACTATACCGAATGCTCTCCCCCATACTACTACCATCATTACACATGACCCCCTTCCCCATACTACCCCCATCATTACACTTGACCCCTCTCCCATACTACCCCCATCATTATACAGGATCCCATCCCCCATACTACCCCATCATTACACAGGACACCCTTCCTCATAAAACCCCCATCATTACACAAGACCCCCTCCTTCATAATCACACAGGACCTTTCCCCTATACTACCCCCATCATTACACAGGATCCCCTCCTCCAGCATTACACAGGACCTCTTCCCTATATTACCAACATCATTACACAGGACCCCTCCCCCATACTACCTCCATCATTACACAGCACCCCTCCCCCATACTACCCCCATCACCAGACAGGACCCCTTCCACATTCTACCAACACCATTAAACAGGACCCCCTCCCCTCCCTCCACGGACCCCTGCATTACCGCCCACCTTGATAGTGTCCAGAGGATGTCAGGTGAACACCAGGCACACCCCTCTGGACCCCCGGCGGAGAAGTTCTTCAGTGATCAGATGGTGTGCGAGTTCTCAAACATGGTGGGGGAAAGAGGTCGTTGTGATTATGTCTTGGACTGACAGGTGCTCTCCCGGTACAAGGTTTACCTTATTGAGCTGGCCAATCACCGCTCAGGCTGCAGACATAACACCCAATCAATCACTAGCTCCCCCAACATCCAATTCTGCCCTCATCTTCTGAGTGATATCCAAATCCATTTATCAACTATCTGCGGGCAACGCAGGCTCAAGGGGCATATGCTCTGCACCCCACAACAATGATTGGGCCCGGGACAGCTGCCCCTTTTGCCCCACGTTAAAGATGGCCCTGTCCAGCACCCAGAGCTGTAGTCAGGCACTGTAACTGCATAGCCACCAAACTACCCTACATGACCAAAGCTTGGGTTAGTTGTGTTCTGGTTGGAGCCACAAATTAGAGGGGCAAGGTGCCAAGTAAAGGTAAAAAATAGAGGGATCTAAACCGAGTTTCAGTTTAAAAGGGTAGGAACGTTAGTTTTGGATTGATGTTTTTCTTTATCTTTATATCTTTCATGGCCAAAAAGTCATTAATGGGAAAATGCGCAAATTAAATTTAGCAGAGCCAGTATGCGTTGGTTAACTTGGCAAAAGCTCTATGACTGATTTGCTGACTTTAATCTTATTTGCCCCTTTTTTTTTAACCCAGCTGTGGCCACTGGGCATGGTATACATACCCCTCAAAACTTCTTCAAAGTACACAGGGCAACTATTGTCAAAAAGTGAAGCTGCTGACACAAGTATTTTTTTACTGTAGTTGGTTGCCATTCCACGGGCATGTACAATTTTAAGCTTGACATGTTTCGTATCTATTTACTCAACACAACTTCATCTATTTTATTTTACAAAAAAAAAATCTAATATTGCGTTTTTGCACTATAATTATCGTAGTGCTTTTTTTTTTTTTTTTATTGAAAATATAGGTTTAATTGAGTGTACTAACAAATGATTTTTCAGAAGTTTCGTACAAAGGTTCGAACAAAATTCTACTGGTGAATGGCCGGCTTTACCTTCAACAAGTATACAACCAGAGCCTCACCAAGTAGTGAATGCAGAGTGAGGATTAAAGTCTCAAAGCTAGAATTGAAACACCAAATGCAGCAGGAATGGTGGGAACCACTCGTGATGGGCACTACAGGTTGCAGAGCGGGGAACTCAGGGCAGGGATGGTGGGAACCCCTCATAATTGGCACAAAAGGTATGTAAACCTGGGAATTCCATGCAGGAATGGTGAGAATCCTTGCTGGGGACAGCAGGGGTACAGATCCAGGAACTCAGTACATGGATGGTGGGAACCCCTCATAATGGGCACAGCGGGGGTACAGACCTGGAAGCCCAGTGCAGGGATGGTGGAATCTCCTAATGATGGGCACAGTAGTTGTACAGACCCAGGAACTCAGCACAGGGATGGTGAAAGCCCCTCATAATGGGGACAGCAGGTGTGCAGACCCAGGAACCCAGTGCAGGGATGGTTGGAACCCCTCATAATGGGTACAGCAGGTGTGCAGGGCCATCAACTGAGCACAGGAATGGTGGGAACTCCTCATAATGGTCACAGCAGGTGTACAGATCTGGAAGCTCAGTGCAGGGATGGTGGAATCTCCTAAAGATGGGCACAGAAGTTGCACAGACTCAGGAACTGAGTGCAGGGATGCTGGGAGCCCTTTATAATGGGCACAGCAGGGGTACAGACATGGGAACTCGGCACAGGAATAGTGAGAACCTCTCATAATAGGCACAGCAGGTGAACAGACCCGGGAACTCAGCACAGGTATGGTGGGAACCCCTTATAATGGGCACAGCAGGTGAACAGACCCGGGAACTCAGAAAAGGGATGGTGGGAACCCCTCATAATTGGCACAGCAGGTGTACAGACCCGGGAACTCAGAACAGGGATGGTGGGAACCCCTCATAATGGGCACAGCAGGGGTCCAGATCCAGGAACTCAGTGCAGGGATGATGGAAACCCCTCATAGTAGGCACAGCCTATGTACAGACCTGGAAACTTAGTGCAGGGATGGTGGAAAACCCTAACGATGGGCACAGCAGGTGTACAGACTCAGGAACTGAGTGCAAGAATGGTAGGAGCCCCTCACAACAGGCAGAGCAGGTGTACAGACCTGGGAACTTGTCACAGGGATGGTGAGAACCCCTCATAATGGTCACAGCAGGTGTACAGACCTGGGAACCCAGCACAGGGATGGTGGGAACCACTCCTAGTGAGCACAGCAGGGATTCAGACCTTGGAACTCAGCACAGGGATGGTGGGAACCCCTTATAATGGTCACAGCAATTGTACAGACCTGGGAACCCAGCACAGGGATGGTGGGAACCACTCCTAGTGAGCACAGCAGGGATTCAGACCTTGGAACTCAGCACAGGGATGGTGGGAACCCCTATAATGGTCACAGCAAGTGTACAGACCTTGGAACTCAGCACAGGGATGGTGAGAACCCATTATAATGGTCACAGCAAGTGTACAGACCTGGGAACTCAGCACAGGGATGGTGGGAACCCCTCATAGTGGTCACAGCATGGGTACAGACCTGAGAACTCAACACATGGATGGTGGGAACCCCTAATGATGGGCACAGCAGGTGTGCAGTCCCTGGAACTCAGCACATGGATGGTGGGAACCCCTAACGATGGGCACAGCAGTGGTACAGACTTGGGAACTGAGTGCAGGGTTGGTAGGAACCCTTTATATTGGGCACATCAGGTGTACAGACCAGATCGAGTCGCACAGAAAAATGGCTAAATCTCTAAGCACCATGAAGATAATAGATATTAGTAGTAGTTTTAGTATACAGTATATTACCAGCAACCTATTAATTAAGTTTCTTCCCTTTAGTTGGCCTCCAGTGAACAGATATTATTGCACTTTGCTCTCATTTATTGAATAAGACCCCTCAAGTCTCCTTTCTGATTCTTGTAGCTGGTGTGCCATGAAAGCCGTGTATTTATTTATGGGACTTGCACTGTTTGCTCTGTTTTTTGTCCCTTTTATCCCGGAGCTCTTTGTTCTTGTCGGTGAGCACACGCAAGGATCATCGCAGCACCTGCTCTTCCCACCATTGTTCTGAAGGGGGGATAATTGTTGGAGAAGAGTCACCCCCATTATTTGTGTGATTCTGTGAAAGGTGACACCTTCACCTGATACACTCCGACTCCTTTCAGATGGAAATGAGTTTAATCGGCCCATATTTGGAAAGAAACCCAAAACAAACCAACTGGAGGGGAAAATAGGAGATTATTTCATCTTGGGCTATAAACCAGAGAAGGGAAACCGGAGTTCTACCCCATAATAAGAAGATAAAATCACTGGAAGTCATCCAATTTCCTTTCCTTTTTGATTTGGGAAATAAAGAGATGAATTATATTCTGACTCATATAATTCCACCCCTGGACCGGCATCCTGAGTTGTTTTATTTCGGCTTTTTCATATCTATTGTCTGACATCTGCGGCCGACTCCCAGTAGAATGGAAAGACCTTTAACCACTTTACCACCGTAGGATTTTGCTGTCTTACGTCTGGGCCACTTTTTGCGATTCGGCACTGTGCGACTTTAACTGACAATTGCGCGGTCATGCAACGCCGTACCCAAACAAAATTTACGTCCTTTTTTTCCCACAAACAGAGCTTTCTTATGGTGGTATTTGATCACCTCTGCGCTTTTCATTTTTTGCGATATTAATAAAAAAATGCGACAATTTTGAAAAAATAACAATATTTTTCTACTTTGACAGTTAAAAAATATCCAATATATTCAATTTTTGTCATATATTTAGGCCAAAATGTATTTAGCTACATGTCTTTGACAAAAAAATTCTCAATGAGCGTATTTTTAACCACTTTAAGACCGGAAGATTTTACCCCCTTCCTGACCAGGCCATATTTTGCGATTCGGCACTGCGTTATTTTAACAGACAATTGCGCGGTCGTGCGACGCTGTACCCAAATTAAATTTATGTCCTTGTTTTCCCCACAAACAGCGCTTTCTTTTGGTGGTATTTTATCACCTGTGCGATTTTTACTTTTTGCGCTATAAACAAGAAAATAGCGTAAATTGTGAAAAAATAACAATATTTTTTAAATTTTTTTATATGAAATTCCCCCCCCCCCCCCAAAAAAATGTAAAAATCAAATTTTTTTATCATTTTAGGCCAATTTGTTTTCTGCTACATATTTTTGGTAAAAAAATCGCAATAAGCGTATTTTGATTGGTTTGCTCAAAAGTTATTGCGTTTACTAACTAAGGGAAAGATTTCTGTCGTTTTTGGTGTTTCTTTTTTTAACGAGTAATGGCAGCAATCTGCAATTTTTTTTGCGGGACTGCGACATTGCGGCAGACAGATCGGACCCTTGACTGACATTTTTGACACTTTTGGGGGTACCAGTGACATTACTACAGTAATCAGTGCTATAGATATGCACTGTTACTGTAAAAATGACACTGGCAGGGAAGGGGTTAATTTTATTGGAGAGGGAGGGGTTAATGTATGCCTGGTGCTTACTGACGTGTGTGGGGGGAGGTGACTGAGTGACACAGGGACAGATCGCAGGTTCAGCTATGCTGAACTCTGCAATCTGTCACTGTCTGTCACTTAGAAGATCTCCAGACTCGATTCCCCGACGATCGGGGAAGAGCAGCGGCAATCGCCGCTGCTCCTCCCCTGGCCCAACTCTCGCTGTGACTGAACACAGCGGGAACTAGCCTCCGGCGGCGCGCACGCGCCACCGAGAAGGGGGAGTGTCTGGCGACGTAGGTCTACGTCGCCAGACGATAACGAGCCACTTTACCGCAGTACAGCTCTAGTGAGCATGAGCAGCGGTAAAGTGGTTAAGACTGCAGCCTAAAAAAAGAAAATGAATGCAGCCACCACATATAAAGTGGTTCTAAAGGCCGAAGGTTTTTTACCTTAACCACTTCAATACCGGGCGCTTTCACCCCCTTCCTGCCCAGGACAATTTTCAGCTTTTATTGCTTTTGCACTTTGATTGACAATTGCGCAGTCATACAACGCTGTACCCAAATTAATGTTTTATCATTTTCTTTACAAAAATAGAGCTTTCTTTTGGTGGTATTCAATCACCCCCGGGTTTTTTCTTTTTTTACAAAAAATGAAAAAAGTCCAACAATTTAAAAAAAAAAAAAAGTTTTTCTTAGTTTCTGTCAGAAGATTTTGTAAATAAGTATTTTTTTTCCTTCACTGATAGGCACTGATGAGGCTGCACTGATGGGCAGTAATGAGGCAGCACTAAAGGGCACTGATGGGGTGGCACTGATGAGGAGGCACTAATATGCAGCACTGATTGGCACTGATAGGTGGCACTGATATTCAACACTGATGAGGCGGCACTGATGAGGCGGCACTGAAGGGCACTGATGCAGTTGCACTGATGAGGAGGTACTAATATGCAGCACTGATGGGCACTGATAGGTGTCACTGATATGCAACACAGATGAGGAGGCACTGATGGGCACTGATGAGGCGGCACAGAAGGGCACTGATGAGGAGGCACTAAAATGCAGCACTAATAGGTTCTGAAAGGTGGCATTGATATGCAGCACTAAAGAGCACTGATAGGCGGCACTCATGGGCACTGATAGGTGGCACTGATGGCCGGCATTGATGGGCACTGACAGGCGGCACTGATGGGCAGTGAAAGGCAGCACTGATTGGCATAACTGATGGGCACAGATTGGCCTCACTGGTGGGCACAGACTGGTGTCACTGATAGGTTGTACTGATATGCAACACTGATGAGGCAGCACTGATGGGCACTGATGAGGCGGTACTGCAGGGTACTGATGGGGTGGCACTGATGAGGTGGCACTAATATGCAGCACTGATGGGCACTGATAGGTGGCATTGATATGCAGCACTGAAGAGCACTGATAGGCATGACTGATGGGCACTAATAGGTTGCACTGATGGGCGACATTGATGGCCACTGACGGGCAGTGAAAGGCAGCACTGATTGGCATAACTGATGGACACAGATTGGCCTCACTGGTGGGCACAGACTGGTGTCACTGATAGGCACAGAGTGGCATCACTGATGGGCACTGTTAGGGCTGCTCATGATCAGTGCCCTGATTACCTTTACACGTATTCCCTGTGAGGAGATGCCGCTTATCAGCTCTCCTCACCTCACATTCTGTCAGTGTGAGAGATTAAAGCCGATGTGGTTGGACACAGCTGATCACATGGGTAAAGAGCCGCGGCTGTGGACTTTGCCAAGATCAGAGTTGCACCATGTCCAGGAACACGGTGCACCCGCGACCACTGAGCACCGCCAGGGGCGCGCATTGGGGGCTAAACTGGGGGCTGCCATATGATGTCGTGCCAGAATGAGAGCCGCAACACTCCACCATCATTTGTCAGCGGGCGGGCGGGAAGTGGTTAAAGAAACATTTTTTATTTGACCAAAAACAATGTTATTGAGCAAAAGATGCCAGTGTACAGAGAATAGTCATATATCAAGCAAGGGATACAATGTAGTAGTAGGTATCATACAGTGTAAATTCTATGGATCATACATTACATGTACAAACCCGATTCCAAAAAAGTTGGGACACTGTACAAATTGTGAATAAAAACAGAATGCAATGATGTGGAAGCTTCAAATTTCAATATTTTATTCAGAATACAACATAGATGAGATATCAAATGTTTAAACTGAGAAAATGTATCATTTTAAGGGAAAAATAAGTTGATTTTAAACTTCATGGCATCAACACATCTCAAAAAAGTTGGGACAAGGCCATGTTTACATCTGTGTGGCCTCCCCTCTTTTTTTTATAACAGTCTGCAAACGTCTGGGGACTGAGGAGACAAGTTGCTCAAGTTCTAGTTGCTCAACTGTCTTAGGTCTTCTTTGTGGCATCTTCCTCTTTATGATGCGCCAAATGTTTTCTATGGGTGAAAGGTCTGGACTGCAGGCTGGCCATTTCAGTACCCGTATCCTTCTTCTACGCAGCCATGATGTTGTAATTGATGCAGTATGTGGTCTGGCATTGTCATGTTGGAAAATGCAAGGTCTTCCCTGAAAGAGACGACGTCTGGATGGGAGCATATGTTGTTCTAGAACTTGGATATACCTTTCAGCATTGATGGTGCCTTTCCAGATGTGTAAGCTGCCCATGCCACACGCACTCATGCCACCCCATACCATCAGAGTTGCAGGCTTCTGAACTGAGTGCTGATAACAACTTGGGTTGTCCTTGTCCTCTTTAGTCCGGATGACATGGCGTCCCAATTTTCCAAAAAGAACTTCAAATTTTTATTGGTCTGACCACAGAACAGTTTTCCACTTTGCCACAGACCATTATAAATGAGCCTTGGCCCAGAGAAAACGCCTGCGCTTCTGGATCATGTTTAGATATGGCTTCTTTTTTGGCCTATAGAGTTTTAGCCGGCAACGGTGAATGGCACGGTGGATTGTGTTCACCGACAATGTTTTCTGGAAGTATTCCTGAGCCCATGTTGTGATTTCCATTATAGTAGCATTCCTGTATGTGATGCAGTGCCGTCTAAGGGCCCGAAGATCACCGCCATCCAGTATGGTTTTCCGGCCTTGACCCTTACACACAGAGATTGTTCCAGATTCTCTGAATCTTTGGATGATATTATGCACTGTAGATGATGAGAACTTCAAACTCTTTGCCATTTTTCTCTGAGAAACTCCTTTCTGATATTGCTCCACTATTTTTCGCCGCAGCATTGGGGGAATTGGTGATCCTCTGCCCATCCTGACTTCTGAGAGACACTGCCACTCTGAGAGGCTCTTTTTATACCCAATCATGTTGCCAATTGACCGAATAAGTTGCAAATTGGTCCTCCAGCTGTTCCTTATATGTATATTTAACTTTTCCGGCCTCTTATTGCTACCTGTCCCAACTTTTTTGGAATGTGTAGCTCTCATGAAATCCAAAATGAGACAATATTTGGCATGACATTTCAAAATGTCTCACTTTCAACATTTGATATGTTATCTATATTATATTGTGAATAAAATATACGTTTATGAGATTTGTAAATTAGTCCATTCCTTTTTTACTCACAATTTGTACAGTGTCCCAACTTTTTTGGAACTGTGTTTGTACATGATACATACAATAAAGAAACATTTTTAGGTTTACAATCACTTTAGGCTCCATTCACACTTGTACAACTCCAAAGTTGCGCTGACTTTGGAGTGCAACATTGGTGCAACCTTGATGCGACTTTGACGCAACTTTGGATGGGTGCAACTTGGAAACAACTTTGGCTTTGCCAAGTGTTAATGGACAACTGTTGCACAAACAGTTGTTTAAAAAGCACCCCCCAGCATTTCTGTCCGTGGCCATCTTGAGTTAGGGCAAATGATTAATGTAGCATTTACTTCCTGCCCTTAGCTCAAGTATGCATGCAGGAGATTGTGCTTAGCATAGAAAACCCCTCCTCCCCTCCTGAAGACTCCTGGGATGTATGACATCATTTGCCTAGGCAGGAAACCAGGAAGTAACTGAAGAAATGTAAAAAAAAAAGAAGTTTAAAACAAGTAAATATGATATACGTTCCTATATATTTACTATAGCTAGCAGCATGAGGATTAAAAATAATCAATGTTGATTGGGAGAGTGAAATTCTTCTTTAAATGCATCATGGGCCCCTAGGCAAAGCAATGCACAGGGGCCCCTACCCAAGAGATGGTGACCTGCCGTGGCAAGAAGTGGGCGTGGCTAATTTATGTTACATATTGGGTGTGGCTTTTTAGTCTGATTAGAAATTTTTGTCTGATTTGAAACAAATTTTTTTTATATATGTATATATATACAATATATATATATATATATATATATATATATATATATATATATATATTTTTTTTTTTTTTTATATAATTTATGTTACATATTGGGTGTGGCTTTTTAGTCTGATTAGAAATTTTTGTCTGATTTGAAACAATTTTTTTTGATATATGTGTATATATATATATATATATATATATATATATATATATATATATATAAATATATATATATATATATATATATATTTTTTTTTTTTATATAATTTTTTTTTTTTTTCACAATGGTGTTGGGGAGGGGGAGACCCCTGATGTCTCCATTTTGAGACTGAGAAACGGACTGAGGAACTGAGGAAGCATATTCCTCAGTTCCTTTCTGCAGCCTCAGCTGCACTGCAGATGAATGAATATGCTGAGCCTCTGATTAATTACTTGCCGACCGCCCCACGCATATTTACTGTGGGAGGGTGGCTTTGCTGCGCATAATCACATAGATTTGCCCAAACCTATTATTATACGCTTTCTGGGATTCTTTTTTTAACAAAAATATGTAGCACAATACAAATTGACCTAAACTGATAAAAAAAATTAGATTTTTTTAAAAATGTTATTGGGAATGTTTTATAGCAGAAAGTAAAAAATATTGTATTTTTTTTTTTTTTTTTTCAAAATTGTCGCTCTTTTTTTGTTTATAGCGCAAAATCTAAAAACCACAGAGGTGATCAAATACTACCAAAAAAAAATCTCTATTTGTGGGGAAAAAAGGACATCAATTTTATTTGGGTACAGCGTTGCACGACCGCGCAATTGTTAGTTAAAGTAACACAGTGCCGAATCACAAAAAAATGGCCTGGTCATTAAGGGGGGGCTGAAGTGGTTAACCACTTCTCGCCCGCCCTATAACAGAATGACGGCGGGAATGTGGTTGTGTTATCCTGACCGGACGTCATATGACGGCGGCAGGATAACACAGCTCTGGGCGCCCCCCGGGGGCGCGCAGAGCGGCGATCGGTGATGCGAGGTGTCAGTCTGACACCCTGCACCTCCGATCTCGGTAAAGAGACTACTGACGTAGCTCTTTACCATGTGATCAGCCGTGTCCAATCACGGCTGGTCACATGGTAAACAGGAACAGCTGTTGATCGGCTTTCCTTAGTTCGTGCCTGACAGGCACGAGTAAAGGAGCGCCAATCGGCGGCTCCCCTGACAGGGGGGGGGGGGGTCGGCACTGGTAATCAGATCATTGATTACCAGTGCAGACCCTCGGGGGGGGGATGCCACTAGATCCACCAGGGATACCCACTATGACCCCAGGGATGCCCACTATGGCCACCAGGGATGGCAATCAGGGCTCAGGGAGCCCCCCATTGCCCTCCCCATCAGTGATGCCCACCAGTGTCCTCCCTATCAGTGCTGCCCAAAAGTGCCTATCATTGCCATCATTTAGTGTCGCCCACCAGTGCCCATTATTGCCCACCAGTGCCGCCTATCAGTGCCCATTAGTGCCCATCAGTGCCGCCCGTCAGTGCCGATCAGTGCCACCCATCAGTGCCCATCGGTGCCCACCAGTGCCGCCTATCAGTGCCCATTAATGCCCGTCAGTGTCACCTATCAGTGCCCGTCAGTGCCACCTATCAGTGTCCATCAATGCCGCCTATCGGTGCCCAGCAGTGCCGCCTATCAGTGCCCACCAATGCTGCATATCTGTGCTACCTATCAGTGCCACATATCAGTGCCTATCAGTGCCGCATATCAGTGCCGCCTATCAGTGCCACCCCATCAGTGCCTCCTCATCAGTGCCCATCAGTGCCACCTATCAGTGTCCATCAATGTCGCCTATCAGTGCCCAGCAGTTCCGCCTATCAGTGCCCACCAATGCTGCATATCTGTGCTACCTATCAGTGCCACATAGCAGTGCCTATCAGTGCCGCATATCAGTGCCACCCCATCAGTGCCACCCCATCAGTGCCTCCTCATCAGTGCCTGTCAGTGCAGTCTCATCAGTGCTCATCAGTGCAGGAAAAAACTTATTTATTTACAAAATTGTATAACGTAAACAAAAAACTTTTTTTTTTTTTCTTCAAACTTTTCAGTCTTTTTTTATTTGTTTAGCAAAAAGTAAAAATCGCACAGGTGATCAAATACCACCAAAAGAAAGCTCTATTTGTGGGGGGAAAATGACATAAATTTGGTGTAGGTACAGTGTTGCATGACCGCGCAATTGTCATTCAAAATGCAACAGCGCTAAAAGGGGAAAATTGGCCTTGGCAGGAAGGGAGGGAAGTGCCCTGTATTAAAGTGGTTAAAAGAACTGAAATCCAATAAAAATGAGATGGGGCTCTATATGACTTGTTTCAGCTTCTGATGCACATTGTGAGAAGCTCACATTGTTCAGTAAAAAACAGATTAAACAACTGTGGAAGACTGAAGAGAAAGCTGGGGGTTAAGCTTTAAGAAATGCCAATGTTCTCATTATCTGAACAGTTGTGGAAACGTTTATAAAGGAATCAGATTTATACTGCAGCCTTCTCTCTTACATGAAATAACTCGCATTTAATTTTTACTGCTCTATTAAAGCTGATAAACAAATAGTGGGACTGCGGTCCCTATCATACCAGCAGCTGCCTGAGCCGTCTGTGCCAATTTATCATTATAGAAGTAATTACACCGGGAAACAGCAAACACAAACACACACTTCAGCAAACTTTTCAGGAATGTTCACAATTTCCTTAGTAACTAATAAACACTTCATGTATCAAGCTATTTTTATTAGCTCTTGGAAAAGTACTTATGGTAATGATTGGATTATCAGATGTAAACGTTTTAAATATATTTTATTACATTTTGATTTTTTTTTCAGAGATTATTACTGGGGAATTATTATTATCAATAGAGAACAATAAAACCGCACTTGTGCAATGTGAAAATAGATTGAATTCAGTAAAACATAAAATCTATGTGAAGAATTGTTAAATAAGTCTTCTTTAACCACTTCTGGGCCGGAAGATTTTCCCCCTTAATGACCAGGCTATTTTTTGCGATTCGGCACTGCGTTACTTTAACCGCTTGCAGACCGCCGCACGACTATCTACTGCGGCGGTCAGCCCCTCACAGGCAGAGCGACGTAGTACTACTTCTCTAGCCTGTGAGGGTCTAGGGAGCGAGCGCGCGCTCCCGCGCAGTCACGGATCCCCCCGTGCATGTGACCGGTGGACCCGATGTCCGCCGGTCACTCGGCGATCGTCGGGGGAGAGGGAGAAAGGCAGGCGGCTAATGTAAACAAGCCGCCTGTCATTCTCCCCTGTGTAAGAATGGTGATCATTAGAGCTGCACGATTAATCGTATGAAAATCGCGATCTCGATTCACCCCTCCTGACGATCTGAACCTGACATATGCTCGATTCTTTGCATAGCTGCAGAGAGAACAGCTGTGGAAAAAAAAAAAAAAAAATCCTCCCACAAACAAACGCCTATCAACATTAGTCTCCCAGTAACTATAAACAAAATGATTACATTGTATCTTTTCCTTCCCTCTGCCAGGGAGAAAGGAAGTTTAACCTCTTAAAGACTAGACCTTTTTCTGACACTTGTTGCCTGCAAGTTAAAATCATTTTTTTTTTGCTAGAAAAGTACTTAGAACCCCCAAACATTTTATATATTTTTTTAGCAGAGACCCTACAGAATAAAATGGCGATTGTTGTAATATTTTATGTCACACTGTATTTGCGCAGCAGTCTTTCAAACGCAATTGATAGACTTTAATGAATAAAAAAAAAAAACGTAACAGTAAAGTTATCCCAGTTTTTTTTTGTTACACAGAGAATCGTGATCTTTATTCCAAGCTAAAAAAATCGTGATTCTCATTTTGGCCAGAATCGTGCAGCTCTAGTGATCATACGGTTCTACTATATAGGACCGTTGATCGCTGTTCATACACCTCAAGTCACAGCCAATCACAGTTAGAATCACGCCCCTAGGGACACACATAGCCCCTCCCTCTCAAAAAAAAGTTAACCCCTTCACTGCCAGTGTAATTTTACAGTAACAGTGCATATGTATAGCACTGATTACTGTAGAAATGTCACTGGTAACCCCAAAAGTGTCAAAAATGTCAGTCAAGGGTCCGATCTGTCCGCCGCAATGTCGCAGTACTGCAAAAAAAATCGCAGGTCGCCGCCATTACGCGTTAAAAAAAAAACAACAAAAATGACAAAAATCTTTCCCTTTGTTAGTAAACTTTTGCGCAAACCAATCAAAATACGCTTTTTGCGATTTTTTTTTCAACCAAACATATGTAGCATAAAACAATTTGGCCGAAAATGTTAAAAAATTTAGATTTTTACCTTTTTTTGGGGGGGAATTTCATATAAAAAAATGTTATAATTATTTTTATTTTTGCAAAATTGTCGCTCTTCTTTTGTTTATAGCGCATGATCAAAAAATCGCACAGGTGATCAAATACCACCAAAAGAAAGCTCTGTTTGTGGGAAAAAAAGGACGTCAAATTCGTTTAGGTACAGCGTCGCACGACCGCGCAATTGTTCGTTAAAATCACGCAGTGCCGAATCGCAAAATAGGCCCTGGTCGGAATGGGGGTAAAATCTTCCGGGGCTTAAGTGGTTAACGGACAATTGCACGGTTTTGCAACGCTGTACCCAAATAAAAGCAATGTCCATTTTGTTCACAAACAGAGCTTTCTTTCGGTGGTAATTGATCACCTCTGTTTTTTTTTTTTTATTTTTTTTATTTTTTTTTTTGCGCTATAAACAAAAAAAGAGCGACAATTCTGAAAAAAAAAAAAAACAATAATTTTCACATTCTGCTATTTAACCACTTTACCACTAGAGCATTTTGCTGTCTTACGTCTGGGCCACTTTTTGCGATTCGGCGCTGTGCGAATTTACCTGACAATTGCGCGGTCATGCAACGCCGTACCCAAACGAAATTTACGTCCTTTTTTTCCCACAAACAGAGCTTTCTTTTGGTGGTATTTGATCACCTGTGCTATTTTTACTTTTTGCGCTATAAACAAAAAAAGAGCATTTATTTTGAAAAAATAACAATATTTTTAACATTTTTTTATATGAAATTCCCCCCAAAAAAGATGTAAAAAACAATTTTTTTTAAAATTTTTGGCCAATTTGTTTTCTGCTACCCATGTTTGGTAAAAAAAAATCGCAATAAGCGTATTTTGATTGGTTTGCGCAAAAGTTATTGCGTTTACTAACTAAGGGAAAGATTTCTGTCATTTTTGGTGTTTTTTTTTTAACGCGTAATGGTGGCGATCTGCGATTTTTTTTGCGGGACTGCGACATTGCGGCGGACAGATCGGACCCTTGACTGACATTTTTGACACTTTTGGGGGTTCCAGTGACATTACTGAAGTAATCAGTGCTATAAATATGCACTGTTACTGTAAAAATGACACTGGCAGGGAAGGGGTTAATTTTATTGGAGAGTTAATGTATGCCTGGTGCTTACTAACGTGTGTGGGGGGGGGGAGGTGACTGAGTGAGCCAGGGACAGATCGGATGTTCAGCTATGCTGAACACTCCGATCTGTCACTCCCTGTCACTTAGGAGATCCGCCCGCTCTGTTTACACAAGCGGGCGGATCTCCAAACTGGATTCCCCAACGATCGGGGCAGAGCAGCGGCGATCGCCGCTGCTCCTCCCCTGGCCCGACTCCCGCTGTGAATGAAAACAGCGGGAGCGCGCCTCCGGCGGCACGCGAGCGCCACCTACAGGGGAAGGAGTCTGGCGACGTAGGTCTACGTCGTCAGACGATAACGAGCCACTGTGCCGCAGTAGTACTACGGTACTCAGCGGTAAAGTGGTTAACATTCCCAAAGAAAAAAAAAAATCTATTAGTTTTGCTGCCTACAGTTTTATTCAGGCATTTCCGTAGTCCCCTTCCACTTGTTTCCGCCTTTTCTCTTATATATATGGCTTGTCTTCAGACCGTCCCGATATCCTACACTTGACAAAAGAGCGCGCATGCCCAATGAGAGACGTGCGCGAGCTCTGAAACGCGTCGTGTCACCCACTACCTCCGGTGACGTCACGCAGCGTACGCTGCATTCCAGCTTGGTCCTTGGCGCCCAGCCGAATCCGGAAGACGGACGATCCTCTGCACAGCGTCCATTCGTCCACCAGACCGGCTCAAGGTTTTCCACTCTCCAGGACTCCTGGCCTTACATCTGACATACCACCGGAGTTTCAAAGCCTTGTTATACTTTCAACCATGTGAGTTGATAAAATGATGTGTTTTATGCCTACCAATAAATGCTGCACTTAGAGGCGCTCTTTTGTTTTCTTTTTTTTTTAATTACACAAAGCCATGAGTTTTCATTATGCACCATTACGATTTTCTAGACACTGGCATCCTAACAACCAAAGATGCCATCAGTTGATAAGGAGGATGTCTGTGGACTCCACAGCATCCTTGTTGGACTTTCCTCTGCCTCTCTCCCTCAGCACTGGGGTGACAAAAACTGACTGATGGAGGGAAATTGAGGGAGAAGAGAAATATTGCAATACTAGTCAGTGCCAGTGTGCAAAAGTGTATTCGCTTTGGAAGAAAAAAATCATCTCTAATGTTGGGTGTCCTACGTTTGGATGTTGCTGCAATATGTAAAACTCTTAGAATAGTTTTTATATTTTAGAATGGGGTGCCTCGAGACTGTCCATCATTTTAACCACTTGCCGACTGCCTAACGACGATTTACGTCGGCAGTCAGCCCCTCACAGGCAAAGTGACGTAGATCTACGTTGCTAGCCTGTGAGAGTCTAGGGAGCGAGCGCGCGCCGACGGAGGCGTGCTCCCGCGTGGCCACGGACCCCACCGCGCGTGTGACCGGCGGACCCGATGTCCGCTGGTCACTCTGCGATCGTCGCTGCAGAGGGAGAAAGTCAGGCGGCTAATGTAAACAAGCCGCCTGTCATTCTCCCCTGTGTAGAAACTGTGATCATACGGTTCTACTATGTAGGACCGTTGATCACTGTTTCTACAGCTCAAGCCACAGCCAATCACAGTTAGAATCACGCCCCTAGGGACACACACAGCCCCTCCCTCTCTAATAAAGTTAACCCCTTCACTACCAGTGTCATTTTGCAGTAACAGTGCATATGTATAGCACTGATTACTGCAGTAGTGTCACTGGTAACCCCAAAAGTGTCAAAAATGTCAGTCAAGGGTCCGATCTGTCCACCGCAATGTCGCAGTCCCGCAAAAAAAACGCAGATCGCCGCCATTACGCGTTAAAAAAAAAAACAACAAAAATGACAAAAATCTTTCCCTTTGTTAGTAAACGCGATAACTTTTGCGCAAACCAATCAAAATACGCTTTTTGCGATTTTTTTTACCAAGCATATGTAGCATAAAACAAATTGGCCGAAAATGTTAAAAAATTTAGATTTTTACATTTTTTTTGGGGAATTTCATATAAAAAAATGTGAAAAATATTGCTATTTTTGCAAAATTGTCGCTCTTTTTTTGTTTATAGCGCATGATCAAAAAATCGCACAGGTGATCAAATACCACCAAAAGAAAGCTCTGTTTGTGGGAAAAAAAGGACGTCAAATTCGCTTAGGTACAGCGTCGCACGACCACGCAATTGTCCATTAAAGTCACGCAGTGCCAAATCGTAAAATACCCCCTGGTCAGGAAGGGGGTAAAATCTTCCGGGGCTTAAGTGGTTAAAGGGTGCCTTGAGGGTGTCCATAGTTTTAAAGGGTGCCTTGACTGAAAAAAGATTGAGAAAAACTGGACTATACAGATTTATATTATCTACATATGTAAGTGCAATTTTAATTATTTTAATAAAACAATTGAGCGATTTTACACTATTGGAGCGTTTTTTTCCTTCTATACCCTGAGCCATGGTATCTGGTGTGGCCGGCCTGGAGACAAGCAGTGGAGGTCAGGTTCCATAGAAGTGTATTTCTACCCATCACACCCCATAGATGACTATGATCACTGATCAGTTTACCTTTATGGAGATAAAGGGTCAACAGGATCTGGTAAGCACCCTTATTATTGGAGGTGGAGGTTTTCACAGAAGGAGTTTTTATTCCTGTTGGTGTTGGATCTCTGTCAATGAGTTTTTAAAGAAGACTTCTTCAACAATTCTTTACTAATTCACATAGATTTTATAAAACAATTTAGCGTTATGTTTTACTGAATGTTTATTTAATTAATTTTCACATTGCACAAGCGCATCTTTATTATTTTGTATTTGCAATTACTATGGTGATATCACATGGTTGAGTCGCTACTCTGCATAAACTATTTCACACACTGTATTGGCACTAGCACGGTTTCTGAACAAGATTTGAATTAATATTATGAACAGCAGGGAGCTGTCTGGATCCATATTAATCCAGTTGTGGGAGTATTTTAATTAGAACTTTAGAAGTCCAGGAACATTTATCTAAATTATAACTTTTTAGGAAAGATAACTTGGTTGCCATGGAAGCCATGCTTGCCAATTGACTATAGAGCAGAGCTAAGCTTGCCAGTTGACTATGGAGCAGAGTCAAGGTTGCCAGTTGACTATGGAGCAGAGCCAAGCTTGCCAGTTGACTATAGAGCAGAGCTAAGCTTGCCAGTTGACTATGGAGCAGAGCTAAGCTTGCCAGTTGACTATGGAGCAGAGCTAAGCTTGCCAGTTGACTATGGACCAGAGCCAAGGTTGCCAGTTGACTATGGAGCAGAACCAAGGTTGCCAGTTGACTATGGAGCAGAGCCAAGGTTGCCAGTTGACTATAGAGCAGAGCTAAGCTTGCCAGTTGACTATGGAGCAGAGCTAAGCTTGCCAGTTGACTATGGAGCAGAGCTAAGCTTGCCAGTTGACTATGGACCAGAGCCAAGGTTGCCAGTTGACTATGGAGCAGAGCCAATGTTGCCAGTTGACTATTGAGCAGAGCTAGGCTTGCTAGTTGACTATGGAACAGAGTCAAGGTTGCCAGTTGACTATGGAGCAGAGCCAAGGTTGCCAGTTGACTATGAAGCAGGGCCAAGGTTGCCAGTTGACTATTGAGCAGAGCTAAGCTTGCTAGTTGACTATGGAGCAGAGCCAAAGTTGCCAGTTGACTATAGAGCAGAGCTAAGCTTGCCAGTTGACTATGGACGAGAGCCAAGGTTGCCAGTTGACTATTGATCAGAGCTAAGCTTGCTAATTGACTATGGAGCAGAGCCAAGGTTGCCAGTTGATTATGGAGCAGAGCCAAGGTTGCCAGTTGACTATGGAGCAGAGCCAAGGTTGCCAGTTGACTGTGGAGCATAGCCAAGCTTGCCACTTGATTATGGAGCAGAGCCAAGCTTGCCAGTAGTCTATGGAGCAGAGCTAAGCCTGCCAGTTGACTATGGAACAGAGTAATGCTTGCCTGGTTGACTATGGAGTAGAGCCAAGTTTGGTTAGGCCATGACAGCTTAAAAATGCCTATGCCACTTACAGCTCCTGAAAGCCTGTGTGTGCATGAGGCCATAGAATAACATGGACGGGTGTTTTTAAACTGCAAAAAAAAAAAAAAAAAAACGCCTGACGCTCCTAAAAGCAGCTGTAAAAATGCCCTGTGTGCATGAGGCCTAATGCTGGCCATACACGTATAGATTTTCATTTGGAAATTTTCGGTTTAGGAAAATTTGTTTGATTTTCTAATCGTTAATCGATGTCCGTTTCCAATGCAAAAATTTGAAGGGGCAGGAAGCACTGATGGGGCTGGACGAATGGGCGCTGATGGGGCTGCACGGAAGGGCACTAATGAGGCTGCATGGATGGGCACTGATGCGGCTGCACAGATGAGCACTGATGGGGCTGCACAGATGGGCACTGATGGGGCTGCACTGATGGGCACTAATGAGACTGCACGGATGGGCACTAATGAGGCTGCACGGATGGGCACTGATAGGGCTGCATGGATGGGCACTGATGGGTCTGCAAAGATAGGCGCTGATGAGGCTGCACAGATGGACACAAATGAGGCTGCACAGATGGACACTAATGAGGCTGTACAGATGGGCACTGATGGGGTTGCGCGAATGGGCACTGATGGGGCTGCACAGATGGGCGCTGATGAGGCTGCACAGATGGGAACTAATGAGACTGCACAGATGGAGACTGATTGATCTGCATGGATGGGCACTGATGAGGCTGCACTGATGGGCACTGATGAGGCTGCACGGATCGGCACTGATAGGGCTGCACTGATGGGCACTAATGAGGCTGCATGGATGGACGCTGATGAGGCTACACTGATGGGCACTAATGGGACTACACAGATCGGCACTGATGGGGCTGCACAGATGGGTGCTAATGAGGCTGCATGGATGGGCGATGATGAGGCGGCGCTGATGAGGCTGCAAGAATGGGCACTGATGGGGCTGCAGGAATGGGAGCTGTTGCGGCTGCATGGAAGGGCACTAATGAGGCTGCATGGATGGACGCTGATGAGGCTGCACTGATGGACACTAATGAGGCTGCACTGATGGACACTAATGAGGCTGCACGGAGGGGCACTGATGAGGCTGCACGGATGGGCACTGATAGGGCTGCATGATCGGCACTGATGGGTCTGCACAGATAGGCCCTGATGAGGCTGCACAGATGGACACTAATGAGGCTGCACAGATGGACACAAATGAGACTGCACAGATAGGCACTGATGGGGTTGCGCAAATGGGCACTGATGGGGCTGCACAGATGGGTGCTGATGAGGCTGCACAGATGGGAACTAATGAGGCTGCACAGATGGAGACTGATGGATCTGCATGGATGGGCACTGATGAGGCTGCACTGATGGGCACTGATGAGGCTGCACGGATCTGCACTGATAGGGCTGCACTGATGGACACTAATGAGGCTGCACAGATGGGCACTGATGGGGTTGCGCGGATGGGTGCTGATGAGGCTGCATGGATGGGTGCTGATGAGGCGGAGCTGATGAGGCTGCAAGAATGGGTACTGGTGGGGCTGCAGGAATGGGAGCTAGAAGGGCACTAATGAGGCTGCATGGATGGATGCTGATGAGGCTGCACTGATGGACACTAATGAGGCTGCACGGATGGGCACTGATGGGGCTGTACGGATGGGCACTGATGGGGCTGCACAGATGAGCACTGATGGGGCTGCACAGATGGACACTGATGTGGCTACACTGATGGGCACTAATGAGACTGCACGGATGGGCACTGATAGGGCTGCATGGATGGGCACTGATGGGTCTTCACAGATAGGCGCTGATGAGGCTGCACAGATGGACACTAATGAGGCTGCACAGATGGACACTAATGAGGCTGCACAGATGGGCACTGATGGGGATGCGCGAATGGGCACTGATGGGGCTGCACAGATGGGCGCTGATGAGGCTGCACAGATGGGAACTAATGAGGCTGCACAGATGGAGACTGATTGATCTGCATGGATGGGCACTGATGAGGCTGCACTGATGGGCACTGATGAGGCTGCACGGATCGGCACTGATAAGGCTGCACTGATGGGCACTAATGAGGCTGCATGGATGGGCGCTGATGAGGCGGCGCTGATGAGGCTGCAAGAATGGGCACTGATGGAGCTGCAGGAATGGGAGCTGTTGCGACTGCATGGAAGAGCACTAATGAGGCTGCATGGATGGACGCTGATGAGGCTGCACTGATGGGCACTGATGGGGCTGCACGGATGGGCACTGATAGGGCTGCATGGATGGGTGCTGATGAGGCTGCACGGATGGGCGCTGATGAGGCTGAGATGATGGACACTAATGAGGCTGCAAGAATGGGCACTGATGGGGCTGCACGAATGGGTGCTGATGGGGCTGCATGGAAGGGCACTAATGAGGCTGCATGGATGGGCGCTGATGAGGCTGCACTGATGGGCACTAATGAGACTGCACAGATGGGCACTGATGGGGCTGCCCGGATGGGCACTCATAGGGCTGCATGGATGGGCACTGATGGAGCTGCACAGATGAGCACTGATGGGGCTGCACAGATAGGCAATGATGGGCACTAATGAGGCTGCACGGATGGGCACTGATGGGGCTGCATGGATGGGCACCGATGGGGCTGCATGGATGGGCACCAATGGGGCTGCAGGCATGGGCGCTGATGGGGCTGCATGGATGGGCACTAATGAGCTGTACGAATGGTCACTAATGGGGCTGCACTGATGGGGCTGCATGAATGGGCACTGATGGGGCTGCACTGATGGGTGCTAATGAGGTTGCACTAACAAGTACTGATGGGACCTCACTTATAGGCACTGATAGGCTGCACTGAAGTGCCCATGGACATCCTCCCAGAACTGGAGAGCATCTATTGGCTACAGCACAGGAAGAACCAGTAACTAAAGCTGGCCATACACTTTACAACCTAATTGTACAATCTGTGTACAATCTCCTTTCAGCTACAGGTGTGTAATAGGAGGACATTCCTAAACAATCCATTCAATCTGTATCCAATCAAGCAGGCTCTTGCCCTACATAGGTAATGGTGGCTCTAAAGAAGATTGTACAATCAGATTGTACAGTGTACAGTCGCCTTAAAGTGTTTGAGTAAAATCTGCGTTTACGCTTTAGGATTGGGGGAGCGCGTCCAAAAATCGCAGAATGCTACCCTACTTGAGTGATTAAAAATCGCAGGCAGAATCTGAGCGATTCCAAGTCATGGCAGGGTGCACAACGCACATTTGGGTGCCATCTATCCTGAATGCCACCCCAAAGGCGGCACGATTTTGCCGCCATTGTCGCGTGAGAATCACCACAAAGGATGTGCGTAAAATCGCACCAAAATTTGGTCGCTGAGCTTCCTTTGGGCAACAAGTAAATAGGCCGCCCCATGGTGGAACAGGCAGAATCGCATAAGAATCACTCAAACAAAATGGCGAGCGTCAGCGAAAGTTCCCTCTAAGGCCTCAAGGACTTCTTCTGAGCGTTTCTCACGAATAGGGAAGCCCATTGAAACAAATAGGCTGCCTTACATGCGACCTGCAAAAGACGCACACGCGATTCATTGTACCTGCATGGTATGAACGGAGCCGCTCCTTTCACACTTGTGCGACTTGGGATCCGACTTGTGAGACCCCCAAGTTGCAGGACATGTGAAACTCAATGTATTTCTATGAGAACCGTTCCTACCGACACTGCAGAAGTCACTGCGACTTCAGGAAAGTTTCCTGTACGACTTTGGTCTGACTTTTGATGCAACTTCAGTCCGGAGAATGTAAAGTCAGGTCAAAGTCGCACCAAAAGTCGCATCAAAGTCGCAATGCAAGTTATGAAAGTCACAAGTGTGAAAGGAGCCTTAGGGCCGGTTCACACTACATGCAGTCCAGTGCGTTTTTTTTTCTGCACCAAAAACGCATGGACAGTGGGTTACATGGGTTCCAGAGGCAAAGTTCACACAGTTGCATTCCAGTGCAGGCAACAAAAATAAAGCATGCTGGATCTTTTCTGCAAGGAACTGCACTGAAACGCAACAAAACGCATCAAAAACGCACTGGAACGAATTACACAAAAGAATAACAAAAAAGAAAAAAAAAGAAAAAAAAGAAAAAAAAAAAGAAGAAAAAATACATGTAGAATGCATCAAAAGCGTGTAAAAAAAATGTACCAGAAGGCATAAAAATGCACCAAAAACCATAAAAAAACGCACCCAAAAGGAACCAAAAAATGCATCAAAAACGCTCATTCAGGTGTGGTGTGAACCGGCCCGTAGAGTATTTTTGATGCGTTTTCAATGTGTTCCAGTGCAGTTTTTCCCCCAAGGTTTTATATTGCTGTAATGCGTTCTGGTGCCATTTTTGATGCGTTTGGATGCGTTCTGGTGCATTTATGATGCCGCGTTCCAGGACAGTTCGGTGCAGAAAAACACAGCACGTTCTCATTTTTTTTTACCGCACTGGAACGCACAACACTGGTGTGAACTATGCCGTTAGAACCCACATAACCTACTGTCCATGCATTTTTTAATGCAGAAAAGAAAAACAGTTGAATGCGTTGCATGTTTCCTCTATGGAACGCATCTGGAATGCGGCAAAATACATAAAAAAACGCACCAGAATGCACAGGTGAAGAATAAAAAAAAAAAAAAAGGGGGGGGGACGGACCAGAACACATCATAAAGGCACCGGAATGCATCAAAAAGGTATCACAAATGCACATGCGAAAATGCATCCAGAACGCAAAAATTGTGGTGTGAACCGGCGCATTTGACCCGATTTACACTTGAAGGAGCAAAAAAATAAATTATTCTCCACTCTAAGTCGCCTGAAGCTCAAAAACATTCTGGAGATTTTTTTTGTAGCTCAAATCGGGCAGATTGGTGCGTTTATGAATCGTTTTTTTTTTTTTTTTTTTTTTTACATAGGAAATGCATTAAAACGCTTGATTAGAGTGTTTTATTGCATTTTGCTGCGCATTTTTTAAGTTTTTTTCTAATTTTCAAATGCAATAATTAAATGAAAATAAAGAATAATAAATATATAATAAAATAAATAAACATAAAATAAATAAATAAATAATAGATCTAACCCCCAACCCTTAACCATAATATTAACCCCTAGCACTAAACCCTAACCCTAATATTAAACCCTAACAATAATAATAACCCCTAATATTAACCCTAATACTAAACCCTAACCCTAATATTAAACCCTAATAATATTAATAAACCCTAACCCTAAACACTAATATTAAACCCTAACCTTAAAAGGCTTAACCTAACAAAATAAATAAATCAATAAAGAAAAAAGTCATTAAGAAAATAAATAAACAAAAAACATAAAATAAATAAAATAAATAAATAAATAAATAATAAACCTAACCCCAAACCCTTAACTCTAATATTAACCCCTAACACTAAACCCTAACCCCTAATATAAAACCCTAACAATATTAATAACCCCTAACCCTAAACACTAATATTAAACCCTAACCCCTAACCTTAATGCTTAACCTAACAAAATAAATAAATAAATCAATAAAGAATAAGTCATTAAGAAAATAAATAAACAAAATACATTTTAAAAGTAAATAATAAAAATGACATTTAAAAAAACCCTGCCATTAACCTGAATATTAACCCCTAACCCCTAATCCTAACCCTAATATTAAACCCTAACACTAAACCCTAACTCTAATATTGAACCCTAACAATATAATAACCCCTAACCCTAAACACTAATATTAAACCCTAACCCCTAACCTTAACCCTTAACATAACAAAATAAATAAATCAATAAAGAATAAGTAATTAAGAAAATTAATAAAAACAATATATTTTAAAAGTAAATAAAAAAAAATAAAAAAACCCCACCATTAACCCGAATATTAACCCCTAACCCCAATATTAAACCCTAACAATAATAATAACCCCTAACCCTAAACACTAATATTAAACCCTAAACCCTAACCTTAACCCTTAACCTAACAAAATAAATAAATAAATAATAAGTAATTAAATAAATAAACAAAATATCTTTTAAAAATAAATAATAAAAATAAATAAATGAACCCCACCAATAATTCTCATAACCCCTAATCCTAACCCTAACAACAGTATTACCCCTAATCCTTAACCCTAACCCTAATTGTAAACCCTAACAATAATATTAACCCCTAACACTAAACCCTAATCCTAATATTAAACCTTAACAATATTAATAACCCTTAACACTAAACACTAATATTAAACCCTAACCCCTAACCTTAACCCAACAAAATAAATAAATCAATAAAGAATAAGTAATTAAGTAAATAAATAAACAAAATACATTTTAAAAGTAAATAATAAAAATAAATTTAAAAAACCCTACAATTAACTCTAATATTAACCCCTAATTCTTTAATTAAACCCTAACAATAATAATACCCCTAAACCTAATCACTAATATTAAACCCTAGCCTTAACCCTTAACCCAACAAAATAAAAAAAATATATAAGAAGTGATTAAATGAGAAAGTAAACAAATTATATTTTAAAAGTAATTAATAGAAATAAATAAAAAAAAAACCCTACCATTAACTCTAATAATAACCCCTAACCCTAATCCTAATATTAAACCCTAACAATAATAATAACCCCTAACCCTAAACACTAATATTAAACCCTAACCCCTTAACCTAACAAAAGAAAGGAAGAAAGAAAGAATAAATAAACAAAATACATTTAAAAAGTAAATAATAATAATAATAATAAAAAAAAACAAGCATTAACCCTAATATTAACCCCTAATCCCAACCCTAATTTTAAACCCTAACAATAATATTAACCCCTAACCCTAATATTAATCCCTAAAAATAATATTAACCCCTAACCCTAATATTAATCCCTAACAATAATATTAACCCCTAACCTTAATTCTAAACCCTAACTCCCAAACTTTAACCCAACAAATAAAATAAATAAATAAATAAACAAAACAAAATTAAAAATTAAATAATAGAAATAAACTAAAAAAAAAACCCAACCCCAACCCTTAACCCTAATATTAACCTCTAAACCTAACCCTAACCCTAGCATGAAACCCCTAACCCTAATAATAATTCCTAACAATATTATTAACCCCTGACCCTAAATACTAATATTAAACCCTAACCCCTAACCTTAACCCTTAGCCTAACAAAATAAATAAAGAATATGTAATTAAATAAATAAATACACAAAATAAATTAAAAAAGTAAATAATAAAAATACATAAAAAAAACATAAACCCTAACCATTAACCCTAATATTAACCCAAAATCCTAACCCTAATATTAACCCCTAGTCTTAACCTAAAAAAGAAAAAAACAAGTAAATAAAGATTAAGTAAATAAATAAATAAACAAAATATATAATAATAAATTAAATTAAAAATAAGTTAAAAAAAAAAATGAAAAAACCTTCCCCCCAACCTCTAACCCTAATATTAACCCCTAACCCTACTCCTAACCCTAATATTAACCTTTAACCCTAATCCTAACCCTAATATTAATCCCTAACCCTATTTCTAAACCCTAACCTTAACCTAACAAAATAAATAAAGAAAGAATAACTGAATAAATAAATAAATAATAATAATATAATAATAAATATATAATAATAAATATAATTAAAAAAATAAGTAATAAAAATAAATGAAAACCCCAACCTTTAACCCTAATATTAACCCCTAACCCTAATATTAAACCATAACAATAACATTAACCCTTAACCCTAAACCGTAATCATAATATTAAATTCTAACCCCTAACCTTAACCTAACAAAATAAATAAATAAATTAAGACATAAAGAAAAAGTAAATAAATAAATAATAATAAATTCATTAATTTAACCCCAAACCATACAAAAAAAATGTTTTTTTTTTTTTAATGAATAAATAATATTTAAAAAATAAAAGCCAATGAAAAAGCTGAAAAACATAGCAACAAATGATGAAACAGATTATCTTTTTTCTCCATTGGCTAATTAAAAAAAGCCAAACCTTAATAACGCTGTACACAAACGCTCAAAAACGCGCATACAAACGCCCGAGTAAAACGCTCAAAAAACACAACTCTCGGGTGTGAATGCAATGCACACTGATCAGCAAGGTGCATCGCACCAAAACGCATGCAACGTGTGCATTATTGCCATTCTGCAGTGTGAGCGCACCCCGATTATTTCTCCCAAAAATCTGGGAAGCATCTGGCAGCCGCCCCAATTTGTAAAACGCTACGCCTGTCAGCCGCCCCGATCCATTGTGTCTTGGGTTTAAAATGTGTGAAGGAGTTCAGATCCTTACGGTGCTAAAAAAAAAAAGAAGGAAAGAAAAGGGGGAGGAACCGGATTGGTGACCACATGACCAGCTTGGCTTTCATCCAAAGCAGACTCACTAATACAAAATGCAGCTCCAGCTGAATGAGAGCTCATAGACAGAGCAGAGCCCCCACCAGTAAGGAGCCAGTCTAGATCTGACATACAGGGAGTAGCACAGGGAAGCCCCTCCGCTCTCTCCGCACATAGTCAGCCAACATGAATCTGCGCCTTTGGATCCTGGCACTCGCCCTGCTGCTTTTAACCTTCACTTCAGCCTTTGGAGGTGAGTGTGTCCCCCCCTTGTCCTTCAGCGCAAAGTGCAATTATATCCTTTTTTCTTTTTTTTTTTGGACCATTAGCGCATGCCTTTCCTTATTTTCATTCATTCTTGCATGCCCCTTCGGAGCTGTCCAAACTCTCAGCTGCAGAGCTGACAATCTGTTGACGTTGAGCTTTGTTATATATTAACTCGTGTGGATCATTGGATAGGCAATATGACCAGATGTAAAAACGACCGTTGGGACGGTTGGCGGAGGATATTATAAACTTGGAACGGTTGCTGGAAAGTGGAAATTTTGTGACATTGTTTGGCACTGCAGGGAATGTTGTGCAGGGAATGTTGTGCAGGGAATGTTGTGCAGGGAATATGTTGCAGGGAATGTGTTGCAGGGAATGTTTTGCAGGGAATGTGTTGCATGGAATGTTGTGCAGTGAATGTATTGCAGGGAATGTATTGCAGGGAATGTATTGCAGAGAATGTATTGCAGGGAATGTATTGCAGAGAATGTATTGCAGAGAAAGTATTGCAGGGAATGTATTGCAGGGAATGTTGTGCAGGGAATGAGAATCTTCAGTACGTGTTGAGTTTAGAGCGCTGGGATTTGCAGCAGTTCACTAGTAGTAACAGCAGCCTAGGCGGGGTGCTCGCCGTCTCAGAATTAGAGGGTTGGTCCACCCAAAAGTGATTTTTTTAAGCTACAGGTGGAACATGCTGGACTGAGTCAACCCCTGGCTTCTTGTATATCTAGGATACTTGGTGAGATCGCCCTGGTATAATCCCCGGCTGAGAAGAGTAGACGTGTTTTGTGGGAGCACTGAACCCCCTTGTAAGGACAAGGATGGATATTCAAATATCAGAAATTTCTGAATCCAGTGCTTTGTTGACCCAGGAGTCCTCAGAAAATGTTGGTAGGCTATTGGATGAATTTCTGAGGCTGTCACACTGATTCTTTAATATAAGTCCGGTACAGATTCATTTTCGACATACAAGCCCTGATGAAGGGTGATTTGAGAAAGTCCAAAACGCGTTGGGTATAGATTCATTTTTGACATACAAGCCCTGATGAAGCGTGATTTGAGAAAGTCCGAAACGCGTTGGAATTTTCCTTCATATTGTATCTAATAAAAATGCCCTTACTAGACTGCAGCAATCAGTGTGGCACTGTATTCCTCTAAATCCTACTAATAGTTCCCAACTATTCCTGTTCACCTGAGGGTTTTGGATGGATACATGTTGTATAACATAAATCTTTTTTTTGAAGAATTCCAGGAAGGATGGTGGGAACCCCTCACTATTGGCACAGCACAGGAGAACACAGTGCCACAATCTCACTAGTCCCTGAGAGATAGAAAAACTGTCTGGGGCCTAACCCTTAAACATTGAAATATTTATATTAATTAATTTAAAATTTTATATATATTTATATGAATTATACATATGGTATATTATATTATTTTATACTGTGTATATACATATATTATATTATATTATGCAGTGTATATATTTTTATATATTTATATATATTTTTCCCCATTTTTTAATAATATATTAAATAATAAAAAAAAATAAAAAAAATATATATATATATATATATATATATACTGTATATATATATAAATATATATATATATATATATATATATATATATATATATATAATTTTTTTATACATGAATTATGAATTTAAATACTTTCTTTTTATATATATTTCTTTATTTATATAATTCATAGTTATATTATAACTATGTATACCTAAATATGTATATTTGTTCAGTTATATTTAATATAAATATCCAATGATTGGAATGCGGTTTTATTTTGACGTTTTGATGAGGCACAAGCTCATCAAAATGTCGGGAAAAAAAAAAAAAACTTCATCATGTGTTCATCTCTTAAGACCCGTGGGTGCCGCTCTCTCTTATGGTATATAAATAAATAAATAAATAAATAATAAGAAAAAAATATATATATATATATATATATATATATATATATATATATATATATATATATATATATATATATATATATATATATGTATATATATATATATATATGTGTATGTATATGTGTGTGTGTGTATATGTATGTATGTGTGTATATATATCAATGTATTTTAATATATATATATATTTATATATAAATTATTTATATTTTATATATTTCTTTATTTATATAATTTTTACTTATATTATATTATAAATATGTATGCTTGAAAATATATATTTTTTCAGTTATATTTAATATATAGATAGATAGATAGATAGATAGATAGATAGATAGATAGATAGATAGATAGATAGATAGATAGATAGATAGATAGATAGATAGATATATTAATATCAGTTGATATATGAATTTTACTGAACTAGTGTATCATTTCATATATTTTTATATAAATGTATTTATTATATAATTTATATATATATATATATATATATATATATATGTGTGTGTGTGTGTGTGTGTGTGTGTGTGTGTGTGTGTGTGTTATAATTAAATATATATACTTATATATATATATATATTCAAATTCATTGATATATGAATTATGGGTGGACCGACTCTTTACGTTTATGATACTATAGTCTTTGTGGGTGAAACAGATTTGAATGATCATCCGTGTTATCCAGAGCTCCTGAATCTTGGAAGTTTGCTGCTATGAGTTGGAGCTTCATACAGCCTTCACTAAACACTAGTTTTCCACTGCTGGTTACTCACATGCATAAAAGTGACATCTGCATTGTATCAGTCTGCTCTACAACATGGCAATCTTGCTTCGCATGTAAGGCTTAGTAATTATTTGGTCATATGTTTTCATTCATGGTTTATGCCTCATCTCGAATCGTATCCTGCATTGTATTTCATAGATGGGTCTCTGCTTGCTTTTAGTCTTGCAGCAGCATGCATCCATTATTCATGCTTTCATATACCTGATAATTAAACCGTCTGAGCTATACATTGAATTCAGTCTATTTCTGCGCCGTTTCTCGGTAACATATGCAGAGAGAACAATGGGAGACATTCGTAATGCATTGACAGATTTAAAATAACTTTATCTGCATTGTAGGATGGTGGGGACGGAGCGCAGTCTGGGGCATCTGGAGTGAAGTTATTACTACAATTGGAACAAAAGCTTGGCAGGGAGTTTTTTTTTTTAAGAGAAGAAGTCATTTATTATACATGGTTGCCTTTTGCATTAATTTCCCCATCGCTGGGGAGTCTAATGGGCTCCACATACAGTCCCAGCGAAGGGTCAGATATGAAAGGAATGTGCTGTTCTTCAATAGCATTGCTTGTGTGCCCAGCCATGCGATGAGGGCATGGAAGGCAAAGCAATAATACATTATATAGGCCGCTTATAATACTTTGTGTGAAATGTTGTGCTACAATATTAACTCCTTAGTGCTATATGGTGGCTCTTTAGTGGTTCCCAGGCTTCTCGCTGGGTTGTCTGCCAAGGTGATTGTAGCCACATCGGGGCATTGGCAACAATACAGTAAAGTAATGCCTGTGATCTTTTTTTTTCCAAGCAAGCTCTCGGTCCTTCTAATGTTGAGTACTGCTTGGACCTTGGAAGAAGGGTTATACCCCAGGAGCTTGTCCTGAATATTCTACTGGAAGGGTCTATTCATATCAGCCGCAGAGTGACAACGCAGTGGTTGGTGGGCAGTGGGGTGCGGTGGCATCATAGCAGTATCAAAAGGGAGAATAGAGACTATGTTCCCCAAAGCGTAGTCACCAAAAATGGGAAGAGGTTCCCCTTTGGAGAACATTGTCTCCATTCTCCCTTTTGATACTGCTACAATCCCATCTGGGGAGCGAGCCTAAATCATAAATAATGGGTTAATAGGCACCCATATTAAAAGCAAAATCAAAAGAGAGAATGGAGACTATGTTCCGCAAAGCGTGGTCACCAAAAAATAGGAAGAGGTCTCCTTTGGGAAACATAGGCTCCATTCTTTTTTTGATACTGCTATGATCCTATCTGGGGGCGAGCCTAAATCATAAATAAAGCATAGTCACCAAAAATGGGAAGAGGTCCCCTTAGTGAACATAGTCTCCATTCTTACTTTTGATAGAATGGGACCTCTTCCCATTTTTGGTGGCTACGCTTTGGCGAACATCATCTCCATTCTCCCTTTTGATACTGCTACAATCCCATCTGGGGGTGAGCCTAAATCATAAATAATTGGTTCATAGGTACCTCCATCTGTATTAAAAGCAAAATCAAAAGGGAGAATGGAGATGATGTTCCCCAAAGCATAGTCACCAAAAAATGAGAAGAGGTCCCCTTAGTGAACATAGTCTCCATTCTTTCTTTTGATAGAATGGGACCTCTTCCCATTTTTGGTGACTACGCTTTGGGGAACATCATCTCCATTCTCCCTTTTGATACTGCTACAATCCCATCTGGGGGGTGAGCCTAAATCATAAATAATGGTTTAATAGGTACCCGCATCTGTATTAAAAGCAAAATCAAAAGGGAGAATGGAGATGATGTTCCCCAAAGCATAGTCACCAAAAATGGGAAGAGGTCCCCTTTGGGGATGGAAGAATGGAGACTATGTTCCCCAAAGAGGACCTCTTCCCATTTTTGGTGGCTACGCTTTGGGGAACATCATCTCCATTCTCCCTTTTGAGACTGCTACGATCCCATCTGGGGGTGAGCCTAAATAAAAAATAATAGGTTAATAGGTACACGCGCCCATATTAAAAGCAAAATCAAAAGGGAGAATGGAGATGATGTTGCCCAAAGGGGACCTCTTCCCATTTTTGGTGACTATGCTTTGGGGAACATCATCTCCATTCTCCCTTTTGATACTGCTACGATCCCATTTGGGGGTGAGCCTAAATCATGAATAATGGGTTAATAGGTATCCGCATCCGTATTAAAAGCAAAATCAAAAGGGAGAATGGAGATGATGTTCCCCAAAGCATAGTCACCAAAAATGGGAAGAGGTCCCCTTTGGGGAACATAGTCTCCATTCTCCATTTTGATACTGCTACGATCCCATCTGGGGGTGAGCCTAAATCATAAATAATAGGTTAATAGGTATCCGCATCCGTATTAAAAGCAAAATCAAAAGGGAGAATGGAGATTATGTTCCCCAAAGCATAGTCACCAAAAATGGGAAGAGGTCCCATTTGCGGAACATAGTCTCCGTTCTCCCTTTTGATTTTGCTTTTAATACGGATGCGGGTACCTAGTAACCCATTATTTATGATTTAGGCTTGCCTCCAGATGGGATCGTAGCAGTATCAAAAGTGAGAATGGAGATGATGTTCCCCAAAGCATAGTCACCAAAAATGGGAAGAGGTCCCCTTTGGGGAACACAGCAGTATCAAAAGAGAGAATGGAGACTATGTTCTCCAAAGGGGACCTCTTCCCATTTTTGGTGACTACGCTTTGGGGATCATCATCTCCATTCTCCCTTTTGATACTGCTACGATCCCATCTGGGGGTGAGCCTAAATAATAAATAATGGGTTAATAGGTACCCGCATCTGTATTAAAAGCAAAATCAAAAGGGAGAATGGAGACTATGTTCTCCAAAGCATAGTCACTAAAAATGGGAAGAGGTCCCCTTTGGAGAACATAGTCTCCATTCTCTCTTTTGATACTGCTGTGTTCCCCAAAGGGGACCTCTTCCCATTTTTGGTGACTATGCTTTGGGGAACATCATCTCCATTCTCACTTTTGATACTGCTACGATCCCATCTGGAGGCAAGCCTAAATCATAAATAATGGGTTACTAGGTACCCGCATCCGTATTAAAAGCAAAATCAAAAGGGAGAACGGAGACTATGTTCCGCAAATGGGACCTCTTCCCATTTTTGGTGACTATGCTTTGGGGAACATAATCTCCATTCTACCTTTTGATTTTACTTTTAATACGGATGCAGGAACCTAGTAAGCCATTATTTGTGATTTAGGCTCGCCCCACATGGGATTGTAGTAGTATCAAACGGAAGAATGGAGACTATGTTCCCCAAAGGAGACCTCTTCCCATTTTTGGTGACTATGCTTTGGGGAACATCATCTCCATTTTGATACTGCTACGATCCCATCTGGGGGCGAGCCTAAATCATAAATAATGGATTTAATAGGTACCCGCACCCATGTTAAAAGCAAAATCAAAAGGGAGAATGGAGACATGGGGGGAAAGTGTTCTGTAGTCCAGAGAAGAGATTAGGGAAGGTTTGGTTAATAATATGGTTTCAGATATTAGTTCTTTGCACAAGAAATGAGAAGGCCACTGCATTTTTGCCAGGATCAACGGGTATTTTTGAAAATGTACTTGGCCTGAAAAGAATTGCAGCCACCATATCTAACGAGGGGTATATGGGTATTAAATTTTTATTTTTGGGTTTAGATATCCTTTAAAAACTTTAGGCTTCTTTGATCTTGATGATTCCTCTGGGCTCCCAGCCTTGCCCACTGTTAGCCAATGCTTGTGGAATTATTCCTCTTCTTCTGAATGTGCAGTCAAAATGATGGACTCAAATGGCATTGAGGGATAGTCCAGTAGTGGCCTTCAAGAATTACAAGAAGCCAGCAAGTTGCTCCACCATTCGAAACCCAGAATAGAAGCTTCAGTTTTGGCCCGAGAGACCCTTTCATTATTCTTTTATAGGGAGTTCCAGTTGTTCAGACCGTGTTTCCAGGGTAGGCAGACACAAGCACCGTTCATGTAAAGTTTGTATTGACGCCCATCACATACACAAAATACAGTATGGAGTGAGCACATAGTGGATAGAGAAAACAACCTTGTGAGGTCCCCTCAACTCTGATAAACTTTGGTGAAGATTCTTGGAAAGATCAGATAGAGAGGTTATGTCAATATGAGTTAATAACTCACAGGATCTACATGTTTACACTAAGCGATGGGATGTGGTCTAATTCTGAGTGCTCACCTGAGAATAGGACTACTAAGAATACCTGTATTAGATAGGAAGATATGAACCACCTCTCATTCCTACCAAACTAAGGGCCCAGATGGGAAACCCATGGTTGCAGGAAAGAAATTTGTTCCTAAGGGCGCAAGTGAGCATATCTATGTGTTGGGATGGGAATTGGGATGAGCTACATTAAAGCACACTGTGGACGTACGTTGGGGTGCAATTTACTTTCTGATCCCTAAGCCCCGGTTCACACTAGGGCGACCTGTGAGGCAAAGCTGTGAGGAAAGCTGCGGACCCGTTCTAATAGGAGCGACACAAGTCGCTCCGACCTAGAAAAAGGGTCCGGAGCTTCTTTGGGCGACCAGGAGGCGACCGCCATAGACTTCAATGTTATGAAGTCCGTGGCGGCCGCTCCAAGGTCGCCGCGCGCTGCTCGCACCGCGATCTCGGAGGTCGCCCCTGCAAGTAGCGTCGCTCATATGTGAACCGGCGCTAAGACCTCCCATATAAAATCCCCTCTATTATAATAATCTTTGGCGAGGATTCTTAGAAAGACCAGATATGGAGGAGACGTCGATATTGACAGTTAATAACTTACAGGGATACCGCACAGCATGAAGCAGATATCCTACAGAATGACCTGGACAAAATAACGGAGTGGGCAACGACTTGGCAAATGAGATTTAACGTGGAGAAGTGTAAGGTTTTGCACTTGGGGACTAGAAACATAAAAGCACAATACACGTTAGGGGGGGAACCCTTGGGGGAATCAAAAATGGAGAAAGATCTGGGAGTCTTGGTTGATGATAGATTAGGCAATAGCATGCAATGCCAAGCGGCAGCTGCCAAAGCCAGCAGAATATTAGCATGCATAAAGAAAGGGATGTATTCCAGAGATAAGACTATAATCCTTCCACTCTATAAAACTCTGGTCCGACCACATCTGGAGTATTGTGTCCAGTTCTGGTCGCCAGTCCTCAGGAGGGATGTGTTGGAGCTGGAGAGAGTCCAGAGAAGGGCAACTAAACTAATTAGGGGATTGGAGGACCTTAATTATGAAGAGCGTCTGCAAACGCTTGATTTATTCTCCCTGGAGAAGAGACGCCTGAGGGGGGACATGATAGCAATTTATAAATATCTCAATGGGGATCTCAGCTTAGAAAAAAAGCTATTCAGTCGAAGGGATTGCATGAGGACTCGAGGGCATACAATGCGATTAGAGGAGAAGCGCTTTAACCTCAGGCAACGTGGGGGGTTCTTTACTGTTAGGGCTACAAGATTGTGGAATTCTCTACCACAAGAGGTGGTTTCTGCGGGAAGTATGGTGGCTTTCAAAAGACTCTTAGACGTACATCTCAAGGATCAGAACATTCAGGGCTATGTGAGATGATTACAGCCACACACTACACAGGTTGAACTGGATGGACTATTGTCTTTATTCAACCTCAGCTCAGTATAGGACTTCTAGCAATACTTGTATTAGATAACACGATAGGAACCACCTCTCTAGGGGCAGACTGGCAACTTTCGGCCAAGGGGGCAAGTACAAACCAGAGGCCCATGGTGCAGCAACAAGCCCCCCCCCCGCCCCCCCCCTTTTTCCGTTGTTCTCCTGATCCTCATTCCAAGCTGAAGCCCTGCTCCAGGTACTCTCTACTTACTGGTTGAATCCAAGTTCTCGACCTGGCGAGCAGTTGGGGGAAGCTGGGACAGCTTGGTTGGGGCTGGCCTGGGGGAGAAGAGTCTCCAGTGGGGCATGGAACCGGCCTCTGCTCAGACACAGTTTACACCATCCATGCTGGGGAGGGAGGCTGCGCTCTGTCCTTTTCTTCATCCCGCACTCAGTAAGTCAGTGGCAGGGACTTTTTACTTCTCTTCACCGAGAATTCATTAGGCAAGTCTTTGGCAGAAGCAGTGCAGGCTTTTTACGGGGCATCAGAATGGCCCAGGGGGCAATTGCCCCTCTGCCCCCTGGCCCAGTTCTCCCCTGCACCTCTCATTCATACTAAACAAAGGGCCCAAATGATAATATGTATCTGGGTGTTGTGGTGCTCTATGTTGGATGTGCATTGGGGTGCAGTTAGGAATGAACCATTCCTTAGATCTTCCATAGACGTACGACATGAGCCAAATGTTGAACATCTCTTTTGCACATCATCTTGAGATATTCAAACAGCTGTACACAATACCCAAGTGTGTTTCCTGGACACCAAATGACCTGCCATTGTTGTGTGGGTGGTTTGCAAACTTAAGATCTTGCTGATAGATAAGATTGTTACAGTTTATGGAAAGATCTTTCAAACACAGCACTGTCTATAGATAACTTGACAGTCACCATCTCCGGGAAGGCCTCCTACCTAGCCACTTGAAGCTGATAATCCCCAGCTTTGGGTGGCTATGTCCTGGTGAGCACAACAATTCATTATACTGGGACCTGATCTGATGAAGCTCCCTGATAAGAGGGATTGAGCTGTCACTGCCTGGGAGGAGGTGAAAACTGATATGGTTAATAAACTGAGTCAACTTCATCCGTCTGTCATCTTCTGGCTGCAGGTTTAAAAGTATCTGCTTGGACGCAAACTCCGTCCCTCAATGGAAAATCACCAGCTACTAATACTATACTAATGACTGGTAGAGTTGGGTAAACATTGAGTTTTCGTCTCTTGGTTTACATATTGAGGATTGGTTTTATCAAATCTTAATAACACAATCTGTTCTTCAATCTCATCACACTATAATCTACAATTGTGATCAACACATTTTTTGCAAATTTGGCCCATTTTAGGTCTAATCTTTGTCCAACCAATACTGATTACTCATCGTTGTTTCCTATATTTAATTTAGTTTTTTATTAGCTGTTAAAGTGCATTTTTACCCTAATTTTGGATGGAACGTAGAGCTGCACAATTCTGGATAAAATGAGAATTACGATTTTTTTTGCTTAGAATAAAAATCACGATTCTCAGCGTTACATCATCTTTCATAATATACTAAAAAATTGGGTTAACTCTACTGTTTAGCTTTTTTTAAATTAATTTGTATGCAGTGGTGGCTGGTGCTCCATGGGCCGGGGGGAGGAGGGGCAGCAGACGGACCACACCATACCCCCCCCCCCCCCGATCCACACCAGTTCTAGCCCGCACTGTCCCCCACCAGCTCCAGCCCACACTGCCCCCCACCAGCTCCAGCCCACACTGTCCCCCACCAGCTCCAGCCGCACTGTCCCCCACCAGCTCCAGCCCGCACTGTCCCCCACCAGCTCCAGCCCGCACTGTCCCCCACCAGCTCCAGCCCGCACTGTCGCACCCCCCCGGTCGCCGGTCCCCCGTCCCCCACCAGCTCCAGCCCACACTGTCCCCCACCAGCTCCAGCCCGCACTGTCCCCCACCAGCTCCAGCGCGCACTGTCGCACCCCCCCCGGTTGCCGGTCCCCGTCCCCCACCAGCTCCAGCCCGCACTGTCCCCCACCAGCTCCAGCCCGCACTGTCCCCCACCAGCTCCAGCCCGCACTGTCCCCCACCAGCTCCAGCCCGCACTCCCCCCCCCCCCGGTCGCCGGCTCACTCACCCTGGGCAGGCAGTGGCGGCGGCTTCCCCCTCAGTCTCCTCCCTCCTCCTCCTCCACTCCTTGGCCAATAGCATGGCTTTTCCCAATCGGGAAACGGGTCTCAGGACCCACTTCCTGATTGGCCAGGAGGAGAATCAGTGTGGCAATAGCGAATATTCATTCGCTTTTGTCACACAACTGAGTGGGCTTGGGGCAGTGCTCTGTGCCCCAAGCCCCCCCTTTTGTGAAGCCTATTAGGGCCTCTGGCTCTAATTACGTGCTTAATAAAAAAAACCCATTGGAATCCATGCGTCCGGCGCACTGCATTAGGGGGCCAAATGCATGGATAGGGGGGGGGGGGCGCCCTTGTGCCCCCAATGCACCAGCCGCCACAGTTTGTATGTGTAATTCATGTGTATTTTTCCGTCCCCAAAAATTGATTTTGAAAGACCGCTGCGCAAATACAATGTGACATGAAATATTGTGCTATTAACGACTTTTATTCTCTAGGGTCTCTGCTACAAAAAATATACATACAGTGGGTACGGAAAGTATTCAGACCCCCTTAAATTTTTCACTCTTTGTTATATTGCAGCCATTTGCTAAAATCATTTAGGTTCATTCTTCTTCCTCATGAATGTACACATAGCACCCCATACTGACAGAAAAACACAGAATTGTTGACATTGTTGCAGATTTATTAAAAAAGAAAAACTGAAATATCACATGGTCCTAAATATTCAGACCCTTTGCTGTGACACTCATATATTTAACTCAGGTGCTTTCCATTTCTTCTGATCATCCTTGAGATGGTTCTACACCTTCATTTGAGCCCAGCTGTGTTTGATTATACTGATTGGACTTGATTAGGAAAGCCACACACCTATCTATATAAGACCTTCCAGATCACAATGCATGGCAGAGAAAATGAGAATCATGAGGTCAAAGGAACTGCCTGAAGAGCTCAGAGACAGAATTGTGGCAAGGCACAGATCTGGCCAAGGTTACAAAAAGATTTCTGCTGCACTTAAGGTTCCTAAGAGCACAGTGGCCTCCATAATCCTCAAATGGAAGACGTTTGGGACGACCAGAACCCTTCCTAGAGCTGGCCGTCCGGCCAAACTGAGCTATCGGGGGAGAAGAGCCTTGGTGAGAGAGGTAAAGAAGAACCCAAAGATCACTGTGGCTGAGCTCCAGAGATGCAGTCAGGAGATGGGAGAAAGTTGTAGAAAGTCAACCATCACTGCAGCCCTCCACCAGTTGGGGCTTTATGGCAGAGTGGCCCGACGGAAGCCTCTCCTCAGTGTAAGACACATGAAAGCCTGCATGGAGTTTGCTAAAAAACACCTGAAGGACTCCAAGATGGTGAGAAATAAGATTCTCTGGTCTGATGAGACCAAAATAGAACTTTTTGGCCTTAATTCTAAGCGGTATGTGTGGAGAAAACCAGGCACTGCTCATCACCTGTCCAATACAGTCCCAACAGTGAAGCATGGTGGTGGCAGCATCATGCTGTGGGGGTGTTTTTAAGCTGCAGGGACAGGACGACTGGTTGAAATCGAGGGAAAGATGAATGCGGCCAAGTACAGGGATATCCTGGACAAAAACCTTCTCCAGAGTGCTCTGGACCTCAGACTGGGCCGAAGGTTTACCTTCCAACAAGACAATGACCCTAAGCACACAGCTAAAATAACGAAGGAGTGGCTTCACAACAACTCCATGACTGTTCTTGAATGGCCCAGCCAGAGCCCTGACTTAAACTCAATTGAGCATCTCTGGAGAGACCTAAAAATGGCTGTCCACCAACGTTTACCATCCAACCTGACAGAACTGGAGAGGATCTGCAAGGAGGAATGGCAGAGGATCCCCAAATCCAGGTGTGAAAGACTTGTTGCATCTTTCCCAAAAAGACTCCTGGCTGTATTAGATCAAAAGGGGGCTTCTACTAAATAATGAGCAAAGGGTCTGAATACTTAGGGCCATGTGATATTTCAGTTTTTCTTTTTTAATAAATCTGCAACAATGTCAACAATTCTGTGTTTTTCTGTCAGTATGGGGTGCTATGTGTACATTCATGAGGAAGAAGAATGAACTTAAATGATTCTAGCAAATGGCTGCAATATAACAAAGAGTGAAACATTTAAAGGGGTCTGAATACTTTCCGTACCCACTGTATATAAATAAGCCATTCTTTACCAGTTTGCAGAGCGCCAATCGATGCTCACGTGACCCTCCGCCTCTATCCTCCTTTCCTCCTTCCCTTCCGACTGACGTCAGCAGGGAATCCTACAGGCAGCTGCCAGACAGGGAGAGGAGAGAGGCGGCGGGTCACGTGAACGGCGATCGGCACTCTGAAAACTGGTAAAGAACAGCTAATTTTTTTAAGACACAGACACAGGGGCACGGGCACACAGGATTATTAAATAGACCAGACAGGATAGTAAAAAGTGGTGTAACTACCACTTTAAAGGGGAAGTTGAGATTCCAGGGGGGGGGGCTCTTGCGGACGCCCATTGACCTCGGCCTTTACATATGTGACCAGCACTGAAGGGGATCTAGAGCAGCATTTTCTCCGATGGATTTCAGTTCTGTAGATTTTACTGGTCAGCTACCCAAAAAAAACAAAAAATTAGGAAAGTTTCCAGGGACAAAGCTCCATAAACCGGTGTTATCTCTGCAAATCAATTATCTCGTGCAAATCTGATGGTGTTTAGACAACAGGTAGACCTTAAGAAGGCCTTGAGGCAAGTGTTAAGGAATTTCAGTCAGCACAGAAGGTTTACATTGCCATGAAAAGTCCTACCATATGTCCAATGTTACGGAGCGCCACTAATCTTCCACCCTCAAGGTTTGTTATTGCACGGGGTATAAACTGCATTGAGAATTGTGTGATCTACTTATCCCCCCCACTATAAACTAAGTACACAGCCAGCTAATTCACCTCCCAGCACGCCGCTCACTGTTTGCTGTTCATTAAATCCTGGCAGGACGGTTGCTATAACTTCCTTTGGGATGGCTGCCAAGCCGAGAGAATTATTGTTAAACATGTTGTATAAGTTTTACAGCAACAGGTGAAGAGCATTAGACCCAACACAGCACGCCGACTAACAAGACGGGGCTAATAAAGCCAAATAACCATGGGCGGCGGGAAATAACCCGAATCAACCAAGCAATCATCATTCAGTGTTGTATCAGATTGGAACGTCAACTTTGCTTGATGACATTGCGGGGGGGGGGGGGGGGAGTCTGCAGCCATCCAGAGTTAATAGCATTATGTTCACCTAGACCAGGGGTCTTCAAACTATGGCCATCCAATTGTTCAGGAACTACAATTCCCATCATGCCTAGTCATGTCTCTGAGTCTCGGAGTTTTACAATGCCTCATGGGATGTGTAGTTCCGCAACAGCTGGAGGGCCGTAGATTGGGGATCCCTCACCTAGATACTGCATTGTATTTGCAATTATTATTATTATTATTATACAGGATTTATATAGCGCCAACAGTTTGTGTAGCGCTTTACAATATGAGGCAAGACAATACAGTTACAATACAATTCAAAACAGGAGGAATTAGAGGGCCCTGCCAGGGCTGTCTTTTCCATTGGGCACGTCCGGCGGTTGCCCGGGGGCCCCACTTGCCAAGGGGCCCCACACACAGGGTGGCAATTACACTGCCCCCCCAGGCCAGTCTCCAGATTAGTTTACCTGGGGGTCTAGCCCCCCCCCCCCCGTTGTCCACCGGCCCCCCTGCTGTCCGCCGGTGGCTCTGAGTCTCCCTGCACACTGGTTGCTAGGAAGGCCAGCCGATTGGCATCTAGCAACCAGTGACGCTCTGAGAGGACCCATCATGCACAACGGAGGAGGATCCTCCTCGTCGGCTCGTCCTCCTCTCTCCGTGCCTAGAAGATGGACTCCACCCACTTCCTCCCTTCATGTGCTGTGCAGCCGTTGTGGAAGGTAAGCAGACTGCTGCAGCTGCTTGATTTCTTTTTTCTCACTCTCTCTCCATCGACTGTCTGTGCCATCCTTTTCCTGCCCTATATATCCTCTGTGTGTGCCATCCTTCTCTCTCTCTCTCTCTCTCTCTCTCGGGGCCCCAGTGCACTGCATTACCTGGGGGCCTATAAGGCTCTTAAGATGGCACTGGGCCCTGCTCATTAGAGCTTACAATCTAGAAGATATGGTCAAGTGAAACAAAAGGCAATAACTGTGGGGGATGAGCTGATGGAGAAAATGGAGGTAGAGTTGTTAGGTGTGGGTAGGATAGGCTTCTCTGAAGAGGAGGGTTTTCAGGGATCCTCTAAAAGCTAATAGAATAGGAGATAATCAGACAGATTGGGGTAGGGAGTTCCATAGGATTGGAGAGGCTCTGGAAAAGTTCTGGAGGCGAGCATGGGAGGAGGTGATGAGAGCAGGAGGTTTTGAGAGGAACGAAGAAAGCGATTAGGTTGGTATTTGGAGACTAGGATAGTGATGTAGCTGGGGGCTAAATTTTGGATGGCTTTGTAAGATGTTGTTAGTATTTTGAATTTAATTCATTGGGTGAGCGGAAGCCAGTGGAGGGCTTGACAGAGAGGAGCGGCGGACACTGAGCGATTGGTAAGGTGGATGAGTCTGGCGACAGCATTCATGATGGATTGGAGGGGGGAGGAGCCTGTGAAGAGGTAAGCCAATGAGAGGGGAATTGCAGTAGTCGAGGCGAGAGATGACCAGAGAGTGAACTAGGAGCTTTGTTGTGTCATTGGTTAGAAAGGGGCGTATTTTGGAGATCACGACAACGAGCAAAACTTGGACCTCTACAAATGGCCGCAATGGAAACTTCAACATTGTACAAGTGCAATGGAACAAAAGACATAATAGTTGCTGTTTAACCAAGATGGTGATTTTTTTTTTTTCCTATCACAGCCTTGAATATTAACTTAGCTAGAGATGTGTATAAAGGTGAAGTTACCCTTTACTGGGGCAATGGGGTTCATTTATTAAAGGCAAATAGAACGTTCAATTTCCAAGTGAATTTTCTACTGCACACAGCAAGATCCATAAAGACATGGATGAGCAAGTTTGGGGTGGAGGAACTTGACTGGCCTGCACAGAGTCCTGACCTCAACCAGATAGAACACCTTTGGGATGAATTAGAGCGGAGACTGCGAGCCAGGCCTTCTTATCCAACATCAGTGCCTGACCTCATAAATGTGCTTCTGGAAGAATGGTCAAACATTCCCATAGACCAGGGTTCTTCAAACTATGGCCATCCAGCTGTTGCGGAACTACACATCCCGTGAGGCATTGTAAAACTTTGACATTCACAGACATGACTAGGCATGATGGGAATTGTAGTGCCTGAACAGCTGGAGGGCCATAGATTGAAGACCCCTGCCATAGACACACTCCTAAACCTTGTGGACAGCCTTCCCAGAAGAGTTGAAGCTGTTATAGCTGCAAAGGGTGGGCCAACTCAATATTGAACCCTACGGACTAAGACTGGGATGCCATTAAAGTTCATGTGGGTGTAAAGGCAGGCGTCCCAATACTTTTGGTAACATAGTGTATATTTTTTAGGCATTCTTTAAGGGGTTGTAAAGTCAAAAGTTTTTTTTTTTTATAGATAAGATAAAAAGCCTTCTGTGTGCAGCAGCCCCCTCCCAGCACCCCCTAATACTTACCTGAACCCCATATTGGCACAATATGAATCCTAAATAATAATATTAATAATTATAGGAACACTGCTCAGTCCTGAAAGATGCCCGTCAGTCTGCTTCCACTGAAAAAGGAGAGCCAGGGATGATATCACAGGTTGGGCAGGAAGACCTAATAAAAAAAAAAAGGCATGCTTAGGGGCATAAAAAAAATATTGGGGTGTGCTTTGGGGAATGAGGGGAGGCAGGTGGTGGGAGGGAAGATAAATCTTGAGTTATGCTTTAAGGGCCACGAACATTGGGGAAGATTGGAAGTGTATCCTGTGCAAACAGGGGAGGACTGGGCCAGGGGCAGGGGGGCAATTGCTCTCCGGGCCGCTCTGATGCCCCGTAAAAAGGCTGCACCGCTTCTGCCACAAACATACCTAAAAGGATTCCCGGTCAAGAGAACTAAAAAGTCCCCACTGCTGACCTACTGAGTGTGGAATGAAGACAGGGACAGAGTGCAGACCCCCCCCCCCATCCCACCCCCCAGCATGGATGGTGTACACTGTGTCTGAGCAGAGGCCGATTCCATGCCCCACTGGAGACTCTTCTTCCCCAGGCAGCCCCAACCAAGCTGTCCCAGCTCCCCCCACCGCCCCCTGCTTTCTAGGTCGGGAACCCAGATTTGGCCTGTGAGCAGAGCGTACCTGGAGCTGAGCTTCAGCCTTAAATCGGGGTAGGGAGGAGGTCGGGAAGAAATCGAGTGGGAGAGGGGCCGAGTTGCTACACCATGGGCCTCTGGTTTGTTCTTGTCCCCTGGGCTGAAAGTTGCCAGTCTGCCCCTGTGTGCAAAACATTACCAGCCTGAAGACATCTCGAAATGGTAAATATAAGAAAATACAGTATAAAGCATGATGTACTGCCAGGGGAGTGGAGGTTATGAATGGGGGGGGGGGGGGGGGGAGCCCAGGTTTTAGCATTGATCATGGTTGGGTCATCAACTTTTTACAATATGGTAGCATTTTAAAGATCGTTTTTTCTTGGTAATTCTTGGAATTCTTCAGTATTCAACGAAGGCCCATAATTTTTGAACGTCATAAAATGTTCCATAAATGTCACCATGTTGTTACAATACGAGATATAAGACACTTTTGTGGGTTGGGTTTTACTCCATTAAACTCATCCCAAGGTAGCGTTCATTGCTGGGGTATCCCTCGAAATTCTTCTACTCTCCTTTTACCATCATGTAGGACGAGCTACCTGCGGTGACAGCCATTGAAGACCCCAGACTGGCTGACGGATCCACATTCACACTCTGTGAATCTTTAATCTTTGTTGTCTCGTCACTCTGCAGTTCGGTAACTCAAGACAATAGAAAGGATTTTCTCAGGTTGTTAAACGCTCTCTGGCCTCACGTTTTCTTCATCCCACTTCTTACTAAAATGCTTCCCGGGAATCCCCTTACATATTGTTTCAGCTACTGCCAAACATAAGGAAAGTCGTAAACCAGGAGCTGAAACACGTAATGTAATATTGAACGCTATTATTAAGGCATTAGAGGGATCACTTGGCCAAGAGCAAGGCTGAAACGTCTCTTTATTTCCACAAAGGATCTACATGAAGGAGGAATTAGAATAAACGATACAATAATAACAGCTAGGTATGATTTTTAACCACTTAAGCCCCGTAGGATTTGGCTGCTCAAAGACCAGGGCCTATTTTGCGATTCGGCACTGCATGACTTTAACGGACAATTGCACGGTCGTGCGACGCTGTATCCAAATGAAATTGACGTCCTTTTTTTCCCACAAACAGAGCTTTCTTTTGGTGGGATTTGATCACCTGTGCGATTTTTTTTTTACTTTTTGCGCTATAAACAAAAAAAGAGCGACAATTTTGAAAAAAATAACAATATTTTATATTATAATTCCCCCCAAAAAAATGTAAAAATCTAAATTTTTTAACATTTTAGGCCAATTTGTTTTCTGCTACATATTTTTGGTAAAAAAAAATCGCAATTGGCGTATTTTGATTGGTTTGCGCAAAAGTTATTGCGTCTACTAACTACGGGAAAGATTTATGTCATTTTTATTGTTTTTTTTTTTTTTTACTAGTAATGGCGGCGATCTGCGATTTTTTTTTTTTTTTTTTTTGCGGGACTGCGACATTGCGGCGGACAGATCGAACCCTTGACTGACATGTTTGACACTTTTGGGGGTACCAGTGACATTACTACAGAAATCAGTGCTATACATATGCACTATTACTGTAAAAATGACACTGGCAGGGAAGGGGTTAACTTTATTTTTGCAAATAACGCAAAAATAAAGTTAACCCCTAGTAATGGCGGCGATCTGCGATTTTTTTTTTTTTTTTGCGGGACTGCGACATTGCGGCGGACAGATCGAACCCTTGACTGACATGTTTGACACTTTTGGGGGTACCAGTGACATTACTACAGTAATCAGTGCTATACATATGCACTGTTACTGTAAAAATGACACTGGCAGGGAAGGGGTTAACTTTATTTTTGCAAATAACGCAATGAGAGGAGCGGCCGGCCGCCTACGTCACTGCCCATTGAGTCCTGTTAGTGATGAGTAAGAGCTCCCAGGACGCATTGCAGGACAGGAAGTGACGTCGGGTGGGCCGCGGCCGCAGAGGGAGGAAGTGGAAGGAAGGTAAGTATATTTTCTTCTGAAACAAGGTAAGTAAAAAAAAAAAAAATCGGGAATATCCAATTGTTTTTCAGGTGACACTAAGGAAGCGGATGGCACAAAATCTATTGTGACGATTTTGCGGCCGGGACTCCGCTTTAACTTCTTACATGGGAGAGATGTGCTTGAACTGCACTATAAGGGACTCCTCCTATATCTCGTTACTGGTGGACACTGATAATGAAGTACAGGTGTGGGAGGGTGGGGTGCTCAACCCCAGGAGTCTGGTCAGGACTGAATGTACAGGCACCATTTTCCATAACATCTATTTCTTGGTTGATTCAGAAACTAAAGCAATTTTAAGGTGCAACCCTATCGCCAAAGTCATTTATTCTCTAGAAGCTCTCAAGAACTTGTTTAGAGATCTGCCCAGAGTTTTCCTTCATTAGAAGTATGGTATAACATTCCAGCAAGTTAAAACCCACATCCACTTCACTCCACTAAGCACTGCCTTCATCCAACATTCTGGAGCAGAAAATGAACAAGGGGGGCCCAACTTGTAAGTGGCTTAACACAAGTCCCATTAGCAAAGACCCACAACAAGATCTGAGCCAGCCAACTCGCCCCGAGGACATAATGTAGATGTGTCCTGACACTTGGTGACCTTTTATTTTTATCTCCATCCCTGATTGTTTACCCACATGAATCTTGGCATTGTAGACGCACGGCCCTCTCTACACACCGGGAAGGATCAGGCGCTCATGATGGTATCCTCTGTGCGTGCTCCAGCACTAATGAAGAGACCTAAACACCCTATCAGGAACACGGATCACACACTGATGATTCTTATCATCCCTAACCTAAATAATAGAAGACGCTTTTAAGTCTAATGCTGTTTGACTTTCTTAGTCACACGCTACTTCTTTTTTAACCATTTTCCTAGACAGTTATCTCTTTATTGTCTGTTATCCCCACCACTGGTAAGATGGGTCCTAATAGTGGCCATAGATGGCTAATTCCATTTTTGAGCTAGGAAACAAAAATACAAATCTTTGGAGATTTAAGGTGCTCTTTATCTTCCAAGGAGGCCTCCTTCCTTTTTTTTTTAACCATTTTACTGGACAGTTTATCTCTTTATTGTCTTAGTTATCCGCATTACTAGTTAGATAGGTCCTAACGGTGTCTATAGATGACTAAAGCCCCGTACACACGAGTCGAAATTCGGCAGGGAATTTTCGTCCGACGACCGATCTGCCAATTTTCGGCTTGTTAGTATGGTGCTTCTGACAACCGACTCCGACTTTTCGGCCGAAAAAATCCTGGTGTGCATGCTATATAATTTTTGTCGACCATCAAAACACGTCCAATTTTCGTCTCATTAGTACAGATTTCGATTGGGAAAAAACTTATGAGCAAGGCTAGGCATGCTCAGAGATGAAAGAACACATAGAAAGCAATCTAACACATGACATCAATTCTGAAGTAGAATTCTGTCGTGCGGGAAAATTTGTGTGCAGTCTAGGCACATTCCAACCAATAAAACACCACTCTGGACAAAAGACGGACGACCGGTCGGCGGAAATTCGTTGCGTGTGTACGAGGCTTTAGTCTTTCTTTGAGCACTGCTTAAGAGTATTGAGCCATTTCCAAACTGCTAGGAAACAATAATAGAGAATATTTGTAGTTTTTAGGTACTCTTTATCTTCCAGGGAGACCTCCCTCCTGTTTTTACGATGGTGAATGTGGTTGTCACCTTCATGTGAGATTTGTGGTGGTCCCATGGCTGGGAAAAGTAGCTCTCTGATCGGCCTTTGCTGGTAGGGAGTTTTCTGTCTGTCTATGGTTGCCTGTAGTAGTAAACATGTGTGCCCCAGTTAGTGTCAGCCAAGGTTAAAAGGGTTTGAGATGGGCTCATGCAAGCACAGGCAAATATTTTCAGGTAGATACATCCTAGGCCTGGTGTTTTCGGGAGATATCTGCTTGTTTATGACCAGCCTCAACTGACTGAACTGCATTAAGGGAATCTGTTTTTGACCTTTTAGGACAAAGTGACAGGTCCTGTTGGAAGCCCACCCCCCTCACCAACTAAGACTTACCTGCACACGTCCCCCCCCCCCCCCCCCCACACTATTCTGTTTGTCCATCCATGAAAATACAATAGTTTTAACAAAACAGCGCTCTACAATGGCCTTTCTCAAACTTTTTACCCAAGAGGAACCCTTGAAATAATTGATTTTCATAATTAGTTTATTGGTGGTCATTGGGAAAATGCCCCCCTTACGTTGGGGGTGGTAAGTGGGAAATATGTTGCCCTTACAGGGTGGTTGGAATGACTCCCTTGCATCCATGCTGCTGGCTCTGCCAAGTGTTGTTGGACATGGAACTATGCAGGGACCATCATGAGTGAGGTCAGTTATCTGCAGTTCAAGGAGCCCCTAGACCAAGGGTGTCAGTCCTCCAGATGTTACAGAACTACAAGTCCCATCATTCTGCTGCCATTTGGGAGTCATATTTGTAACTGTCAGCCACGCAATGCCTCATGGGCCTTTTCGTTTGTAAACAGCTGGAGGGCCGCAGTTTGACTCCTGTGCCCTAGACACTCCTAGAGCAGTGATGCCAAACCTTGGCACCCCAGATGTTTTGGAACTACATTTCCCATGATGCTCATGCACTCTGCAGTGTAGTTCCAAAAATTCTGGGGTGCCAAGGTTTGCCATCACTGTCCTAGAGGATCCCTAGGGTTATACGGAACCCTTGTTGAGAATGGCTGCTCTGCAATGTTCCAGTGTTTCTAAAGGGCTCTACATGGGAGTTATATTTGGGCAGCTGTTGTGCGTTCCTAATATATGGGGATCACTTCCTGAAGCCTTTGGGTCAATTGAGTGATATGCTAGTCCTGTTAATCAATGACCTCCTTATGCTTTCTAGTATATTTTGCAGGTATACTAAAGTCAGAATGTCCATTTAGAATTCACTTCTCCACACTTCTAATACCTATAGTATTAGACAGGTCTGCAGGTTCTTGTTCCATGTTCCATGTCCCTGTGATGTACATCATGCTCAGTTGGGCTTGAGAGAATAATGTTGGCTAGACACAGCTCAAATTTTGGGCAATTTATACTGAATTATCAGAAATTGCAGCTGTGGTTGACCATGTCAGCTTTAAAAATGTTGACCTTAAGATCAAAAATTCTCACCCAAACAATGACTGCCGCCAATCAATTGCCGTCACTGCTTAGGCATTTATGACAGCCATAGGTGCAGCAGCCCCGAAACAGTATAGGTAAGGAAATCGACTGATTTATCGCATTCAACCCACAGAATCGAACTGAAGATAAATCTTAACATGTATGGCCACCTTTAGAAAGAAAGGGTGGAGCTTGGACCATGGAACACCCTGGCTTCACTTTTTGTTGCCATGTAGTAAACTAAATGACCATTAGAGGGATTGAGTTTGCAGAGGAGCGGAATGCACAAGATAAATAACAGTATAAGAAATAGGGTTGCTGTGTCCAATATTGATTCCCGATATCGCTCTGCTACAGCTGAGATACAGGACACAGCGACCTTGAAGATAAACTATTATTTTTTTTTTTGCTAGCTGTAGCACACGTGCAAACATACACATACAGTAAGCTCCACCACGGGAACTCTGGTGTTTGTTTAACCAATGTAATCAGTCATTTAAACAGAGAGTGTACTCTGGAGGTGAACATGAGATATGGAGGCCTACCGTACAGATCTGGGGAGTTATGAGGAAATGAAGCTGGTGCTGCTATATATTATATCTGCTAAAAATATATATTTTACTTGTGTATGTGCAGTCGTGTTAAAGCCCAACTCCAGGCAAAAAAAAAAAAATACTCATAATGTCTTAGGGGTGTTTTTTAATGCCCCAGTAGACTTCCTCCATCCATGCAACCGAACCCCTCACAGCCTCCTCTCTAAGCTGCTTTTGGTTCCATTGGTACACTAGTCTCCTCCACGTAGAATGCAGGGTTAATTTATTACCCCAAGGGTCTGCCACAGACCTGAGCTTCTATGACTCCTTCCACTGACACCAACGGTGGGGAATCATTCCTCTCAATGACACCAACAATGGGGCACTATTCCTCCCACTGCTATAAACAATTAGGCACTATTCCTCAAACCAATACCAATGACTGGGCACTATTCCTCCTACGGATACCAATGATGGGGCACTATTCCTCCCACTAATACCAATGATGGGGCACTATTCCTCCCACTAATACCAATGATGGGACACTATTCCTCCCACTAATACCAATGATGGAGCACTATTCCTCCAACCAATACCAATGATGGAGCACTATTCCTCCAACCAATACCAATGATGGGGCACTATTCCTCCCACTGACACCAATGATGGGGCACTATTCCTCCAACCAATACCAATGATGGGAACTATTCCTCCTACTGACACAAATGATGGAACACTATTTCTCCCACTAATACCAATACTAGGGCACTATTCCTCCCAGTAATACCAATGATGGGCTACTATTCCTTTAACCAATACCAATGATGGGGCACTATTCCTCCCACTAACACCAATGATGAGTCACTACTCCTCCAACCAATACCAATGATGGGACACTATTTCTCCAACCAATACCAATGATGGGGCACTATTCCTCCAACCAACACCAATGATGGGGCACTATTCCTCCAACCAATACCAATGATGGGACACTATTTCTCCAACCATTACCAATTATGGGGCATTATTCTTCAAACCAATACCAATGATGGGGCACCATTCCCCCCACTGACACAAATGATGGGACTCTATTTCTCCTTTCACTGACTAAAAGCACTATGTATTTTTTTTTTTACTGACACTGGGACATTTTCTACTCCCACTGGCCACTCTGGCCCTCCTAAAGTTGGAAGGACAGCAAACCAGCCACTTGTTTCAAAAGTCTGGAGACCCCTGTTGTAGGAGAAGAAGAGGACAGGTAAGAAATACTGCCTCTTGTTCTACCCCCTAGACATGATGACCATTTAACTTATGCAGTCCATAGATTTTTTCCAAAAACTGGATTTTAAGCCAGTTCTCTTGCTGGTCAACAGGTCTATGACTGTCATGGCCAGTTGAATATAATTACAAATATTTTGTAAGATGAAATAGTTCATATTACACTACTTCAGTCTATCTCAACCTTTTCAACATGAAGGAACTCTTAAATAACTTTCAATTTCCGGGAACCCCTGCTAAAAATTACTATGTCTACGACTACATTAGTAATGGTCAGGGGGAAGAATGCTCCTTACAATTGTGGTCATTGGGACGTATTACCCCCTTACAGATAGCTATCAATGGTGTCAGTGAGCAACGCTGTATCTTGGCCTAGGCCGACTAGGCCTAGGGCGGCATTTTGCAGGGGGGTGGCAAAAAAGCTCCCCCGCATGAAAAAAACAGCCTGCTCCTGAACGAAAATAGTCCCTGCCAGCTATGGGGGTGTGGGGGGTGCGGACTGCACCCGGGTGACACGCACCAGAGGGGTGACACCTGTCCACCGGGCCCTATGTCCCAACCACTGGTTGTGGTGTGTGTCACCAGTGCTGAGGGGGCCATCTGCATGTTAGCAGGATGGGCTAGACAGAATCTGATTGGCCAGCGCCATCCATGTGATGGTGCTGACCCATCAAAATGCCTCTTCTGCTGAGAGTTACAGATGTAGGTGTAGAATATGGCCAGCTTTAAGGTTTGCCATGCATGTTAAAAAAGGTGGAGCCTAAAGAGGAAGGGATGGGGTTTACAGATGGCAGGGCGGGTCTTAAACAGGAAGGGGCATGGCCTTGACAGGAAGTGGTGGGCCATATTTAAATTAGGGAGTGTACGAGTTTAGGCAGGCCTAGGGCAGCAAAAAACCTAAATACACCACTGTCAGTGGGGACTTATGTGAGAGGCAGAAATTGTTCATTGCTCAAGGAACCCCTAACAACCTCTGGAGGAACCCTGGTTGAGAAACCCTGGACTTCATGTATTTCCATTTTACTCTCAAGAGCAAAGTCTGTCTTAACTGTATCCATTGGATCTTGGAAGTTGACTTGACTGGATCTCAAGGGCTAGGTGAAGCTAGATGTCTATCTTAAGGACAGTTTTATAGGTGTCTACCTTAAGGGCTGTTTTATGGCATGATAAGACAGCAGGTGAAACCTCAAGTGAAATTGTAAAAGGAAACAAGTGCCAAACCAATGTTTAGGTCCTAACAAAGCATTACTTTAATTATCCAAATATGTAAAAACCTAGCACGTTTCGTCGGGTTACTAAAATTTCCACTTTTCCAATTTCCATTTCATCCAGGCTTTGAAAAATTGGAATCATGCATATTTTTTATATTATTAATAATATAATTATATATCTATATTTACTAAAAACATGATGCACCCATGAAATTTGCTTCTTTTTGCCCCTAACTACTCAACCCAGTCAACTGGCCTCCATCACACTTATTATTTGTTCTTAAAGTGACCAATTTCAAATTTGCTCATTATCCCAAAGCGGATTATAAATATACAGTATTTTCAGTATTTTTGTAAAACCGGGACCTGGGATTTTTTTAAATATATAACTGGCCTCATCTGTTGTAGACTGGAGAGGTATTTATAATAATACCTCACCTTTCTACAACACGTCCTCTCAAATCTCCCTATTTGACATGACAGGAATATTAGTGGAAAGGTCGAGTAAGGAGAAGACGTGACATTGCTGACAGCTTCTTGATGCAGTGCCCTTCCTGTGTCCGCCATGATGGACAATGGCTCTTTCACACGGCTAACAAAACTCATTTTGTGCTGTTATTCCAGTGGAGAACAATCAACAGATGACACCACTGCCCGGCGATACTACAAGGCTAGGCCGGGACTGTGGAAGCGATCCTTCAGATATGCGCTCTGTCCTCATTCCCGTCATCGGAGCAAACTGATATTAAAGATATCGGAAGCCATCCGCCCAAGCAAAACTGAAATATAAGCTCTGGTTGACCTGCATGCTAGCTCTTAGTCAGTGAAGCTAAGCCTGTTCAGCTTCACTGCTGGCAAGGTTGGTTTTCCCAAGATCTAGAGAAAGGCAGGAGATTCAGAAACATAGTGAGTGATTGTCTATAGAGAAACTGCTGAAATCCAAATTTTATTCAAAAATTTTATTTTACAGCAAAGGAGAGTGAAAATAAAGAGCTAGTGTGATAACATAAATCAGTTCCACAGGGACACTAACAGCAAAAAAGCTCTACTGAGATTCAATGGGTCTAAGTAGGGATGCACCGATCCGACTTTTTTGGACCCGATACCGATAACGATATCTGGCGTTGTGAAATCACCGATACTGATGCCGGAACCGATCTGGAGCTACACACAAAGCAAGCGGCTGCAGTACAGAGCAAAGCCGCTGCTTCATGTGTACGACTCCTCCATTCACAGGCGGAGTGCATCTGAATATCACTCCGCCTGTGAGCCGGACCTATACAGGAAGTAGCGGCTCCCATCCCATACTACTACTGCACCTAGTAAGGGATGGCTGAGCCATTACCAAGCAAAAACCGGATCGGCCAGTGGATCGGTCAATGTTACCGATCCCCCAATACATCTAAAATGGCCATATCGGCGCCGATATCCGATCCAAATATCGGATCGGTGCATCCCTATTTCTAAGCCCCCCCCCCCCCATTAGAAAGATTTGCCTTTACTTTTAGAAGCAGAAATTTAAACTCCACAAGGAAAGGCTTGAGTCTAAGAGTAAGGAAGGGTTCAGACCCCTTTTCATTTTTTTCTGCATTTGTGTTCCATTGGGGAGATTTCCCTTCACTTCCAATCCCATAGCCAACAGGAAGTAAGATAAAATCCCTCCAAAGTGAGGGAACACCTGGTTGACACCAGAATCAACAGAACTAGCATCCTCTTTGGAAAATGTCCCCTCTATTCCTGTTCTGAGGACAACCCAAAATTTTGGATCTTCTTTCACTTTCCGTGATAAGGGTAAAAATGACAAATAGGGTCAATCTCCCCAATAGGAACACAGATGGCAAGAAAAACCAGATAGATGTTTTAGTTCTTCTCCACTCTATCCAAAACTAAAAGAAAAAGTTTTGCCTTTAGTTATACTTTAAGGGTGTCCACTTCATCAGGGCCAAATATAACAGAACATATACAGTATATATATATATATATATAATACATCATATACAGTATATTACTCTAGCCTTTGAGCATGGCCTCTTACTTTTTTCTTCTAGTTCTATCCTTGGGTTCCCTCTCTTGCCTATGTGAACATACTGCCATCCATCAACTCTACATGGCTCTATGGAAGTAGACCTTGTCTGAGGACAACCATCTGCTTGATTCCCTTCACTACCTGCCCTGGTAATTTTGTCCCCTGGTCAAGGGGAATCTCCATAGAGGGGACACGGACGAAACTAAAAATATGCCAGAGGATCATAATTCTTCTCCACTGTATCCAGAACCAAAAAGAAAGCTTTGGCATTGATTGGCTTTTGGTCAGTTGGTGCCAGTTCTTGAAGGCTTTTTTGAGGTCCAGAAATTAACAATTATTATGTCACCCGGAGAGGGGGAATCTCAATAGGATAGACACAGACCAAAATAAAAGATCACCAAATGATCCTTCTCCTTCTACACTCAATCCATGCTGGTCACTGTGCATTGAAAGGGGGGCACGCTGGACACTGTGCATTGAAAGGGGGCACACTGGTCACTGTGCATTGAAAGGGGGCACGCTGGTCACTGTGCATTGAAAGGGGGCACGCTGGTATCTCTGCATTGAAAGGGGGCACACTGGTCACTGTGCATTGAAGGGGGGCACGCTTGTCACTGTACATTGAAAGGGGGCACGCTGGTCATTCTGCATTGAAAGGGGGCACGCTGGTAACTGTGCATTGAAAGTCGGAACTGGTTACTAAAATTTTTGAATCCCACTACTGATTTTGAGGGCTACTTTGAGGTCCAAAAATTATCAATTAATAGGTTACCCAGATAGGGGAAATCTTCATAGAGGGGACACAGACCAAAAAAGCATGCTGGATGATCTTACTCTTTCTACATGCTATCCAGAACCAAAAAACAGATTTGGCATAGATGGGCTTTTGGTCAGTTGGTGCCAGTTCTTGAGGGCTTCTTTGAGGTCCAAAAATGAACAATCATTACCAAACTTACCAACTCTTCTCATTGAGCGTATTGCTCTTTCTCTCTCCATATATTCTATTGGTATAGAGCTGCCCTGTAATTATTCCAAGCATATGTGAGTGTGTCATGAATGATTTCCTCTCTAATACAGGCCGCACTAGTTAACTTTTGGAAATAAAACATTTGCAAAGTATTTTCACTAATAATTGCAAACTGTTGGAAGTATTCACCGCAGATGTTCACTTTCCTCTGCGGTGCCATCTTTAACAATGACCAGGTGAGACAAATGGCGTTCCTTTTACAAATATCCCCCGCTGTTTACTGAAGGCCGCTCTGATGGGCCAGGAAGTTGGTACTTAGGCCATCGATTATTCACATGTGTTCTGCAGAGGACTCTGAGACTTGCTTTTTTTTGTGCTGATACATAAGGCTTCTGAAACCCACCAGTGACTACAAGCCGGCTGGGGGGGGGGGGGGGGGGGGCAAGAGGGCAACGAAACCTTTGAAGTGGGTGATCCATCACTGAGGGTCTTAATCCGTGTACACAAAACATTCATTAAAGACTTGTTACCAGGAAGAGCATTGCGGGCCCCCAGATACTAAGTGAAACAAGCCTTTTGTAGAATTTCGTTTGATCAAACTTTGCACTTCAACCATATAAAAGCAAAAAAAAAAAAAAGAAAGGTTTTGTAGTTTTATTCTCACCGGGTCTTCCTTACGTAGATTAAAGTAGACCTACACATGAGTGGTAAATCAAAAGGAACCTGCAAAGCAAGACCTTTCCCCTCCAACACTATAGTACCCAACAAAGTATAGAACCTCTCAAGGTCTGTCCAGTCCAACATCTCTCCTGGGTTGCTAACACCATGGTGACAGTCGTTAGCCCCCTATGAAAACGTCACTTCTTTTTCTGCAAAATGTAAAATTGAGACCCATACCACCCAAAAATACCTTTATTAGAAAGCCATTTATTGCAGGCTTGTGTTAAACATGGACAAACAATGCTGCATTCTGATGTGTGGTTGCCATCTGTTCCTATTTAATTTTGATGGGTCTGTCCCCAGCCAACCAATGTCCCCAGCAGCAAAGTCTTTCTTCATTCTCCTGCATTCTGATGTACTGTATGGTTGTCATCCTTCCCAGTTGGCCAGGGACAGTCCCAATTTGGAATATTTCCGTCCCCAGCAAATAAATGTCCCCAGCAGTGTAGTCTTATCTCTCTGCATAGATGCCACTCAAATGTCCTCGGCAGTGTAGTCTTATCACCCTGCATAGGGCCACTCCAATGTCCCTGGTGGTGTAGTCTTACTACCCTGCATAGGCACCACTCCAATGTCCCCAGTGGTGTAGACTTATCGCTCTGCATAGTCACCACTCCTATGTCCCTGGCAGTGTAGCCTTATCACGCTGCTTAGGGCCACTCCAATTCCCCACAATGGTGTAGTCTTATTGCCCTGCATAGGTCCCCCTTCCAATGTCCCCAGTGGTGTAGACTTATCTCTCTGCATAGGCACTAGTCCAATGTCCTCGGCAGTGTAGACTTATCGCTTTGCATAGTCGCCACTCCTATGTCCCTGGTGGTGTAGCCTTATCACTCTGCTTAGGGCCACTCCAATTTCCACAATGGTGTAGTCTTATCGCCCTGCATAGGCCCCACTCCAATGTCCCCTTTGGTGTAGTCCGATCACCTTGCATAGGTACTACTCCAATGTCCCCTTTGGTGTAGTCCGATCACCTTGCATAGGCGCAACACCATTGTCCCTGGCAGTGTAGTCTTATCACCCTGCATAGGTCCCACTCCAATGTCCCCTATGTTGTAGTATGATTGCCCTGCACAGAAGCAACTCCATTGTCCCCGGCAGTGTAGTCTTATCGCCTTGCATAGGCGCCACTCCAATGTCCCTGGCGGTGTAGTCTTATCGCCTTGCATAGGCGCCACTCCATTGTCCCTGGTGGTGTAGTCTTATCGCCTCGCATAGGCGCCGCTCCAATGTCCCCCGGCGGTGTAGTCTTATCGCCTCGCATAGGCGCCACTCCATTGTCCCCGGCGGTGTAGTCTTATCGCCTTGCATAGGCGCCACTCCATTGTCCCCGGCGGTGTAGTCTTATCGCCTTGCATAGGCGCCACTCCATTGTCCCCGGCGGTGTAGTCCTATCGCCTTGCATAGGCGCCACTCCATTGTCCCCGGTGGTGTAGTCTTATCGCCTCGCATAGGCGCCACTCCATTGTCCCCGGCGGTGTAGTCTTATCGCCTTGCATAGGCGCCACTCCATTGTCCCCGGTGGTGTAGTCTTACCAAGTAACATCCACATGAACATCCACATGAACGGCAGGAGCCAAGGTTTCCCAGCAGAACATTGCCCAAAGCATCGCACTGCCTCTGCCGGCTTGCCTTCTTATACCTCATCCTGGTGCCATCTCTTCCCCAGGTAAGTGACACACACGCATCCGGCTATCCTCATGATGTAAAAGACCAGGCCACCTTCTTCCATTGCTCCGTAGTCCAGTTCTGATGTTCATGTGACCATTGTAGAAGCTTTTGGCTGTGGACACGGGTCACCATGGGCTGCACAGCCCCATACACAACAAACTGCGATGCCCATCTACTTATGCTTCCACCACATCAACTTCATGGACAACATGTTCACTTGCTGTCTAATATATCCCACGATTTTCAGATGCCACTGTAACGATATGATTATATATATATATAAACTATTACATTCTTTTTTTCATACAAAAAACTGTGTTTGACTAGGTGTCAGCATCCTCTAGTCCTTCTACAGCAGAGCTCAGAATGGGTGAGTGGAGCAGCACACAGAGCCAATCAGTTGTGTTGAGCATGTTTACAGACGGAGAGATGAGATCATCGGTCTGCTGCTCCTGCTTTCCAATCACTGTTTGGGGGGGAGGGAAGGGCACTTGTAAGTGAAAATGAAACTGAAGCAGAAAAAAAAAAAAAAGATCAGGGCTCTTACCCTGCAAGACAGGGCTGTGCTGTGTTGCAGAGCTGTGTAAATCTCAGAACTGAATGGCCACAAAATCATTTAAATCAGAGTTCCACTCAAAAGTGGAACTTCTGCTTATCTGTCTCCTCCCCCCCTCCGTGCCACATTTGGCACCTTTCAGGGGGGAGCGGGTCAGTGGCGGTTGGTGCTCCATGGGCCGGGGGGGGCGGCAGACAGGCCACACCATACCCCCCCCCCCCCCCAGACCACACCAGCTCCAGCCCGCACACCTAACCCCCCCCCCCCCCCCAGTCACTGGCTCACTCACCCTGGGCAGGTAGCAGCGGCAGCGGCAGCGGCTGCGGCGGCTTCCCCTGCGTCTCCTCCCTCCTCCTTGGCCAATAGCATGACTTTTCCTTTCGGCCAATCGGGACACGAGTCTCAGGACCCGGTTCCTGATTGGCCAGGAGGAGAATCAGTGTGGCAATAGCGAATATTCATTTGCTATTGTCACACAACTGGGTGGGCTTGGGGCGCAGGGCTCTGCGCCCCGAGCCCACCCTTTTTTAAAGCATATTAGAGCCTCTGGCTCTAATCACGTGCTTCAGAAAAAAAAAAACATTGGAATCCATGCGTCCGGCGCCCTGCATGTAGATTAGGGGGCCGGATGCATGGATAAGGGGGGGGGGGCGGCGCCCCTGCGCCCCCAATGGACGGGCCGCCACTGGAGCGGGTACCAGTTTTTGACAGGTACCCTATCCTCGCTTCCGTCAGACCTCGCCGCGGTGAGGTACGTCAGAGGTTCGACCCCCTACTCCTCCCTCTGCTTCCTGGCCAATTACCGAGCGCAGCGGGATTTGCGCATGCGCAGTGGGGACCTGGAGGGTTCCCTAACCTGCAATGCCAGCAGCAGCACCCGACGGCCGATGGAAATATCGGCTGCGGTGCTAACATCACTGGATTCCAGGACAGGTAAGTGTCCTAATATTAAAAGTCAGCAGCTACATTATGTGTAGCTGCTGTCTTTTAATTTTTGGAGGGGGGGGGCAGAGCACTGTTTTAATAATCTATTGATGAGTACAGAGGCTATTTTATATCTTTTATATGTGCCTTGAGTTTAGTTTTAGGTAAGCCTATTAGAATTTCCAGGGTGTCGGTCTGCAGTGCACACGTTGCTCTTTATCCTGGATATATAGATACGCCTTTCGGAATAATCGCGTTGATCTATACACAAAGCGGCGCGATACCTGCGCAATCCGGGGGGACAGACGACGCCTGTCTAGGAATTCCTGCTCTCAGATCACACACCTTCCCCTGCATGCACCACCGATAACTTCTGCTTATCTGTCTCCTCCCCCCCTCCGTGCCACATTTGGCACCTTTCAGGGGGGAGCGGGTCAGTGGCGGTTGGTGCTCCATGGGCCGGGGGGGCGGCAGACAGGCCACACCATACCCCCCCCCCCCAGACCACACCAGCTCCAGCCCGCACACCTAACCCCCCCCCCCCCAGTCGCTGGCTCACTCACCCTGGGCAGGTAGCAGCGGCCGCGGCGGCTTCCCCTGCGTCTCCTCCCTCCTCCTTGGCCAATAGCATGACTTTTACTTTCGGCCAATCGGGACACGAGTCTCAGGACCCGGTTCCTGATTGGCCAGGAGGAGAATCAGTGTGGCAATAGCGAATATTCATTTGCTATTGTCACACAACTGGGTGGGCTTGGGGCGCAGGGCTCTGCGCCCGAGCCCACCCTTTTTTAAAGCATATTAGAGCCTCTGGCTCTAATCACGTGCTTCAGAAAAAAAAAAACATTGGAATCCATGCGTCCGGCGCCCTGCATGTAGATTAGGGGGCCGGATGCATGGATAAGGGGGGGGGGGGCGGCGCCCCTGCGCCCCCAATGGACGGGCCGCCACTGGAGCGGGTACCAGTTTTTGACAGGTACCCTATCCTCGCTTCCGTCAGACCTCGCCGCGGTGAGGTACATCAGAGGTTCGACCCCCTACTCCTCCCTCTGCTTCCTGGCCAATTACCGAGCGCAGCGGGATTTGCGCATGCGCAGTGGGGACCTGGAGGGTTCCCTAAACGGCAATGCCAGCAGCAGCACCCGACGGCCGATGGAAATATCGGCTGCGGTGCTAACATCACTGGATTCCAGGACAGGTAAGTGTCCTAATATTAAAAGTCAGCAGCTACATTATGTGTAGCTGCTGTCTTTTAATTTTTGGAGGGGGGGGGGGGGGGCAGAGCACTGTTTTAATAATGTATTGATGAGTACAGAGGCTATTTTATGTCTTTTATATGTGCCTTGAGTTTAGTTTTAGGTAAGCCTATTAGGATTTCCAGGGTGTCGGTCTGCAGTGCACATGCTGCTCTTTATCCTGGATATATAGGTACGCCTTTCGGAATAATCGCGTTGATCTATACACAAAGCGGCGCGATACCTGCGCAATCCGGGGGGACAGACGACGCCTGTCTAGGAATTCCTGCTCTCAGATCACACACCTGCCCCTGCATGCACCACCGATAACCACTATGTGGGCTGCTGGGCCAGGAGCCGAGGGCCAACCTCCATATACCGTCACCCGAGCAGCACCTGGAAAATGTTTTTTATTCTCTGTGCTCCACCTGTAAATTCTGTTCTCTGCACACATGAAAGGACGGAATATTTATGTTCATGGAAGTGTAGAAAAGGCTGAGGATGGATCAGGATTAGCCAGGATGGGAGGGGAGGGGATGTCAGATGTTGGGCGAAGGTTACTTGTTGGGAGATCGCTCTTTGAAGGTCTCTCTTTATATGACGGCTCTCAGCGGGGTGATGCCTTCTCTGCAGGTACATGAAGGAGACTCTGATGAGTTCTGAGGGAGATAAATCACCTTCACTTAACATATGTGCCGCCTTTCATGAGGATTCCCCGGATTCTTTGTTCGTAATCGGCTCCCCGAAGGTTTATATCTGTTACAAATTATCGTTGTGCTTCTTTACATCAAATGGCGCCATTAATCTTCGCGATGTTTCAATTCGACGAAACTGCAACATTGTATCGCTGCATAATCCTAGAATCGCCTGAGTTTAATTGTCAGTGTCAGAATAAAGACCCATCTACATTATTGATGTCATTTACGTTATGTCGCACGTGCGTCGCGTTAACCACTTCCTTACCGCTGGACGTCATATCAATTCAATTCAATTCAAATAAGCTTTATTGGCATGACCAAATACATTTTAGCATTGCCAAAGCAGTTTGGCAATGCTAAAATGCATATGATGTCATGGGCTTTAAGTGGGGATATCTGAATGACGGGTACAGCTGCAGGCATCATTCAGATATAATTTTTTTTAGCTGGCGATTTACTTCACCATAAGAAGAATCATAGAGGCTGTTCAGCCACTTGATCGTTCTTACAGGCGACGGGAGGGGACATCCCCCCCCCCCCGCTCCAGCCGCCCTCTGGTGCTTCTACAGGCTCGCCCTTGCGATCGGCGGGCCGGTGAAGGAATCCACCGGCGGAGGAAGTACACTATAGAGACTACCGAGGACCAGATGATCCCTGGTAGTCTTTATGACTCTTGGAGGCCCGGGCGCGACGTTATGGCGTCACGCCTAGCCTGGCAGTTGTCAGTACTGCTGTGATCTTGGCTGCATAGCCAAGATCGTTTCTTTTTCTTCTTTTTTCTCTATGACTCTCGGAGGCTTGGGCGCGACGTTATGACGTCACACCTAGCCTGGTAGTTGTCAGTACTGCCGTGATCTTGGCTGCATAGCCAAGATAGTTTCTTTTTCTTTTCTTTTTTTTCTTCTTTTCTTCTTTTTTCTCTATGACTCTCGGAGGCTTGGGCGCGACGTTATGACGTCACGCCTAGCCTGGCAGTTGTCAGTACTGCCGTGATCTTGGCTGCATAGCCAAGATCGTTTATTTTTCTTATTTTTTCTCTATGACTCTCGGAGGCTTGGGCGCGACGTTATGACGTCACACCTAGCCTGGCAGTTGTCAGTACTGCCGTGATCTTGGCTGCATAGCCAAGATCGTTTCTTTTTCTTCTTTTTTCTCTATGACTCTCGGAGGCCTGGGTGCGACATTATGAGGTCACGCCTAGCCTGGCAGTTGTCAGTAATGCCGTGATCTTGGGCCGGAGAAGGAATCCACCGGCGGAGGAAGTACACCATAGAGACTACCGAGGACCAGATGATCCCCGTTAGCCTCTATGACTCTCGGAGGCCCCGGGCGCGACATTATGACGTCACGCCTAGCCTGGCGCTTCCAGGGACAATATAAATTACCTGATACAGGCTCCTATTTGCAGGGACTGTCCCAGGAAAAAAGGGACAGTTGGCAAGTATGCAATACTAGAACCCAAGTCGCTTCGATAAGCCCTGCCCGGAACGCGTCGCTCGGATTTCTCCGGCTGGTGAGAATGGGACGGAGAATAGCCGCATTGAAGAGGATTGTTTGTTGTGGGGGTAACGACTATTCAGCAACACAAAGTCTGGCGTCCCATGCGTCACCGCGGCCATTCAATGGCGTGATTTACTGCGGCAGGAAATTAAGATGTGACCTCTGTCCCAGAGAAAGGTATTCATACGAGCCGAGCGCCCGCGACCTGGAATTCAGGTTTCTGGCGGATTGCCGCCAATTAAACAAAGTAAAAGGGAAAACAAAGCGAGGGAAGTTTGCAGAGTCATTAGCACTAAATAAATGTGGAAATATTAATGGGAGACAAATCGGGAGGACAGGGGGGGGGGCGCTGGGGGAAGCAAAGAGCGCCCCCCAGGAGCTGCACTTTTCTAATGATAATTAGGTTGTCCGCGCAGACCGCCACTGGCAGCTTCCTAGAGACCGAAGTGGCCGAGAGCCAGGCCTGATCTATGCCGGGACTCTGCAAATTCCTGGACAGCGCCAGAGGAATCTGGCAGCAACAAAAGAGGGCCGGGGCCCGCAGCAGTTCACTAATTAATAAAAGATAAAGTTTAATCTGCTTATATTTTGGCTTCCCTGGTTCCTCCTTCCTCGTTCTTTTTCATGACATGCCTTATTTTAGACACAGTGATGTCATCAATGGGTCTCTATGCTCCTCTATGCAATGCAGGCAGATCATGGCTGATGGGAGGGGCTGGAACATCACAGCACCCCGCCTCAGTACTACTCTCAAGAGCCCTCAGCTCTTATGCAAGCAGTGGGCTGGCTCTTGGGGGGAGTTATGCAAATATCAAAATGCCTTGATAGGTGGGTTTTAGTAAAAGGCATTCCTAAGCCTGACATCATCCCCTACAATGCAGGGCCAGGGGGCATCGCTGGCCTTGCATTGTACTTGATAATGCTTACAGGCCTGGCCATACCATATATCCATGCAACAAGGTAAAGCCAGCAACTTGGTGTCCTCCGCAAATATAAGTCCTTTTATTAGCTACAGGGTGGGTATAGCGCACAAGAGGCCAACGTGTTTCGGCTACACAGCCCTACTCAAAGCAGCATGCAGTTAATAGCATGGTGCTTTGAGTAGGGCTCTGTAGCCAAAATGTGTTAGCCTCTTGTGCGGTATACCCACCATGTAGTTAATAGCATGGTGCTATAAGTAAGGCTGTGTAGCCAAAACGCGTTGACCTCTTGCGCTGTTTACCCAGCATGCAGTTCATAGCATGGTGCTATGAGTAAGGCTGTGTAGCTGAAACATGTTGGCCTTTTGTGCTGTACACCCATTAGGTTAATAGCATGGTGCCACGAGTAAGGCTGTGTAGCTGAAATGTGTTGGAATTGTTTTCTGTATACTTACCATGTGGTTAAAAGCATGGTGCCCTGAGTAAGGCTGTGTAGCTGAAACGTGTTGGCCTTTTGTGCTGTACACCCACCATTAGGTTAATAGCATGGTGCCACAAGTAAGGCTGTGTAGCTGAAACACGTTGGCCTTTTGTGCTGTACACCCACCATTAGGTTAATAGCATGCTGCCATGATTAAAGCTGTGTAGCTGAAACACGTTGGCCTTTTGTGCTGTATACCCAGCATGTAGTTAATAGCATGGTGTCATGAGTAAGGCTGTGTAGCTGAAACGTGTTGGAATTTTTTGCTGTATACTCACCATGTGGTTAATAGCATGGTGGCATGAGTAAGGCTGTGTAGCTGAAACACGTTGGCCTTTTGTGCTGTACACCCACCATTAGGTTAATAGCCTGGTGCCCTGAGTAAGGCTGTGTAGCTGAAACATGTTGGCCTTTTGTGCTGTATACCCAGCATGTAGTTAATAGCATGGTGTCATGAGTAAGGCTGTGTAGCTGAAATGCGTTGGAATTTTTTGCTGTATACTCACCATGTGGTTAATAGCATGGTGCCATGAGTAAAGCTGTGTAGCTGAAACACGTTGACCTCTTGTGCTGTTTACCCAGCATGCAGTTCATTGCATGGTGCCATGAGTAAGGCTGTGTAGCTGAAACACGTTGGCCTTTGTGCTGTACAGCCACCATTAGGTTAATAGCCTGGTGCCCTGAGTAAGGCTGTGTAGCTGAAACATGTTGGCCTTTTGTGCTGTATACCCAGCACCCAGCATGTAGTTAATAGCATGGTGTCATGAGTAAGGCTGTGTAGCTGAAATGCGTTGGAATTTTTTGCTGTATACTCACCATGTGGTTAATAGCATGCTGCCATGAGTAAGGCTGTGTAGCTGAAACACGTTGGCCTTTGTGCTGTACAGCCACCATTAGGTTAATAGCATGGTACCCTGAGTAAGGCTGTGTAGCTGAAACACGTTGGCCTTTTGTGCTGTATACCCAGCATGTAGTTAATAGCATGGTGTCATGAGTAAGGCTGTGTAGCTGAAACGTGTTGGAATTTTTTGCTGTATACTCACCATGTGGTTAATAGCATGGTGGCATGAGTAAGGCTGTGTAGCTGAAACACGTTGGCCTTTTGTGCTGTACACCCACCATTAGGTTAATAGCCTGGTGCCCTGAGTAAGGCTGTGTAGCTGAAACATGTTGGCCTTTTGTGCTGTATACCCAGCATGTAGTTAATAGCATGGTGTCATGAGTAAGGCTGTGTAGCTGAAATGCGTTGGAATTTTTTGCTGTATACTCACCATGTGGTTAATAGCATGGTGCCATGAGTAAAGCTGTGTAGCTGAAACACGTTGACCTCTTGTGCTGTTTACCCAGCATGCAGTTCCTTGCATGGTGCCATGAGTAAGGCTGTGTAGCTGAAACACGTTGGCCTTTGTGCTGTACAGCCACCATTAGGTTAATAGCCTGGTGCCCTGAGTAAGGCTGTGTAGCTGAAACATGTTGGCCTTTTGTGCTGTATACCCAGCACCCAGCATGTAGTTAATAGCATGGTGTCATGAGTAAGGCTGTGTAGCTGAAATGCGTTGGAATTTTTTGCTGTATACTCACCATGTGGTTAATAGCATGCTGCCATGAGTAAGGCTGTGTAGCTGAAACACGTTGGCCTTTGTGCTGTACAGCCACCATTAGGTTAATAGCATGGTACCCTGAGTAAGGCTGTGTAGCTGAAACACGTTGGCCTTTTGTGCTGTATACCCAGCATGTAGTTAATAGCATGGTGTCATGAGTAAGGCTGTGTAGCTGAAATGCGTTGTAATTGTTTGCTGTATACTCAGCATGTGGTTAAAAGCATGGTGCCCTGAGTAAGGCTGTGTAGCTGAAACACGTTGGCCTTTTGTGCTGTACACCCACCATTAGGTTAATAGCATGGCCCCACGAGTAAGGCTGTGTAGCTGAAATGCATTGGCCTCCTGTGTTGTACACCCACCATGTAGTAATGACCAGTGTCTTGAAGCCTCACTTCCGGTCATGTCTCCGCCCCTCTTCCTGACATCATCACCTACAATGCAGGGCCAGTGGTCATCACTGGTCTTTCATTGTACTTGATAATGCTTACAGGCCTGGCCACACCATATATCCATGCAGCAAGGTAAAGCCAGCAACTTGGTGTCCTCCGCAAATATAAGTCCTTTATTAGCTACAGGGTGGGTATAGCGCACAAGAGGCCAACGCGTTTCAGCTCCATAGCTTTAGTAATAGCGTGGTGCCGAAATGCCAGATAAGAGCAGAAGATCCCGGGCCAGATCAGAACAAGACCTTGTATGTAGACAAGTGGCAGTCTCAGCCTGGATCCCCCATCAGGCCACGCCCCCAATGTGTTTCACTCCGCCCACTGGCTCACATACATACCATAGTGCCGAAATGCCATATAAGAGCAGAAGATCTCGGGCCAGATCAGAACAAGACCTGCTGTATGTAGACAAGTGGCAGTCTCAGCCTGGAACCCCCATCAGGCCACGCCTCCAATGTGTTTCACTCTGCCCACTGGCTCACATACATACCATGGTGCCGAAATGCCATATAAGAGCAGAAGATCTCGGGCCAGATCAGAGCAAGACCTTGTATGTAGACAAGTGGCAGTCTCAGCCTGGAACCCCCATCAGGCCACGCCCCCAATGTGTTTCACTCCGCCCACTGGCTTACATACACATACCATGGGTTCATGGTGCCGAAATGCGGTAACATCTGTGCTATTTATCCACCATGTAATTAATAGAATGGATAATTACACGGTTGAGCAGCTATGGTTTTTTGGTACCCTAAACCATAAATCTACTTCAATCCAACCCCCCCAGTTGCTACAACACACAACTAATCGCCAAGCGCGCTATTTGCCTGGATTTATCTCTTTAAACGGGAACTCCGTCCAAAACTGATGCAGAGTTTGGAGCTCTCCAGGAAAATAAAATGGAAATGAGTGTTTTTCAGGAAAGGCTCCCAGAGGATGATTAGCTCTAATAGTGGAGTCATTCAGGAAAAGGAGCCGGGGATTGGGCTGCCCGCCATCAAATTTCCTTGTTTCGGTGCCACGAAAAATAATCGGAAAGTGAAAGGAGCCAGGAGCACATGGAGCCGGCTCAATGAATCCGTTCAACGTAACACAACGCAGAGATCTGAGCGCCGGAACGGGAGGATCTCACCGGGGAATTCCTTCTTCTGCCATGCATGGTGCCCGCAACGTTAAAAGGTTTCTCCACCCCCAGACTCCATATTATGGTTGAAGGGTCAGTCTACCCATTTCTTATTTAGGGCTCATTCACACTATCGCTGTATACCTGCGTATGTTGGGGCGTTGCGGTGCTGTTCATTCTAGCCAATGGTTGTGCGTTGCCAAGCTGTTCGCTGCCAGAAACAGTGCATGAACCATTTTTGGTGTGTTGGTGGGCACTGGAAGTGCATTCATTTGGAATAGGCTACTGTAATGCAACGCAGGCTGATGCCCGGCATAACAAGCGTCAATGCATGTGCATTAGGATATCGTAATCATGGGAATGGCCCCCCTATAGTGAGATTTCCCTGCCATAATTCCTGGGGGGGGGGGGGGGGGGACAGCAAGCCGATAGGTGTGGGAACAAGGCTCAGAGATGGTGGGAACCCCTCATAATGGGCACAGTAGGTGGGAACCCCTCATAATGGGCACAGCAGGGGTACAGAACCCGAGATTCAGCAAAGGCAAGGTGGGAACCCCTCATATTGGGCACAGCAGGTGTACAGACCTGGGAACTTGGCACATGTATGGTGGGTACCCCTCATAATGGGTACAGTAGGTGGGAACCCCTCATAATGGGCACAGCAAGTGTACAGAGCTGGGAACTCAGCACAGGGATGGTGGGAACCCCTCATAACCGCCACAGCAGGGATGCAGACCTGGGAACTCAGTGCAGGGATGGTGGGAACCCCTCATAATGGGCACAGTGGGTGGGAGCCCCTCATAATGGGCACAGCAGGGGTACAGACCCAGAGACTCAGCAAAGGCATGGTGGGAACCCTTCATAAAAGGCGCAACAGGTGAACAGACCCAGGAACTCAGCACAGGAATGGTGGGGACCCCTCATAGTGGGCAAAGCAGGTGTACAGACCTGGGAACCCAGCACAGAGATGGTGGGACCCCCTCATAATGGGCACAACAGGTGCACAGACCTGGGAACTCAGCACAGGGATGGTGGAATTGAGCGGCCTCTGCTCAGACACAGTTTACAGTCCATGGATGTCCAACCTGCGGCCCTCCAGCTGTTGCAGAACTACAAGCCCCATCATGCCTCTGCCATTGGGAGTCATGTTTGCAACTGTCAGCCTTGCAATGCCTTATGGGACTTGAAGTTCCTCAACAGCTGTAGGCCTGCTGGTTGGACACCCGTGGTTTACACCATCCATGCTGGGGGGAGGCATGCTCTCTGTCCTTGTCTTCATCTCACACTCAGTAGGTCAGCAGTGGGGACTTTTTACTTCTCTTCATCAAGAATCCTTTAGGCATGTCTGTGGCAGAAGCGGTGCAGCCTTTTTACGGGGCATCAGAGCGGCCCGGGGGGCAACTGCCCCCTGGCCCAGTCCTCCCCTGCTCAGGGCGGTGACAACAGCGAACCATGCCTGTGTAATCTGTGTTGAAAAGGCTATATGTAGTCTCCATATGAAGCACATGTGACAGGGTGACAACGCTGGAGCACAATTGTGAGACAGAGAAAGAATGTTGTCATCCTATATCAGGAAATGCCTGAAAACTGGGGACTTTTATTAATGAAAGCTGTAATCCAAGATAACAAGATACAAACTCTAAGCTGTATGTAATCAATGTTGGCTGCTGCGCCTAATTCCATTAACTCAGAGATTACAGCTGCCCCGGGACCCTCATACCAGAGGAGCTCAGATCCTTTATCTCTATTGATGGTGTGATTGTCTTTTCAATGTTCCTTATTGAATAGGAATCTCCATGGAGAAGAGGAGACAACTATAAGAGACATGCTGCAGAACATATGTGGACAGATTATGAATGCCATCCTATACAATGGCGCGCTTTGCATTGATAGGCTGCGTGCCGGGAAGGTTGTGATCCCCATCACTCAGAGCCGGGCGTGCCGTGCCGACAGATGACTTAAATTGTCCAATTCTCTCCTCCAATCTGTCAGTGAGATTCATCAAAGCAGAAAATAGGAACGACATTTGCGGATTTCATTTCATCAGGCTCCAGGGACACATATGGCGATGGGATGTGCAATGATAATTCTCTTGTATAACAATGGCAACATTCCCACGGCACGGCTTACATTTCCTACATTCTAAACCAGCATCTACAAAACACAGGTCTGTAGATATCAAGAGGAAAGATTTCAGACTTGTGGTTGCAAGAAACCATAAAGAGACCCCCTGACCGACGGGCAGGGCTGCTGATAAGGCAGTCCAGGCAGCTCTCCTGTACTGGGCCTGGGCTCCATCAGTTCAAAAGGGGGGCCCGAGCACCTGCTGAGCAGGAGGACCGGCTGCACGGTCTTATTGCAAACACTGATCCACTTCTGCCTCCCCCCTGCCAGCTTCCCCTTCTCTTTCTCTCTCCAGCTGCACAGCAGGGGGATTGGTTCTAGCACATGCACCGCTTCCATCCTCTCTCTGGACTCCCCCCCCCGCCCGTGTGCCCCTTTCCCCATAGTGCTGCCGGCATCCCTCCTCTCCCTCTAGCAGCTGCTGCAGGTAGAAAGGGGGATGTTTTGGGATGGAGAGCAAGGCAAGGGGCCAGCAAATCATATCATAGTCATATTCTGGCCCCTTCCTTTTCTGAATGATTACAGTTAGCGATCAGTACCAATCACTCCTGTGTCCATTCATGACTAAAGCATAGTAAACTGTATTTAATATGCTTCAGTTTGTTAATGAGCAGGAAGCCTCAGAGTGCTTGCTATTCATTAATTTGTGCAGCTGAGGTTGCAGAGAAAGACACTTATAAATCTACAATATGTCCTCAGTCACTTTCAGCCTGGGGGGCCCTGTCAGGTAGGCTGTATGGGGCCCCGTTATTTCTAACAGCAGCCCTACCAATAGGGCCCTTCCCTCTGATCCTGGGGCGATTCCCACTGATCCTTGGACCCTTTACTCCACGCAAGTCACTAGGAAATCTCAAACAAGTCGCACGACTTCCAGCAGCAGGACCCTTTTTACATGATCTGCAGTGGCCTACTTCCTGCCATCTTGCCCCCCCCCCCCATGGTGCACCTTTGCAACCTTTGTGACCCTGGAAGTTAGGCCACTGCAGCACAGTAAAAACAGGCAGTCCAGTTGCATTTGTACCCCCCCCCCCCCAACCACCCACCGCCTTACGTTGCCAAGGTAGCCATACGAAGGTATACATATGCTGCAACCACAATGCTTTGCTTCACTGCTGTGGTAGCGCAGCATTTAAAGTGTTAAAACAGGTGGTGAGAAGGGAATATATCACCGCGATGCTTTGCCACTGCAGCAAAAAATTGTCCCCACTGTTACATTTGGTTGGTGGCACTGCCTCCGAACATGACCCATTCAAGTTAAAAGGGGCCATGGTTCCATTATGTGCAATGCATGGCGGGGCAACATTTACAGTGGTTAAACAAGTGGCGAGAAGGGAATATATCAACACAATGCTTTGCTTAGCCGCTGCTGCAAAATTTGTTCCCACTGTTGCATTTTGGTGGGTGGCATTGCCTCCGAACGTAACCCATTCAGGTTAATAGGGCCATGACACCACCATGTGCAATGTGTGGTGGCTCAGCATTTACAGTGTTAAAAGCGGTGGTGAGAGGGAAATAATTTACCGCAATGCTTTACTTTGCTGCTGCGGTAAACATTTTCCCCACTTTTGCATTTGGTGGGCAGCCCTGCCCCTGAAAGTGACTCGTTCAAGTTAATGGGGCCAACGCCACCACATGCAGGTGGTGGGAAGGGACTATATCACCTCCTTAATGTCAACGTACCAGACAGGACAATGCTGTGTGGCAGAGCTGTGTAAATCTCACGACTGGATGGAAAGAAATGCCAATCCTTTGGCAGGTAGAACAACTCCCGTATCTGCGTTTCATCTGTGTATTTATTTGTTTGCCTGGAGTTCAGCTTTGAATCCAAAAGAGACATCTTATGTTTACTAATTAATCGGGGCATCCACTTAAAGAAGCCGGCCTGGAGCCAAATGACCGTTCTAATGAGGAGCCAAGCGTGGGAAAGCTTCGTATTTCAGGTCTGTGTCTATATTAACTTTAAGAAGAATCATTCCAAAACTTAAAGCTTGGATGAAGATTCCCCCAAATTACAGTCAGCACAAAATTCTTACTTGTAGAAATCCATCTGTGGCTACATCTGGTAACAATATAACAGAAATGTGTTCCATGTTTAATTGTTCCTAAGTATGTCACACACGCTTCAAAGAGCGCAGTCTCTTTCTGTTTAGGAATATAGCAGCGCTATAAAACATCAACAGCGACATGGCTGTCAGTCTACAGGCTCTGTTAGGATTAAAATACTCCTCAGTCTTATCCCTCTTTAGGCAGGTTTTAGGCACAATGAACTTGAACGGGGCATGTAATCCCTTTAGAGATAGGAATGTCGCTGAATTCCCTTCCAAAATCCTCAGAAAGAGAAGAAAGCTGGGTACTTCTGTCCAGTAAAAAGCGATGGCTGTGGAGGTCCTCTGCGGACCAACTCTGTGTTTGCAATAAAAAGGAAATGATGGGGTATAATACAGGATTCTAGGACAATATCCCTCGGACAATATCCCCCACGGACAATATCCCTCCGGACAATATCCCCCCCGGACAATATCCCCCCCTGGAAAACACCCCCCCGGACAATATCCTCCCTGGACAATATCCCCCCTCTAACCCTAACCCTCTAACCCTAACCCTATGTCCAGGGGGATGTTTTCCGGTGGGATATTGTCCCGGGGGGATATTGTCCCGGGGGGATGTTGTCCCGGGGGGATGTTGTCCCAGGGGATATTGCCCGGGGGGGTAATGTCCGGGGGGATATTGTCCGGGGGGGATATTGTCCTGATACCATAATACAGAGGGAGAATCCGTAATGGTTTGTTAGCTTTATATCTTTACATGAGTAAATGACATAAGGGCACAGAGGTCTTCACTCTGTTGAAGGCAAGATCTAAGAGGTATTCAGTCCATTGGAGATGGGATCTAAAAGGTCTTCATTCCATTGGAAGTGGGACCTAACAAGTCTTCACTCTGCTAGGGGAAGGATCTAAGAGGTCTTCACTCTGTTGGGGGGTGGGATCTAAAAAGGGTTCACTCCATTGGAGGAGGGATGTAATAGATCTTCACACCGTTGGAAGTGGAAACTAGGAAGTCTTCACTCCATTGGAGGTGGGATCTAAGAGCTCCTTACTAAAATAGAAATAGGATCTAAGAGGTCTTCACTCCATCAGAGGTGGGATCTAACAAGTCTTCACTCAGTTGGAGCTGGGATCCAAGAGGTTTTCACTTCAATAGAGGTGAAATCTAAGAAGTCTTCACTCCCTTAGAGAATGGATCTAAGGGGTCCTTACATCATTGGAAGTGGGATCCAAGAGGTCTTTACTCAATTAGAAAGAGGATCTAAGAAGTCTTTACTCTGTCCGTGATGGATCTAAGAAGTCATCACTCCATTGGTGGTGATATCTAAGAAGTCTTCATTCAGTTGGAGGTAGAATCCAAGAGGTTTTCACTTCAACTGAGGTGAAAGCTAAGAAGTCTTGTCCCTTGGAGGTGGAGTCCTCACTCAATCAGAAATAGGATGGATATAAGAGGTCTTCACTCAGTTGGAGGTGGGATCTAGGAAGTCTTCACTCAGTTGGAGGTGGGATCTAGGAAGTCTTCACTCCATTGTAGGTGGGATGTAATAGATCTTCACACCGTTGGAGGTGGAATCTAAGAGTTCCTCACTAAAACAGAAATAGGATCTAAGAGGTCTTCACTCCATCGGAGGTGGGATCTAACAAGTCTTCACTCAGTTGGAGCTGGGATCCAAGAGCTTTTAACTTCAATAGAGGTGAAATCTAAGAAGTCTTAACTCCCTTAGAGAATGGATCTAAGAGGTCCTCACTTCATTGGAAGTGGGATCCAAGAGGTCTTTACTCAATTAGAAAGAGGATCTAAGAAGTCTTTACTCTGTCCGTGATGGATCTAAGAAGTCTTCACTCCATTGGTGGTGATATCTAAGAAGTCTTCACTCAGTTGGAGGTGGAATCCAAGAGGTTTTCACTTCAACTTAGGTGAAAGCTAAGAAGTCTTGTCCCTTGGAGGTGGAGTTCTAAGAGGTCCTCACTCAATCAGAAATAGGATATAAGAGGTCTTCACTCCGTAAGTAGTGGGATCTGGGAAGTCTTCACTCAGTTGGAGGTGGCATCTAGGAAGTCTTCACTCAGTTGGAGGTGGGATCTAACAAGTTTCTGACTTCATTGGAGGTGGGATCCAAGAGATCTTTACTCAATTAGAAATAGGATCTAAGAGGTCTTCACTCTGTCTGTGGTGGGATCTAAGAAGTTTTTACTCTGTTTACTCTGTTAGAAGTGCGATCCAAGAGGTCTTCACTCCATTGGAGATTGGATCTAAAAGGTCCTCACTCCATGGAAGGAGCGATCCAAGGTATCCTCACCCAGTTAGAAATAGGATCTAAAAGGTCTTCACTCCTTTGGAGGTGGTATCCGAGAGATCTTCACTTTTACACACCAGAGGTGAGATTCAAGAGATCTAAGTGTGTACCCTGCATCAATTCCTGTACACACAGGGCACCCTATGGGACACCAGTACTAATTGGCAGAGATGATTTTTAATGGTGACAACACCACAACGCAGAGGTTGTAGTCTGTGTGCTACAGCGCTGATGGAGACCACGATACAGTGAAATTATTGCAGGCCATACAGTTTTGTCTTCCTTGGAGAGAAAGGCAAAGTCATGGGTAATATCACCAGGTATTTAAATATGCAAAACTGCACCAAAATAATATTTCTTTAGTGTAGCATACTTTCTTTTTTAAAAGACTGGTGGCCTTGTAATTTTTTTTACATTTCGGTAGAGTTGTACTTTAATTGTATGTATATAGCGCCATCATATTCTATAGTATTTTGCTGTCGATTATACAGTATAGCGACACCTAAATACACCTAAACAATATTGGTATGTGTTATAAAAGTTTATAGTCTGTTAGTCAGTATGGATATTCCTCATTCTAATATTGAATATTGTGCTGCAGAAAAAAATCAGAGGAGAGACAGGACGGCTCCTAGAAGTATCATGAGGATAGAATGTGTTGGAGTAAGTAAGAGATTATTAGAAACAGTCTGTTATCCTCGTTCTCAATAATGCACTCCAACCGATTTAAGTTACTATCATGCCAGCAGATTCACTCATACAGACATGTAATCTCCATTAGAGGATGTCTGCAGGGTAATGTTCCTGAGTCCAATCTTCCAAACCTCAGACCCAGATGAGCCCTGGGGCTTAGACAAGCTGCTTCTTCAGTTTCATTATGAGCAAAGCCAATGACAGACAATTTCTACAACTGAAACTGATTTCTAAAATCAGAACAAGGCCGGCACACACCTTGTCTTTACCTCATTATGTTCTATAAAAAAAATAAATAAATGGGAAGGGAAACAGAATGGCGACCAATATAACTCTACCAAAATGTATTGAGTTACTAAAGGAGTAGAGAATGTTGACCTAGCTGAGCAAATAAGATTATAATGTGTTAATTTTCAAGCTGAAATGTATTTTTTTACTTATTTTATGTTTATTTAAACCCGTAGATTACCATTTCTAAATTTTTTTTTAAAAAAAGCAGCTCTTACCCACTCTGTGATCCATCACCATTCTTCTGGGTTGAATGACAGCCACCGTCATTAAGCTCACTTCCTGGAGTGTAGGACATCAAGGTCAAACCCCATGGGGAACAAAAAGTGGACCCTGTGTGTCACGTGACCAGCTTGAAAAATGTAAAGTATGAAAAAAAAAAAATACATACTGGGTGGCTTCCACATGAGTAGGGAAGACTAAAAAGATTTTCCTTGCATCTGATTTGTTGATTGGAGTGCACAGAGCTTCACTTTCTTTTTACAAATCTGGTTGACCATTCGATGTCCTCAATGAGTCTTATTAGGTATCCGGTGTGTGTGTGGTAGTGCTAGACCGATCTAAGGTTTAAACTTGGTGGATGTACTGGAGTCAGTTTTACTTCTGGGGGGTTGGTACCCAAGGAAGGTGCTGTGTAGGGGGACCTTGTTAAGGTCCTGGGCTGCCATCCCTCTGATGATTCAGAAAACACCCACTCTTTGGTGGGTATGGAGGGGCAACCAATACCAAAGTTTGCTACTCTCTGGTATTTATTTAAGAAGTTAATCGAAGATGTTATTTTCTTATATCACACTATGTTTGATGTGATTTTCCGTTTTACATTTGTATTTGAAACCCAATAAAAAAATTATTGATTGAAAAAAAAAGAAGTTAATCGAAGGTAGTAGCTCACAGATAATAGGTCAAGCCAAGGAATTTGAGGAAAACTGCCTCCCCCTTCCTCAGGTCTGTTGCATAAAGAAGGAGGTCCCCTAAGGGTTTGGGATTTTATCGGCACTCAGAAACTTGGAAAAATGTCTAAAAATATAATAGTTTATTGCATATACAAATATAAATGATAACAACGCATAATCACAAAAAATTGGGCAAACGGTTCCATAAAAAACACATAGTACAGATACAAAGATAGAGCAGTACAGATACCCAACACGTTTCAGAGCTTGCTGCTCCTTCTTCAGGGGTAATTTAGATAGATATACTGCAGATTAATTTCTATAATGAAACAGCATATGATGATATTAGAAGGAAATTCAACAAAAAAACATTCAAAATGTGACATATACATATTTGATCATAACTTCCAACATCCTTGTCGCCCTAACAGTGAAAAACCCCCAGTGAAGCTTTAACCTTAAGCTGCACAGGGTTTTTTTTTTTTTTTACTGTTAGGGCGACAAGGATGTGGAACTCTCTTCCACAAGTGGTGTTGTCAGTGGGGATTATTGTTATTTTTAAAAGACTCATGGACGTGCATCTTAAGGAACACAGGGATATGGGAAATAATTACCGACACCGACACACGTACACCTACCCAGGTTGAACTGGATGGACTAGTGTCTTTATTCAATCTTACCAACCATGTAACTATGTTGTCACGAAGCTCAGAGTACTCATGACCTTCTCCTCTCCACAGCTCCACTAGCTGAAGGCTCAGACAGGAAGGATGAAGAGCAGAATATCCGCACCCTTGTAAGTTCAAACAAGAACACGCGCCATGTGCCTCAACGTGCAGGAGCCTTAAGGAAACTCCGGCGCCAAAGACCACGTCTCTCTCACAAGGGGCCAATGCCCTTCTAGAAAAGGTAAGACTCGGAGACAGCTCTGTACTGCATTCTCCTACAACAAGCATAAAATAAATTCATGTATAATTCATAACAACATACATTGTCATGAAAAAGTCCTTCTACTAAGCCCAGGTAGTGTCCATGCCAACATTTCCCATCTTAAAAAATCAGTTCTAAGTTTATCTTTAAATGTAGATCAAGCTCGGGTTGTGGTGTCTGGGTGGGAATCTGCCAACATCCCTAATATAATAGTCATGGAAGAAAGGGGAAGAAAAACGTTATTTTTTTGGATGGTTTTCTGCCTTGAAAGTCCCAAACCCAGGGGAACCCCCTTTCTTCCATAAGTTTATTTTTAGCAAAAACTTTTTTTCTTATTCTGAATAGAGTAGGGGGAAAATCTCTCCAAAGTGAGGACAAATCAATTATGTCCACTTAGTGTGTAGCAAAGGCGTCTATCAGACCCCTTCAGACTAGGACACCCTACTTGCTGGAGCAGCACTAAAAGGGATCCTTTGGGGATCTTATACTTGGCTGTGTTTGCAGGGTATGCCTGCCCCATAACACCTCTGTCCTAATAAGGATGTATAATGCTTTTTTATATCCCAGTATATGGAATCCCCACACATTCCCTTCCTCCCGTTACCCTCTACCACCCTCATTTACTCTTCTTGTGAAGCCGTTGTCACCAGAACAGAAAGTGAAAGTAATTCTCTCAAAGGGAGCCCTGGATAGCATTGAAAACTCTACTGGGGTTCAGATCTTTCCCCACCCTGCACAAAACTAAGAAAAAAAAGTTCTAGCGTGATATTCACTGTAGATGACCTGGTCCGAGGTCCAAAGCATGGCAGCTGTGAAAAATCATGGGGCTCGGTGCAGCCTACCTGACCCTCTCTCTATCCTGAAGCTTTACGCTATACCCTGCAGCAGCTGGTGGGAGGAAGAGGAGAAAAAGCCGTCAACGCTGCTGGAGGGGCACATAGGGAAGCAGGGGGTAGGAGATTGTCTTTAGAATTGGTGCAGAGGGGGGCATTTACTAGAACAGATCCCCTGTAGTTCCCCCCTGCAGCAACTGAAAGCTGGTCAGGGGTTCAAAGCATAGTAGCTGTTAAAATCATGGGGCTCAGTGCAGCCTACCTGACCCTCCCTTCATCCTGACGCTTTCCGCTATACACTGCAGCAGCTGGTGGGAGGAAGAGGAGAAAAAGCCATCAACGCTGCTGGAGGGGCACATAGGGAAGCAGGAGGTAGGAGGTTATCTTTAGAATTGGTGCTGAGGGGGCATTTACTAGAACAGATCCCCTGTAGTTCTCCCCTGCAGCAACTGAAAGCTGGTCAGGGGTTCAAAGCATAGCAGCTGTTAAAAATCATGGGGCTCAGTGCAGCCTACCTGACCCTCCCTCCATCCTGACGCTTTCCCCTATACCTTGCAGCAGCTGGTGGGAGGAAGAGGAGAAAAGCCGTCAACACTGCTGGAGGGGCACATAGGTAGGCAGGGGGTAGGAGGTTATCTTTAGAATTGGTGGGGAGGGGGGCATTTACTAGAACAGATCCCCTGTAGTTCTCCCCTGCAGCAACTGAAAGCTGGTCAAGGGTTCAAAGCACGGCAGCTGTTAAAAATCATGGGGCTCAGTGCAGCCTACCTGACCCTCCCTTCATCCTAATGCTTTCCCCTATACCCTGCAGCAGCTGGTGGGAGGTAGAGGAGAAAAAGCCATTAACGCTGCTGGAGGGGCACATAGGGAAGCAGGGGGTAGGAGGTTATCTTTAAAATTGGTGCGAGGGTGGCATTTACAGGAACAGATCCCCTGTAGTTCCCCCCTGCAGCAACTGAAAGCTGGTCAGGGGTTCAAAGCATGGCAGCTGTCAAAAATCATGGGGCTCAGTGCAGCCTACCTGACCCTCCCTTCATCCTGACGCTTTCCCCTATACCCTGCAGCAGCTGGTGGGAGGAAGAGGAGAAAAAGCCATCAACGCTGCTGGAGGGGCACATAGGGAAGCAGGGGGTAGGAGGTTATCTTTAAAATTGGTGCGAGGGTGGCATTTACAGGAACAGATCCCCTGTAGTTCCCCCCTGCAGCAACTGAAAGCTGGTGGGAGGGAGAGAAGAGATAAAGCTGGCAGCACTGCAAGGAAGGGGGGGTGCATACAGGGGAGCCTAGGCATCAGGGTGTAAGGGGAATCTGATCATGGACAGAGGGGGGTGATCAGTGTGTAGAGGGGCAATTACAGGAACCAATTCCCTGTTTACCTCTCCCGGCAGCATTTGAAAGCCAGTGGGAGGGAGAGGAGAAGCCAGCTTTCAGCTGCCGCAGGGAGGGCCAAACAGGGAGCTGGTTCCTGTAATTTCCAACCCCCTCCCCCCTGCCGCACTGATATGATTTCTCTTGCTGACTGGGCCCCCCTGCTGAACTGATGGGGCCTGGGCCCTGTACAGGAGGTCTGGTGGTACCCCATAATCCATGGTCATGGTCCAAAGGACTGTAGATGAAAACCACTTCTAGTTACCTTCAATAGCATGTAATATAGGATGCAATTGCATAACCTAGAAATGTAATGAGGGAGCATGACAATATAGCTTGACTAGCAGTTGGTCAAGCAGAGGCTTCTATAGAGAAGGCAAATATCAAATACAGCAATATACTATTACAGCCATGGTATGTCTGCAGACGTGAAGCCAGAAGACTATAAAACATCTAAATTTAAACCCTTAAGTCTGTTTCATATCAAAGCTATCTCCTTTCTGTATGCAAAACATTTCTCCCGTGTCCTTATTAACCCTTTGTGATGTCTTTCCTTCCAGATGGTTTGCCAAGAGGCTTGCTCTTTTTTCCACTGAAATTATCTGGTTTGTTTGACTTTGGACCCCTTGGGTGAGACGAAAAAGGTTCCAAAAGGAAAAATCCTAACCTCCCGCCTCGTGCCTCTCGGATCTGTCTGCGTCTGGATGCCTTCCCGTCTGACAAAGCAAAGGATTTGGGGACACTACTTGGGAGAGGATTATCTGACCCTGTCCAGGATAGCACAAGTCTGGCTGCAGCTTAAATTGGCCTTTGTTCCCTCAGGAAAGCTTGTTTAATTACCACTGGATGAAGACTAAAAAAAACTACATTGTTTTTGCCCTAAGGCCTACTTTACCACTTTACTTGCCTTGCCTCGCCTTGCCATTGCTGATGTTGAGGAAATGGCATAGATTGCTCGAAATTATTGTCTGCAAAGCCAAGAACGTTCATTTTTGGTTGAATACGTTCATGCTACGATATTTCTTCCATATCCAATTCGACTGACTTATTGATAAAGCCCAAGTCTACCTGGTTGTCCTTCAACTTCGTCCCAATATGTTTCGTCCATCAGCTTTCTACTTAAACGTCTTTCAAACCAGATAACTGAACTTTCTTCAACTTTAATACGAGGACAAGAATGATCATCTAAGTTTCATTACCAATTTGTAAACATTTTCTAAAGGTTCTTTATTAACAAACCACCATTACCATTGGCCAGAGAAAGCAAAAGGCCTCAATGTTTGTACAAAATATCTAAATGTAGAGTCTCTCATAATAGCACTTTCTAAACTGGGTCATTTAATGAAAATCAAAAAAAAAAAAAGTATACAAAAACAGTATTGTCCCTTTTTCCTTCAGACTTTTTTCCCTTCTTTTAAAACAAATGGATTTTTATGTGTATATGTATATAGATGTGTATGTATCTCTGAAAAGAAAAAATTCTTATTTTTTTTAAATATTAATGGCTGTATTCTATTTATTTTGTGATATTTTAATTTAAAGCGATTGTTAGAGAATTGTGGTTCTTGGGCATTTGCATATTTTACTAAATATATACAAAAAGAAGTATACTGAAAAATGATTTCTTCTCGCATTATCCTCTGACCAAAAACATCTATAGTTCCTAAAAGATATGACTATCCCTAAATAAAATTACAATTCTGAAAATATTACTACAACTTTATATTTTTCAGAGAGAGTAGCACTGTGTTTGTTTTCTGTAATATCATCAGGAGTTTAACACATCATTATACATAAAAAAAAAAAAAATTAAAGTTGAATATTTCATTTTAAATTCCTTTCTGTTGGTATTTTCCCTCATCTGGGCAAACTGGGAATCAAGAATTTTAAGTAGACTTGGATTCAAAAAAGTGAATATTTGCTATGTTTTAGGGAACATTTAGAAATATTAATTGTGGCAAAATAGTACTCTAAAAAATCGACCATTTGTCTTGAATGCCCAGGTATAGCAGTGCATTTTCTATATCTGGGCATTTCTTTTTCTGTAGCCTTTCAGCTATATATTTGCAGCTTGAGATCATCTAAGAAAGCGGTCTCCAAACTGTGGCCCGGGGGCCAGATGTGGCCCTTTGCTAGCTTTTATCCAGCCCTTGGGGCAATATTCTATCCATTGGCACCAACAATAAGGCACAATTCCTTCTACTAACACCAATGACGGGGTAGAATTCATTCCACTGACACTAACAATGGGGCATAATGCCTTCCATTGATACCAACGATGGAGTACTATTTCTCCCACTGACACCAACAAAAGGACACTATTCCTCCCACTGACACCAACAATGGGGCACTATTCCTCCCACTGACACCAACAATGGGGCACTATTTCTCCCACTGACACCAACAATGGGGCACTATTCCTCGCACTGACACCAACAATGGGGCACTATTCCTCGCACTGACACCAACAATGGGGCACTATTCCTCCCACTGACACCAACAATGGGGCACTATTTCTCCCACTGACACCAACAATGGGACACTGTTCCTCGCACTGACACCAACAATGGGGCACTATTCCTCCCACTGACACCAACAATGGGGCACTATTTCTCCAACTGACACCAACAATGGGGCCCTATTCCTCGCACTGACACCAAAGATGGGGTAGAATTATTTCACTGACGCTAACAATGGGGCACAATGCCTTCCATTGATACCAATGATGGGGTACTATTTATCCCACTGACACCAACAATGGGGCACCATTTCTCTCACTAACATCAATGACGGGGTAGAATTAATTTCACTGACGACAACAATGGGGCAGAATTCCTTCCATAGATACCAATGATGTGGTACTATTTCTCCCACTGACACCAACAATGGGGCACTATTCCTCTCACTGACACCAACAATGGGGCACTATTCCTCTCACTAACACCAATGATGGGGTAGAATTATTTCCACTGACGCCAACAATGGGGCACAATGCCTTCCATTGATACCAATGATGGGGTACTATTTCTCCCACTGACACCAACAATGGGGCACCATTTCTCTCACTAACATCAATGATGGGGTAGAATTAATTTCACTGACGACAACAATGGGGCAGAATTCCTTCCATAGATACCAATGATGGGGTACTATTTCTCCCACTGACACCAACAATGGGGCACTATTCCTCTCACTGACACCAACAATGGGGCACTATTCCTCTCACTAACACCAATGATGGGGTAGAATTATTTCCACTGACACCAACAATGGGGCACAATGCCTTCCATTGATACCAATGATGGGGTACTATTTCTCCCACTGACACCAACAATGGGGCACAATGCCTTCCATAGATACCAATGATGGGGTACTATTTCTCCCACTGACACCAACAATGGGGCACTATTCCTCTCACTGACACCAACAATGGGGCACTATGCCTCTCACTAACACCAATGATGGGGTAGAATTAATTTCACTGACGCCAACAATGGGGCACAATGCCTTCCATTGATACCAATGATGGGGTACTATTTCTTCCACTGACACCAACAATGGGGCACTATTCCTCTCACTAACACCAATGACGGGGTAGAATTAATTCCACTGACACCAACAATGGGGCACAATGCCTTCCATTGATACCAACGATGGGGTACTATTTCTCCCACTGACACCAACAATGGGGCACTATTCCTCTCACTGACACCAACAATGGGGCACTATTCCTCTCACTAACACCAATGATGGGGTAGAATTATTTCCACTGACGCCAACAATTGGGCACAATGCCTTCCATTGATACCAATGATGGGGTACTATTTCTCCCACTGACACCAACAAAAGGGCACTATTCCTCCCACTGACACCAACAAAAGGGCACTATTCCTCCCACTGACACCAAAGATGGGCATTGTTTGCTCCCACTGGATGCCAGGACATTATCTTTTCCAACTAGCCCTAGTCCAACCCCCTAAAGTCTGAAGGACAGTAAACTGGCCCTTTGTTTAGAAAGTTTGGAGACCCCTGCTCTAAGGCCCTGCTGCCGCTGACTACTAGTCTCAGAAGATTTGGTGATGTCACTGATGTGCTGTTTTCTGTTCTCCTTGCTGGAAAAGAAGCTGTACCTGAGTACCTGTAGTGCAAGCATCTCCCTGCTTCTGCCTAATCCATTCTCTAAATCTGTGCTCCCTCCACCTCTCCTGATACTTCGTAAATTTTACTCCATCAGTCATCAGACCACCAGTCAACAGAAGAGCAGCTCTGAGATCAAGAAAGTCCTGCCCCTTTACCAAAATGGTCCTATCCACATAGACACAGTGCAGAACAAGGCATAGTAAAGCAGGCTATGCATGGATCAAAACTTGACAAGTTCGGCAGGGACCTGCTGAATTCTGATCCATGTAAGAGCAAGCTGGTTGTACACAAGGCAATATATCGATTTTCCCGAAACATCAGTGCCTTTGGCTGTAGCCAGCAACATTGGTCATTGTATTCTGATGTGGGGGAAGGCTGAACTACAGCGAGAGGGATTCCCACATCCACATCGAAATATGTGAATGGGAGGATCAAGGCATTTTCTTTTGGTTAAACGAAAAAAATACATAATGTATGGGCTGCTTAAGTCTGTATTGTGGGAAAGATCAGCTGCAGGCAGCCTACAGACAATACTGCTGAATTGCCCCCTCTCTTCTGCTGTCTTTTTTAGGAATGGTTCCCAGAGTTCAAATCCTATTTAAAGAGTAACGCCACTTGTGTGGAAAAAAAATAGCAAATAAATAAAAAATAATATAGCGTATATAACTACAAAACAAATCATATTGTAATTGAGAGTTGTTAAAAATGACCTTTCCTTTTCAATCTGCAGCTGCTGTAATTTTCTGAAAATGCAATGCAATATGGCCGCCTGGAGCTGTTCTGTACACAGAATGTATACTGACCACACCCCCAGAAACATCATTTCCTGCTTGTGTGATTGGCTCCCCAATTTCCCCAGAAGTCTGCACTAAGATACAAGTCAGATTTCTGGCATCCCCTGCAACATAAATGTCATTTTTGGTGAGATACTCCCAATAGGAACACATCTAAAGGGATGCAGGCCCAGCAGATTTCCTCATTAGTGCTCTGCAGCTGCCACAGCTGACAGATAATTATGAAACCGATCCCATTAGACCCACTCAGCACAGAGGAACAAACAATGATTTCTTCAGAATAATAAAAGGTAGGAATCTGCAACAAAGTGTGTTATGATCCTTGTAATGTAGATAAATCCCCCAGAGGGGAATGTTTTTTTTTCTCAGCAAAAGTGGAGTTACGCTTTAAACAAAATATTTGGTTAATATCTTTCTTTCATCTCTTTTTATTAAGTTTTTTATAGCCAACAAGTCATACAAACATAAAAAAAAAAAAAAAAAAACAAGAATAATCACAGTATCAAAATCTATGCTCTATAATAATAATATTAACCACTTGCCGACCAGTCACTGGGACTGTACTGCGGCAAAGTGGCTCGATTCCATCCAGCGACGTAGGTCTACGTCGCTGGACTCCTCCCCTTGTGGGCGGCACTCGCGCGCCGCCGGAGGCTCGCTCCCGCTGTTTTCAGTCACAGCGGGAGTCGGGCCAGGGGAGGAGCGGCGGCAATCGCTGCTGATCTTCCCCGATCGTCGGGGAATCGAGTTTGGAGATCCGCCCACTTGTGTAAACAAAGCGGGCAGATCTCCTCTGTGACAGACAGGGTCAGATTGCAGGATTCAGCATAGCTGAACCTGCGATCTGTGCCTGTGTCACACAGTCCCCTCCCCCCACACATGTTAGTAAGCACCAGGCATACATTAACCCCTCCCTCTCCAATAAAATTAACCCCTTCCCTGCCAGTGTCATTTTTTACAGTAACAGTGCATATGTATAGCACTGATTACTGTAGTAATGTCACTGGTACCCCCAGAAGTGTCAAAAATGTCAGTCAAGGGTCCGACCTGTCCGCCGCAATGTCGCAGTCCCGCAAAAAAATCGCAGATCGCCGCCATTACTCATTAAAAAAGAAAACCACCAAAAATGACAGAAATCTTTCCCTTTGTTAGTAAACGCAATAACTTTTGCGCAAATCAATCAAAATACGCTTATTGTGATTTTTTTTACCAAACATAGGTAGCAGAAAACAAATTGGCCAAAAATTTAAGAAAAAGTTTGATTTTTACATTTTTTTTAGGGGGATTTCATATAAAAAAATTTGAAAAATATTATTTTTTCAAAATTTACGCTCTTTTTTTGTTTATAGCGCAAAAAGTAAAAATCGCACAGGTGATCAAATACCACCAAAAGAAAGCTCTGTTTGTGGGGAAAAAAAGGACGTAAATTTCGTTTCAGTACAGCATCGCACGACCGCGCAATTGTCAGTTAAAGTCGCACAGTGCCGAATCGCAAAAAGTGGACGTAAGACAGCAAAATCCTCCGGTGGTAAAGTGGTTAATATGAAGAAAAAAAAAAAAAATCAAATTGATGATTAGTGATAGATATGGAAATAGAACTAGAAGTTATGGAGGCAATCAGGACTTTTATGGTACCCCTTGTACAGATGATACACTCACAGATTAAATATGAAAATGTTTTATTACAAAAAAAGCAAGTGAAAACACTTCTATATACAAATATAGATAAACGTATGGTTTAAAAACACAGAAAAAACTCCTTCAAAGAGATTAGGTCATTAGAAGAAATGCCCCTCTAAAACAAGGGGGGGGGGGGGGGACTACATTCATTGTTACACCAGTATTTCTCAACATGTTTCGCGGAGTAACCGCTTCTTCAGAAACCTGAGAAGAAGTTGTGATGGATTAGGTTTATTTTTCTCTCTCTATTTTTGTACATGTAAATATGCTTTTTTAATCCTTACTCAAAATGGCCGCTAGCAGTTCCCCCTCCCATCGAGTGAAGCTTGTGTAACTTAGATGGCGCCTCCATCCAGGACTACGCCCAAGATGATGACACCAAGATCCTGGAGGAAGGTTATCTTACATGGATATGACCAATCAGAAGCTACAAGCAACCAGATAACGCTCTGCTTATGACATACTTGCCCACGACACTAGCCGCTCGCCTATATAACCCCACGTATACAGTAGCAATAAAGGAAGTATCACTTACCTGAACACGTTTCAGTGTGGTTCTTCTCGTCCATGCACTAGATTATATAGGCCAAACCAGGAAGGGGGCAGATACTCACCAGATGCATGCACTGGATTATATAGGCCAAACCAGGAAGGGGGCAGATACTCACCAGATGCATGCACTGGATTATATAGGCCAAACCAGGAAGGGGACAGATACTCACCAGATGCATGCACCGGATTATATAGGCCAAACCAGGAAGGGGACAGATACTCACCAGATGCATGCACCGGATTATATAGGCCAAACCAGGAAGGGGGCAGATACTCATCAGACGATTGGTCTGATCCAAAACAAAGTGAGGATCTATAAATGAACAGAAATACATAATAACATACAAATGATATACAACTGGGTCACATATAAGGCCATATGTACGCATATAACTATGCATGCACATTGGATCACATATACTCTAGGCAGTATAAAGCTTCACATTAAACAGAATATAGAAATTAGCCTCGTATGGTGCATCGGCCATCCCCCAACCAGGTAAAGACAGAAAGGCCCCATATCTCTTGTAGCCCACCTCTGAGAAGGGCAAAGGCACAAATAATAAATGATAAGTAAACTATCTTTCTTTTTTGATAATATGAACTTTCATTTGGATCATTTGAACCTGTGGTTGGCTTTGTAGGTCAGATCCTCATAATGGATCATCGGCATACAGGGTCCTTTTGCAACAGATTTCAAATCCCCGCTTGGCCCATAGCTTATAGATGAGCCATGCCGTCATGACTTTGGTACTTTTATTTGGATTTGGGGAAGATAAGGAAACAGGGCCGTAGTAATGCACTCTCCCCTTTATGGGAAGTGAACTGTTGAAGAGGTCCAAAAGAACTCTTTACCTGTACACAAGAGAATTGACTGATGCAAATGGGCAAATTAGCAAGCCAATGCCATTTAAAAGAATGACCCATTGCACTACCATTTGATACATTTAGGGTCAAAGAAGGACTCAAATCCTAATAATGTTTTTACAAGCTGAGCTTTAGGCAAGGAATCTAAGCCAGCCTTTCTCAAATTTTTTAACATGGAGGAACCCTTGGAATACTTTTTTTTTTGGGGTTCAAGGAACCACTGCTAATGATTATTACATTTACAGCTCACAGTACATTAGTGTAATGATCATTGGGAAGAATGCCCCTTACACTTGTGGCCATTGGGAAGAATTACCCCCTTAACCACTTAAGCCCCGGAAGATTTTACCCCCTTCCTGAACAGGGCTTTTTTTGCGATTCGGCACTGCGTGACTTTAACGGACAATTGCGCGGTCGTGTGACGCTGTATCTAAACTAATTTGACGTCCTTTTTTCCCACAAACAGAGCTTTCTTTTGGTAGTATTTGATCACCTGTGCGATTTTTACTTTTTGCGCTATAAACAAAATAAATAAATTTTGCAAAAATAACAATATTTTTCACATTTTTTTTATATGAAATTCCCCAAAAAAAATGTAAAAATCAAAATTTTTTAACATTTTTGGCCAATTTGTTTTCTGCTACATATGTTTGGTAAAAAAAATTGCAAAAAGCGTATTTTGATTGGTTTGCGCAAAAGTTATTGCGTTTACTAACTAAGGGAAAGATTTTTGTCATTGTTGGTGTTTTTTTTTAACGCGTAATGGCGGCGATCTGCAATTTTTTTTGCGGTACTGCGACATTGCGGCGGACAGATCGGACCCTTGACTGACATTTTTGACACTTTTGGGGTTACCAGTGACATTACTGCAGTAATCAGTGCTATACATATGCACTGTTACTGCAAAATGACACTGGCAGGGAAGGGGTTAACTTTATTGGGGAAGGAGGGGTTAAGTGTGTCCCTAAGGGCGTGCTTCTTACTGTGATTGGACATGGCTACTGGTGTAGGAACAGTGATCAACGGTCCTACATAGTACAACCGTATGATCACCATTCCTACACAGGGGAGAATGACAGGCGGCTTGTTTACATTAGCCGCCTGACTTTCTCCCTTCACGGCGGACGATCGCGAGTGACCGGCGGACATCGGGTGCGCCGGTCACACGCACGGACTTCCCAGGGAACGAGCCGGGGCTCTGCGGGCGCGCGCTCGCCCGCTATTGTCTCACAAGGAAGTGACAGGCTAGTGACGTACCGGTACGTCCCTTTGCCTGGCCGGGGCTGATATGTACTTGCGGCGGTCGGCAACCGGTTAAAGATAGCTAAAAAGATCAATGGTGTTAGTAGAAACTTATCTGAGAGGCATAAATTACTAATTGCTCAAGGAACCACTAGCAACCTCTGAAGGAACCCTAGGGTTCCATAGAACCCTGGTTGAAAAACCCTGATCTAAGCACACAGTTGAAATGCATACCCTAATTGGGGGATGTGTTACCTGCTAAAGGATTTGGCATCCATTAAGTTCTCAAATTTACACAGCCTTACCAGAGAGCAGCGCTGGTGACCTGACTTTTCTCCACTGCAGTTTAAAAATACAGCAAGGTCAGCTTCCCACCCCCACCCTAGGTATAGATTGTAAAGGAGCAATAGACTATTGGTCCTTTTCCTCTGCTCACTCTGATTTCTCCTTCTGTCAGCAGGTTTCTTTTCACATATATGCATGTAGCACACCTAATATTTTGCTTTGGCCTGTTAAGTGTTTCACAGACTGCTGGTCTGATTATTTCTTCCTGCATCCTAGAGGGTTCTGGAATCACATTGTGAGGAAAGATAGAAGGGCAGTCTTAATATTTATGGGGACCCAGCCAATCCCTGGGGAGGTGTTCCCAGTAGGTGGTTGATGAACCCATACATGGTCTGAAGCCTGGAGAAGGAATTGAGAAGGACAGTCTTAATATTTATGGGGACCCAGCCAATCCATGGGGAGATGTTCCCAGTAGGTGGTTGATGAACCCCTACATGGTCTGCAGCCTGGTGAAGGAGTTGAGTTGGTCCTGGGTTCAGTCCTGCAGGAGGAGCCCTGCCTAATGGGCCCCTGCCCCTAGGGCAGTTCACTGGAACGCTGCTGGATGTTAATTGAGGTCCCAGCTGTAACATAGCTGGGGGAAAGGGGCCTAATTCAAAGGTTCTAGTCTGTGATTTTGGTCTGCAGAGCTTGCTGAAGAGTGCCCAGTGAAAGTTGAAGGAGGGTGTCCCGCTGTCCTGTGATGTTGTGAGCTTTGTTTCTCCCTCACTGAAGAGTGGCCAGTGGGTATCCCAAGGAGGCAACCGATGATCCTGTGGCATTGTGAGTACTGACCTCAAATCTGAGTCCTATTGACTGTGTGCTGGTTTTCTTTTCTTCAGAGGGCTCTAGTAATTGGTCTCCAAACTGTGGCCTGAGGGCCAGACATGGCTCTTAGCTTGCCTTGGGCTCCAACAACAGGGCACCATTCCTTCCATTGACACCAATGATTGGGCACTATTTCTGCCCAGTGGGTATCAGAAGGAGGCAACTGATGATCCTGTGGCATTGTGAGTCCTTTTGACTGTGTGATGGTTTTCTTTTCTTCAGAGGGCTCTAGTGATTGGTCTCCAAACTGTGGCATGAGGGCCAGACGTGGCTCTTAGCTTGCCTTGGGCTCCAAAAACAGGGCATCATTCCTTCGATTGGCGCCAATGATGGGGCACTATTTCTTCCCTCGATATCTGCAATTTGCACTATTCCCTTCTCCTAATATAAGGGACTATTCCTCAGGCTGACATCATCAATGGAGCACCATTGACACCAATCATAGGGCACTAATCCTTTCCCTAATACCAACAATTTGCACTATTCCTCCCACTGACACCAATGATAAAGCATTGTATACCCCCATTGATGCCAAAGCATTTTCTGCACACACTGATCACTTTTCGGCCCCCAAAGAGTCGGAAGGACAGTAAACTGGCCCTTTGTTTGGAAAGTTTGGAGACCCCTGCTTTAGAACATGGAAGAAAAGTTACTGGCAGGATCAACCAGGTACTTCAGGTGGAAGTAGATGAAAATAATAGAGGCTATGATTTATAAAATACACTTTAAATCTGTGTGATTATTCCCTGTATAATCTGATCCCCCTGGCCCGTGATATTTGGTGATGATTGCAATTACTGTCCATGCTATTCACAGTTTTCTTTTTATCCTTGTACCTGGCGCTTCCTAAAAGGTCACTAGGAACAGAAACCGTATTCTTAGAAGTACTCGAAAATAGTAAAGCGCAATTCCTCCATTACTGTCCGCAGTCATCAACACCGCCGTCAGCTCACATTACCGGTTGGTACAAGGTGAAATCCAAACCAATAATGGCAGAACGTCAAACTGGCAGAAGTGTAATAAATCATAGATTGGACATACTATACACACTCATAGCAGGCAACAGCTAACACTACGCACAGCTAAACCCATAATTCCTCTCTATACAATAAATAGATGAGATGGTGGTTTGTTGCTACTGAGGTTTTGGAAGGAGCCAATTGGGCAGTGGCGGCTAAAGCATTGGGGGCGCTGGGGCACCGCGCCCCCTATCCATGCGTCCGGCCCAATAATCTACATGCAGGGCACCGGACGCATGGAGTTCAATGGGGCTTTTTTTTCTTTTTAGCATGTGATAGGAGCCAGAGGCTCTAATAGAAAAAAAAAGGGTGGGCTCGGGGTGCAGAGCACTGCGCCCCGAGCCCACCCGGTTGTGTGACAATAGCAAATGAGTATTAGCTATTGTCACAGGGATCCTCCTCCTGGCCAATCAGGAAGCGGGTCTGAGACCCATTTCCCGATTGGCCAAAAGGAGAAGCCATGCCATTGGCCATGGAGGAAGGAGACACAGAAGACAGGGGGAAGAAGCCGAAGCATGTAAACAACATGAAAGCATGGATCCATCCTGCCTTGAATCAATGGTTCAGGCTGGTGGTGTAATGATGTGGGGGATATGTTCTTGGTACACTTTGGGCCCCTTAATACCAATTGAACATCGTTTAAATGCCACAGCCTACCCGAGTATTGTTGCTGACCATGTCCATCCCTTTATGACTACAGTGTCCCCATCTTCTGATGGCTCCTTCCAGCAGGATAATGCACTAGCATGAGGTCACTGTACTCCAATGGCCTCCACACTCACCAGACCTTAATCCAATGGAGCACCTTTGGGATGTTGTGGAAGATTGGCATCATGGATGTGCAGCTGACAAATCTGCAGCAACTGCATGACACTATCATGTCACTATGGATTCAAATCTCTGAGGAATGTTTTCCACACCTTTTTGATTCTATGCCATGAAGAATTAAAGTAAAAGGGGGTCCAACCCGGTACCAGCAAGGTGTACCTAATAAAGTGGCCAGTGAGTGTATACTACTCTCAGCAACCAGATTTCAACCAATATGCTTTTATACACTATATTACCAAAAGTATTGGGACGCCTGCCTTTACATGCACATGAACTTCAATGGCATTGCAGTTTTAGTCCATAGGGTTCAATATAGATTTGGCCCACCCTTTGCATCTATAAAAGCTTCAAATCTTCTGGGAAGGCTGTCCACAAGGTTTAGGAGTGTCTATGGGAATATTTGACCATTCTTCCAGAAGCGCATTTGCGAGGTCAGGTGTTGGACGAGAAGGCCTGACTCACAGTCTCCACTCTAATTCATCCCAAAGGTGTTCTATCGGGTTGAGGTCGGGACTCTGTGCAGACCAGTCAAGTTCTTAAACCCCAAACTCGCTCATCCATATCTTTACGGACCTTGCTTTCATCCCTGGTCCAAATCCTTTGGTGGAGGGGGGATTATGGTGTGCGGTTGTTTTTCAGTGGTTGGACTTGGTTGGCCCTTTAGTTCCAGTGAAGGGAACTCTCAAGGCGTCAGCATACCAAGACATTTTGGACAATTTCATGCTCCCAACTTTGTGGAAACAGTTTGGGGATGACCCTTTCCTGTTCCAACATGACTGCGCACCAGTGCACAAAGCAAGGTCCATAAAGACATGGATGAGCGAGTTTGGGGTGGAGGAACTTGACTGGCCTGCACCGAGTCCTGACCTCAACCCAATAGAACAAACTTTGGGATGAGTTAGAGCAGAGATTACGAGCCAGGCCTTCAAGTTCTCATCCACATCAGTGCCCGACCTCACAAATTCACTTCTGGAAGAATGGTCAAACATTCCCATAGACACACTCCTAAACCTTGTGGACAGCCTTCCCAGAAGAGTTGAAGCTGTTATAGCTGCAAAGGTTGGGCCAACTCAATATTGAACCCTACGGACTAAGACTGGGATGCCATTAAAGTTCATGTGGGTGTAAATGCAGGCATCACAATGATTTTGGTAATATAGTGTATACTGTATGTCAAAAAGGGAGTCTGAATGCTCTTTGGAACCTGAGGACTTGGACTGGGATGCATGCATTGATAATCTAAAGAAATGCACAAGATCTCTTAATATCAGAGAAACTGCTGTCAAACTCTTTACTAGGTGGTACCGGACTCCTGTTAGAATCCATACATTTTTCTCCACTGTGCTTCCCTTATACTTTAGAGGTTGTCAGGCCCTTGGGTCACTTCTCTATGTGTTCTGGGAGTGCTCCCATGTTGTTCAAATTTGGAGAAGACTGTCTACTTTTGCCTCTACAATCACAGGTGTTCAGTTTTCTCTTGCCCTCACTGATTGCCTCATTTTCTCCCATTGTGGAGGTTACCACTCTGCAGATGAGATTAATCCACACAATCAGTGTAGCCATCCATTGGGTGGTTGCTATACATTGAAGAACTCCCTTAGTTCCACTCTCCCAAATTAAACTCAGAGTGGATTCCATTAACCAATTCAGCTCCGGAAGGTTTACCCCCCTTCATGACCAGGCCACCACACTGGACCTCATGCAACTTGGATTCTGTGTCTTTCCTCTCTTCCTCGAGACTCTGGCACCTTGCTTTCTGAATACAATGCTACATTTCCACCGTCCATGATGATTTGGGGGGCCATGTCATCTGCTGGTTTTGGTCCACTGTGTTTTATCAAGTCCAAAGTCAGCGCAGCCCTCTACCAGGAAATTCTGGAGCACTTCATGCTTTCCTCTGCTGACCCGCTTTATGGAGATGCTGATTTCATTTTCCAGCAGTACTTGGCACCTCCCACACTGCCAAAAGTACCAATACCTGGTTTAATGATCATGGCTTGATTGGCCAGCAAACTCTCCTGACCTAAACCCCATAGAGAAGCTGTGGGGCATTGTCAAGAGGAATATGAGAGACATCAGACCCAACAATGCAGATGAGCTGAAGCAACCTGGGCTTAGTCCGGGGACAGTGTCCTTAGTCTGGGACTATCCCCGGGAACCGGGGACGTCTGGTCACCCTAGCCTACACACCAAAAGATTAGTTCAGTCCTTGTCATTTTGCCACTTAAATTCAACCAATGATCCCCGGCACTATTATTGGTGAAATGTGTTGTAAATCACAAAACAAAGACACGAGTTCACTGCAGAGATTTCATTTCATAATTCAAAACACATACTGCACACATTCCATTAGATGGTATCAGAATTTCTTTTCACATCTGATTGACAAGATCACTCCACACACTACAATTTTTCATATGGTAGGCTCATTATCCGGGACCATTGTCACTACTGATGCCAGTACTTGGTTCCCAATAAATGGGTCTTTAATCTGAAGATCTTGTCCATATCACTCAGGTACGGGGCCACCCTCAGCTGAGTCTGTTTGCATCACCATCCATTCACAAGGTGCCTCTCTTCCTACCCTCACCTGTTGGCAAAGGAAGTGGATGCCCTCACTCACCCAAGAAATCATCACCTAACAGAAGCCTTTCCACTATTGCTTTTGGTCCTGAAGTTCCAGGGGAGACTGTTGTCCGAGAGTCTCACTATGACAGCAAGCATGCCAATTGGCCTGCAGGCCTTGGGTTTACCCTAGCCGTGGAATCTAGGCAGGACCAGGCACTTCAGCTACCAGTGTTTCCACAACACCTGTCCCATGATGGCCTGTAAATGGACTGGGAAGGATTGGAGGACTTGGGCCGTCTTCTAGAAGTGATTAAATCCTGACAAGGTTCCAGAAAAGACCTTAACAAATCTATTTACTCCAAAGTCTGGAACAGGTTCAAGGCCTGAGCAGAATTTTGATCCTTGTAACCCCCGAGGTTGCTATCATTTCCTCACATGGTTCTGGATTTGTTGCTCAGCCTAGTCCCCAGGGAAAATGGGCATGTGAGCTGCATGGGGAATTCTTCATGAGGTCAGTCCTGGGAATTTGCCCTGAGGAGGAATAACGTTCCCCAGTAGTTTTTTATTCTGGTCCTGGCTTTCTTGCCAGGACTCTGTTTGCATCATCAGAAATCAGAAAGCAGTCCTCAGTGGGACATCAATCGAGAGGCAGTGTCCCTCGATAACTTTAGGCGATAACTTCAAGGGGCAGAATATTGGCTCTGCAAATACTTGGAGCTACAGTGTCCTGCATCTTATTCCTTTCCGGACTAATTGGGGGCCTGTGCTCCTCGAACACTTCTGTTCCCAAGGTGGCTTCTGTTTTTATCTTACAAACAAAGTGGTGGTTCTAACTTTTCCAGCAGAGACAGTACCTAACCTACACTGGATGTACCAGTGTGTCTAAAATGCCTACCTTCAAGCAGCTTACTAGGTAAAATACTCCAGAAGGCTGATTGCGTTTCCATCAGGCAAGTTCGAAGGATGAATCTACAGCAAAACCTTGTCCTCTTGATGAGTCAAGGTCATCCAGAAAACTTAGTGCTGCCAGGCAAGAGCCTCCAGAAGTGATACTTGCTCATTCAGCTAGGTAAATTTTTACATCTTTAAATTTGGGCATCTGCCTATGGAGACCTCTGCAGAACAGCAGGCTGGTTGGCGTGGTGCTCTTGCCTACAGCACTAAAGGGAAGATCCAAGGGCTTTGACATCAATGGACTTCAATGGAATCGCAGTCTAGACTTCCATGTCCATTGTAGTAAAGTTTGATTATACTCCACCATGTTTAGCTCGCTATTTATCATATGTACAGTGCCTTGCTAAAGTATTCGGCCCCCTTGAACTTTGCGACCTTTCACCACATTTCAGGCTTCAAACATAAAGATATAAAACTGTAATTTTTTGTGAAGAATCAACAACAAGTGGGACACAATCATGAAGTGGAACGAATTTTATTAGATATTTCAAACTTTTTTAACAAATAAAAAAACTGAAAAATTGGGCGTGCAAATTTCTCAGCCCCTTTACTTTCAGTGAAGCAAACTCTCTCCAGAAGCTTAGTGAGGATCTCTGAATGATCCAATGTTGACCTAAATGAATAATGATGATAAATAGAACCCACCTGTGTGTAATCAAGTCTCCGTATAAATGCACCTGCACTGTGATAGTCTCAGAGGTCCGTTTAAAGGGCAGAGAGCATCATGAAGAACAAGGAACACACCAGGCTGGTCCGAGATACTGTTGTGGAGAAGTTTAAAGCTGGATTTGGATAAAAAAAGATTTCCCAAGCTTTAAACATCCCAAGGAGCACTGTGCAAGCGATAATATTGAAATGGAAGGAGTATCAGACCACTGCAAGGCACTGTATGCTGCCATGTTGGTGTCAGGAAAATGGAAAATTGTATCAAATTACTGTAATTTTCCTTTCCTGACGCCAATACATGGCAGCATACGAACCCTCCCTCTGATCTTTGTGCTTTATACGGAGAATGGGGGAGGTTTCTCTCAGTAAGACTTTTATAGATTTAAACAGGTCCTGTGGGTGGATATAGGGGCAGAGCTTTATCATATGTATGCTGCCATGTATTGGCATCAGGAAAAGAAAATTACGGTAAGTATTTGATACAATTTTCCCTTTTCCTGAAGCCAATACATGGCAGCATACGAACCCCCCCTCTGATCTTTGTGCTTTATACAGAGAGTGGGGGAGGTTTCTCTCAGTAAGACTTTTATAGATTTAAACAGGTCCTGTGGGTGGATATAGGGGCGGAGCTTTATCATATGTATGCTGCCATGTATTGGCATCAGGAAAAGAAAATTAAGGTAAGTATTTGATGCAATTTTCAATTTTTTCCCCACAAATAGAGCTTTCTTTTGGGGGTATTTGATCCCCTCTGCGGTTTTTATGTTTTGCACTGTAAACAAAAAATGACCAACAATTTTGAAAAAAACAACTGTTTTTTTACTTTCTGCTTTAAAACATATCCAATAATAAAAAAAAAAAAAAAAAAAAATCGAATTTCTTCAATTTATGCCTGTATGTATTCTGCTACATATTTTTGGTAAAAAAAAAATCCCAATAAGCGTATATTGATTGCGCAAAAGTTATAGCGTCTACAAACTGTGCAAATCTCAGGACTGGATGGGCAGAACTGCAAATCCTTTGGCAAGCAAACCAGCTCCCATATAATAAATCTGTGTATTTGCTTGAAACATCAAAACCTGAAACTCCTCTATGAAGAACCCAAGTGCGTCCATCCAGATCTCTCGGTTAGTCAGACATGCACACAAGGTTTAGCATAATACTGAGGCAGATATCAATGGATCCGGTGTCCAACCAGTAATTCAAGTACAACTATAGGCAAAACTTTTTTTTTTTCATTTTTGGATAGAGTAAGGGAGGGTCATAACCCCTGTAAGGTTTATTTTTGCCATCTGTGTCCCATTGGTGGAATTTCCCTTCACCTTCTGTCTCATAGCCAAAACAGGAAGTGAGAGGAAATTCCTGCTAATTAGGAGAATTCCTTGGGGACCCCCCCAGGTCACCAGAACTAGTGTCCCCATTGGAAGATTTCCCCCACTATTACTTTTCTGGGGACAACCCAAAATTTGGTATTTTCTTTTGCTTTCAGCGATAATGGTAATCAGGACAAATAGAAATGGTGATTCTCCCTAATGGGGGAAAAAGACCGCAAAAAAAAAAAACTGCCAGGTGTTCTAATCTTTCTCCCCTCTATCCAAAATAAAAGACAATAAAAAAAAGTTTTGCCTTTAGTTATACATTAAATTTGTGGCTGCTGTAGGAATGGGGTTTGTTCTTGTCACCTATGGGTTAATCTCGGTGTGTATTTGGCGTTGGGAACGGATTTACACCTGAGCCTTGACTCTTGTTATCAGCGTGGCGTGGCGGACGTGCGCCCTTGCACTGAACTCCGGTCACATAGTGCTTGTGTGCCGTTTTATTTCTATCTCTCATGCAGTCAGCATGCAGAGCACGGTACGGAGTATGGGATTTTATCCATGTCATACGTGAGAGATGTGCAACAATGCCTGGGAGCTAAAAGTCAGCAAATCCTCCAAACTGCACCGCTTTTTACACAAACCGCAATAGGCAAACCGTACAATGGGCTGCCGAGCCGCTTCCTAACAAAGTCATCAGACGATTATACCGCCATCATCATTATTCTTGTTATTGCAACAATATTTTACTGATCATTTCACCAGAGCATTCAAATCAACTGAAAAATCTTCAATAAGATTATTTTATACATATTTTAGACATGATTTACACTATTTTACCAAAAGTATTGGGACGTCTGCCTGTACACACACATGGACTTTAATGGCATCTCAGTCTTAGTCCGTAGGGTTCCATATTGAGTCGGCCCACCCTTTGCAGCTATAACAGCTTCAACTCTTCTGGGAATGAAATATAAAATGCAGCGCTATAAATTGAATCCTGTGTATATGATATGGAAACATAAGTTCAATTGAGGATAATATTATGGAACAGTCCAATCCACCAAAACACCATGGTAAGTGAAGAAATCCGTCAACTTGGTACTGGAATAGTGAGAACATCCACCACACGTAAAGTGACCAATTGGCCTCTTACCAGATACAGGTGACCAATGCTCTCACAATGGTCGCCAAACGCTTTTGCTCAGAGCAGGACGGTCAACTCCAGAAAGTGTCAGCAGAAGCTCCCAGGATCCATAGATCACCTCCCAAGGACAGGATCAACCATATAACGTCCCTCTCAGATATGAAATCTAGAGACAGGGAAAGACCATGGTGCAGTATGTTCCAACATAAAATTTATTTAAAATTAGGTGCACTCACCACATGTAAGAGCATAAAAGACCTTCAGTATAAAATCCAATAACCGCTGGCAAGCGGTACGTTCAATCCGGCTTGTGACGTCGACGCTGGTGACTCCGCCTACATGTTTGGCATCTCAGTCTTAGTCCATAGGGTTCCATATTGAGTCGGCCCATCCTTTGCAGCTATAACAGCTTCAACTCTTCTGGGAAGGCTGTCCACAAGGTTTAGGAGTGTGTCTATGGGAATGTTTGACCATTCTTCCAGAAGCGCAATTGTGAGGTCAGGCACTGATGTTGGTTGAGAAGGCCTGGCTCTCAGTCTCGGCTCTAAATCATCCCAAAGGTGTTCTATCTCTCTTGACTCTGTGTAGGCCAGTCAAGTTCCTCCACCCCAAACTCGCTCATCCATGTCTTTATGAACCTTGCTTTGTGCACTGGTACGCAGTCATGTTGGAACAGGAAGGGGCCATCCACAAACTTTTCCCACAAAGTTGGGAGCATGAAATTGTCCAAAATGTCTTGGCATGCTGACGCCTTAAGAGTTTCTTGTACTGGAAGTAAGGGGCCCAACCCCTGAAGAACAACCCCACACCACACCCTCCACCTGTTTTTTGATAGATAGATATATATATATACACACACACACACTATATTACCAAAAGTATTGGGACGCCTGCCTTTACACGCACATCATCTTTTATGGCATCCCAGTCTTAGTCCGTAGGGTTCAATATTGAGTTGGCCCATCCTTTGCAGCTATAACAGCTTCAACTCTTCTGGGAAGGCTGTCCACAAGGTTTAGGAGTGTGTCTATGGGGATGTTTGACCATTCTTCCAGAAGCGCATTGGTGAGGTCAGGCACTGATGATGGACAAGAAAGCCTGGCTCGTAGTCTCTGTTCTAATTCATCCCAAAGGTGTTCTATCTCTTTTGACTCTGTGCAGGCCAGTCAAGTTCCTCCACCCCAATCTCGCTCATCCATGTTTTTATGGACCTTGGTTTGTGCACTGGTTGGAAAAGGAAGGGGACATCCCCAAACTGTTCCCACAAAGATGGACATGAAATTGTACAAAATGTCTTGGTATGCCGACGCCTTAAGAGTTTCTTGTACTGGAAGTAAGGGGCCAAGCCCAACCCCTGAAGAACAACCCCACACCACACCCTCCACCTGTTTTTTGACATATATCTATATATATATATATATATATATATATATATATATATGTATATACAAACACACTCACACACACACTATATTACCAAAAGTATTGAGACGCCTGCCTTTACACGCACATCATCTTTTATGGCATCCCAGTCTTAGTCCGTTGGATTCAATATTGAGTTGGCCCACCATTTGCAGCTATAACAGCTTCAACTCTTCTGGGAAGGCTGTCCACAAGGTTTAAGAGGGTGGCTATGGGAATGTTTGACCATTCTTCCAGAAGCATTGCGCAGTCATGTTGGAACAGGAAGGGGCCATCCCCAAACTATTCTCACAATTTTGGGAGCATGGAATTGTCCAAAATGTCTTGGTTTGCTGACGCCTTAAGAGTTCCCTTCACTGGAACTAAGGGGCCAAGCCCAACCTCTGAGAAACAATCCCACACCATAATCCCCCCCCCCCCCCACCAAATGATTTGGACCAGTACCATTTGCGCAGTGCGCACCCAGCTGTGAAGCCGCAAGCTCCAGACCTTAATTCTATAGAAAATTTATGGAGGGAGCTGAAACTTCAAGTTGCCAAGTGAAAGCCAAGAAACCTTGAGGATTTAGAGAAGATCTGTAAAGAAGAGTGGACCAAAATCCCTCCTGAGATGTGTGCAAACCTGGTACCCAACTACAAGAAATGTCTTACCTCTGTGCTTCCCAACAAGGGTTTCTCCAGCAAGTACTAAGTCATGTTTTTCCTGGGGATCAAATACTAATTTTACTCACTGAACTGCAACTCAATTTATAACATTTGTATCATGTGTTTTTTCTAGATTTTTGGTTGATATTCTGTCTCTATCATTTAAAATACACCTATGATACAAATGTTAGACCCTTCATTTCTCTGTAGGTAGGCAAACTTACAAAATCTGCAGGCGATCAAATCATTATTTCCCCACTGTAGGGCAAAGTTCCTTGTCTCTGCATTGGGACTGTGCAGAGCCAAGTTGCACAATGCAGTCAAACAAGGCCGGTGTGAATGAGCCCCCACAGTTTTAAAACGGTATTAATCCCACTTCTTGTATTAGTGGTACACAACTCTGGATGAATGAGCACAGGAGGCACAGCAGGCAGCAACACTGTCAGTCTGGAGAAAGGAGTGTTAAAGGTATTATCAGATTTAAATACTGTACAGGGGTGTCAAACTCAATTGCATGACAGGCCGCATCAGCATTATGGTTGTCCTCAAAGGGCCGGTTGAATCTGTAAGTCTAGGGCTTATTTTTCTCAGAGAATGGGTGCAGGAACTCAACCACGCCCCCAAAAGACCTGCATCGAACAATGGGAGTGACCAAATTGCAGTGGGAGGATCTTAAAGGAGCAATAAATACCAAGAGTGTGTTGTGGAGTTCAGTAATATGCTACATACAGTGTGCACAATTCAGAGGTGCGCTAGGTACAGAATGCAGGATTCAGAGGTATGCTACGTACAGAGTGCAGGATTCAGAGGTACGCTACGTACAGAGTGCAGGGTTCAGAGGTACGCTACATACAGAGTGCAGGGTTCAGAGGTTCGCTATGTACAGGGTGCTAGGTTCAGAGGTGCGCTATGTACAGAGTGCAGGGTTCAGAGGTGCGCTATGTACAGGGTGCACAGTTCAGAGGTATGCTACATACAGAGTGCACAGTTCAGAGGTGCACAAGGTATGGAATGCAGAATTCAGAGGTACGCTACATACAGAGTGCAGGGTTCAGAGGTACGCTACGTACAGAGTGCAGGGTTCAGAGGTGCGCTATGTACAGGGTGCTAGGTTCAGAGGTGCGCTATGTACAGAGTGCTAGGTTCAGAGGTGCGCTATGTACAGAGGGCAGGGTTCAGAGGTGCGCTATGTACAGGGTGCACAGTTCAGAGGTGCACAAGGTATGGAATGCAGGATTCAGAGGTACTCTACGTACAAAGTGCAGGGTTCAGAGGTACGCTACGTACAGAATGCAGGATTCAGAGGTGCGCTATGTACAGAGTGCAGGGTTCAGAGGTGTGCTATGTACAGGGTGCTAGGTTCAGAGGTGCGCTATGTACAGAGTGCAGGGTTCAGAGGTGCGCTATGTACTGGGTGCACAGTTCAGAGGTGCACAAGGTATGGAATGCAGGATTCAGAGGTACTCTACATACAGATTGCAGGGTTCAGAGGTACGCTTCGTACAGAATGCAGGATTCAGAGGTGCGCTATGTACATAGTGCACAGTTCAGAGATGCACTAAGTACAGAGTGCAGGGTTCAGAGGTGCACTATGTACAGAGTGCAGGGTTTAGAGGTGTGCTACGTACAGAGTGTAAAGTTCAGAGGTGCGCTACATACAGAGTGCAGGGTTCAGAGGTGCACTACGTACAGAGAGCAGGGTTCAGAGGTTCGCTACATACAGAGTGCTGAGTTCAGGGGTGCCCTATGTACAGAGTGCAGGGTTCAGAGTCAGACTATACATTGTAACCTTGTAAAAATTAGAAGGAAGCATTTCCCCAGTCCAACAACCACCCCCCCACTAGTGATCAGACACCAAGTGCAGTAGCTTCCAACAACCAGACTCTTTCATTGGTCAGAATGCAGGAAAGTGCCATCTCACCGGTTTCTATGGGTTATAGCAGTTTTCCACATGTGCCACACATGCCGGCTTATGATATGAAGCTGTTAATGTTTCCTCCGCAGCACGCACAGCATGACATAATCCAGCCGTGGGGAATATATTTATAACACATGCAACCAAACCCCCCCTAACAAACTTGGACCCTATTAAGCTGAATGACGGATCAAAGTGCTGGCATGGGACACGGCATGGAGTGGGAAAGGGCAGAGAGAGTTCATCTTCAGGACAGAGTGCGTCTCATCAGGAGGGATCATCATTGGACCGCGTGTCATCAGGAGGGATCACCATTGGACCGCATTCATTATGGAACAAAAATCCAAAGACATATGTCACGTTTAGAAGACGCTTAAAGGGAACCTATCCCCTCTGTAGCATTTGTCTAACTAGAGAAATATCATGTCTCCGATGTCCGTGTCTAATAAAGTGGTCCTACAAGTAAGCTTAACCACTTAAGCCCCGGAGGATTTGGCTGCTCAAAGACCAGAGCCTATTTTGTGATTCGGCACTGCGTGACATTAACGGACGGTGTACCCGAATGAAATTGACGTCATTTTTTTCCCACAAACAGAGCTTTCTTTTGGTGGTATTTGATCACCTGTGCGATTTTTACTTTTTGCGCTATAAACAAAAAAAAGCGAAAATTTTGAAAGAATAACAATATTTTTCACATTTTTTTTTTATGAAATTCCCCCCAAAAAATGTAAAAATCAGAATTTTTTAACATTTTAGGCCAATTTGTTTTCTGCTACATATTTTTGGGAGAAAAAAAAATCGCAATAAGCGTATTTTGATTGGTTTGCGCAAAAGTTATTGCGTTTACTAACTAAGGGAAAGATTTATTTTTATTGTTTTTTTTAAATTAGTAATGGCGGCGATCTGCGATTTTTTTTGCGGGACTGCGACATTGCGGCGGACAGATCGGACCCCTGACTGACATTTTTGACACTTTTGAGGGGTACCAGTGACATTACTACAGTAATCAGTGCTATACATATGCACTGTTACTGTAAAAATGACACTGGCAGGGAAGGGGTTAATTTGATTAGTGATCAAGGGGTTACGTGTGTCCCTAGGGGCGTGTTTCTAACTGTAAAGGGGTGTGGCTTTTGATGTAACCACAGAGACATACGATCCTACATAGCAGGACCGTATGATCTCTGCAGTTACACCAGGGAGAATGACAGGCGGCTTTTTTTACATCAGCTGTCTGCCTTTCTCCCTCTCCAGCGGGAGATCGCGAGTGACCAGCGGACATCGGGTCTGCCGGTCACACGCACGGGGATGCAGGGGAACGAGTGGGGGCGGTAGCGCGCCTCCGGCGGGGCGCGCTCGCCCCCTGCAGGCTCCTGGGCGAGCGACGTAGTACTACGTCACTTTGCCAAGGAGGGGCTGACTGCCGCAGTAAATATACTGTGGGCGGTCGGCAAGTGGTTAATATATTTCGAAAAGGCTTACCTTTTATTATTACAAAACTGCTGTTGAGCTCAAATCCAGTGACTTTGCCTAGGCTAAGATGATTTCATTGGTCTGCTGCAGCCCCCCCCCCCCCCCCTTTCCTTAGTAATCAGACTGTACATTGTAACTTTGTAGAAGGCAAAGGCAGCATTTACTATGTATCCCCTGATCAGACTGCAACATTCAAACTTTGCAGAAATCACAAGGTGAGAGGCAGCAGCAGGGGGCTGATCTGTGTCAGCCAAAGAACTGCACAGGCACAGGCACCAACATTGACATGATGGTGCCATCAATTTTATTAGTTTTCTCTTAAATTCAGTAGGAAGTGTGCTTAGTCTCTGCCCATCACTAATATCACATTGCCATGACTGACACATGAACCATGGAAGGTAAATGTGGTTCATGGGAAGAGAACATTCTCAGATATTTCACAGTATCTCACAAAAGTCAGTACACCCATCACATTTTTGTAAATATTTTATTCTATCTTTTCATGTGACAACACTGAAGAAATGACACTTTGCTACAATGTAAAGTAGTGAGTGTACAGCTTGTATAACAGTGTAAATTTGCTGTCCCCTCAAAATAACTCAACACACAGCCATTAATGTCAAAACCGCTGGCAACAAAAGTGAGTACACCCCTAAGTGAAAATGTCCAAATTGGGCCCAAAGTGTCAATATTTTGTGTGGCCGCCATTATTTTCCAGCACTGCCTTAACCCTCTTGGGCATGGAGTTCACCAGAGCTTCACAGGTTGCCACTGGAGTCCTCTTCTACTCCTCCATGGAGACATCACAGAGCTGGTGGATGTTAGAGACCTTGAGCTCCTCCACCTTCCGTTTGAGGATGCCCCAGAGATGCTCAATAGGGTTTAGGTCTGGAGACATGCTTGGCCAGTCCACTAACTTTACCCTCAGCTTCTTTAGCAAGGCAGTGGTCGTCTTGGAGGTGTGTTTGGGGTCGTTATCATGTTGGAATACTGCCCTGCGGCCCAGTCTCCAAAGGGAGGGGATCATGCTCTGCTTCAGTATGTCACAGTACATGTTGGCATTCATGGTTCCCTCAATGAACTGTAGCTCCCCAGTGCCGGCAGCACTCATGCAGCCCCAGACCATGACACTCCCACCACCATGCATGACTGTAGGTAAGACACACTTGTCTTTGTACTCCTCACCTTGTTGCCGCCACACACACTTGACACCATCTGAACCAAATAAGTTTATCTTGGTCATATTAGAGCACAGGAGATGGTTCCAGTAATCCATGTCCTTAGTCTGCTTGTCTTCAGCAAACTGTTTGCGGGCTTTCTTGAGCATCATCTTTAGAAGAGGCTTAGTTCTGGACGACAGCCATGCAGACCAATTTGATGCAGTGTGCGGCGTATGGTCTGAGCACTGACAGGCTGACCCCCCACCCCTTCAACCTCTGCAGCAATGCTGGCAGCACTCATACGTCTATATCTCAAAGAAAACCTCTGGATATGACGCTGAGTATGTGCATTCAACTTCTTTGGTCGACCATGGTGAGTCCTGTTCTTAGTGGAACCTGTCCTGTTAAACCACTGTATGGACTTGGCCACCGTGCTGCAGCTCAGTTTCAGGGTCTTGGCAATCTTCTTATAGCCTAGACCATCTTTATGTACAGCAACAATTCTTTTTTTCAGATCCTCGGAGAGCTCTTTGCCATGAGGCGCCATATTGAACTTCCAGTAACCAGTGTGAGAGAGTGAGAGCGATAACACCAAATTTAACACACCTGGTCCCCATTCATACCTGAGACCTTGTAATACTAACGAGTCACATGACACCGGGGAGGAAACATGGCTAATTAAGCCCAATTTGGACATTTTCACTTAGGGGTGTACTTACTTTTGTTGCCAGCGGTTTAGACATTAATGGCTGTGTGTTGAGTTATTTTGAGGGGACAGCAAATTTACACTGTTATACAAGCTGTACACTCACTACTTTACATTGTAGCAAAGTGTCATTTCTTCAGTCTTGTCACATGAAAAGATAGAATAAAATATTTACATAAATGTGAGGGGTGTACTCACTTTTGTGAGATACTGTATATACTCTGCCACAAGCTTTGAGAATTGTGGGGGTAGCTTGCAAAGGGGGAGCTGAGCCTCTTGCAAGGGACCTTGTTCCCATGTTGAGGGTACAAGAGCCTCACCTCCACAAGAGATGTGGGGGTCTGCTGGAAGGGCTTATCAGAATATGGAATCCCCTTTTAAGTAAAGGGGGTCTCCACATATGCACCCCCCCATCTGAATGAGTATGACCTGCAGTCAGGGGGTCTGTGCCTCACAGCCAATGACCTGGAGCCATTAAAGAGGAGCTGAGAGGACCTGTTCCTGTGCCTGTTCCCCCACGTCAGGGAAAGGGGGTAAACCTGTACCTGAGTCTGCTAGAGCTGCCTTCAAAGACTGAGTTGGGAGAGAAAGTCGTTGTGTCTTCAGGGTCTAAGCTGAGAGACCAAGGCCTATGTGAGGATCTTGGACTTGATCGCTGGGAACAGCAAGTTGCCAAGCCATTGGGACCAGATTAGCCTCCTTCCAGGAAGTGGTGAACTGAACTACCTGCCCTAACCGCATGCCAGACACGATTAGCCAAAACATAGACTGCTCCTCCTTAGCGGATTAGCCTCTGTGACTGAATATCTCTCTTAAATAGACAGTGCACCACTTAAAGAAGGGCCCCACTGAAAGCCAGCCAGTGTTAATTACTAGTCCCCAGGTATGTTCTACCACCTTAAGGGGTACTTCACACTAGGAACACATATTTCCACTCGTTACTGGGGTTGTATGCACAAGGTGAACACCAGGACCCTTTCTATCCTGCTGAACTGATTGATATTGTTTAGAGATTCAAGTTAACAGTGCTGTAATTCTTTAAAGCGGAGTTCCGCCCCCTCCAATAATTAAAAGTTAGCAGCTACACATACTGTAGCTGCTGCCTTTTAATATTAGGACACTTACCTATCCTGGAGTCCATCGATCTCGGCACCGCAGCCAAAGTTTCCATCGGCTGTCAGGTGTGCCCGCCGCCATTGCCGGTCAGGGAACCCAGCAGTGAAGCCTTGCGGCTTCACGGGCGGGTCCCTACTGCGCATGCGCGAAGCGCGCTGCGCATTGAGATTGGCTCGGCGGCAGAGGGTAGGATGAGGGGGTCCTCACTTTGCCGCGGCGCCGTTCCTGGAAGTGGGGAAGGATACCTGTCAAAAACAGGTACCCGTTCCCCCCTGAAAGGTGCCAAATGTGGCACCGGAGGGGGGGGGGGAAGCAAATAAGCGGAAGTTCCACATTTGGGTGGAACTCCGCTTTAAATCCAAGTACAGTAAGTGATTCATTGCTCAATTTTCTATCACAGTAATTTTTTTTGTCTATGCATTCATCTGTTTGTTGATTTGCACTGTATGCAAATTTTGTATTAAAAAAAAAAGAGACCCATAAAAAGACAATTTAATTTGGGAATCTCTAAAGAAGAATTACATTTTGGGTTTACTGACACTTTAGGATATAATCACGCCAAATAAAGGCCAATCGAGTGTAAGCTCTAACGAGCAGAGCCCTCCGATTCCTCCTGTATTGAATTGTATTGTAACTGTACTGTCTGCCCTCATGTTGCAAAGCGCTGCGCAAACTGTTGGCGCTATATAAATCCTGTATAATAATAATAACTTCAGAAAACGATGTGAGGACTGCGGCACACACATACTATTCTGAAATCAAAGAAACTTCGCTGTCTGTACTCTGACCGAGACCCTTGTCTCCTTCCAGGATCCAAACCACAAACGCTGCGTTTATGATGAACACAAATAAAGGGAACCCAGAGACGGTGTGATGTAAAATCATTTAGAAATGTCTGAGAAAAATACAGAGCAGATTACACCCCGGAGGGAACAAAGAGAGAGATTTAAGCCTGCACCACAAATTATAGTATACGGTCAACTAATAGCCTGACAAGCATATCTGTGTGTCTATTAAAGGGCCTCGAAAAACAAATTACACGTTTGCTTATGTAAATTCGTTTTTTAATACCACACATGGATAAATACGGGAGGCTTTCAAGGACTTTCTTAACTTAAAGCGGAGTTCCGGCCTATTTTGCAACTTTAGGGATTCCTGGAGTGCTCGCTATGCTGATCAACAATTGGGCATTTTCAATTTTTTTTGGGGGTCCCTTACCTTATTTTCAGGGCATTTTTGATTGTACTTCCTCCTTCCCCCCCCCCCCTCTGTGGCCACGGCCACCGACATCACTTCCGCCTTTGCATTGCATCCTGGGAGCTGTTTGTCATCACTCCCAGGAGGCTGGAATCAGGAAGAACTCCCAGAACACTCCCTGGAATCAGGAAGAAGGACACAGCAGATTTCACTGCGGCTTCAGATGCCCACATCCAAGATGGCCGCGCCCAGACAGCATTTTTAAAAGTAAGATTTTGACTAAAATCCAATACTGTAAACCTTGTAAGTATGAGAATAGCGGTTCTGTAAAGGGCGATGGATTAGTATTATTGGGGTATTTTTAGTTAAAAAAAGGTTTTTGAGGCCGGAACTCTGCTTTAAGAGAACCAATCAACACTAGGCCTATGCAGGAATCTGAACAATGAGATTTAAAAGGAAACTCCAGTTTATGTTAAATAATGATGTATAAATAGGAAACTGTAAACTTGTGATGGTAATATAGTATTTCTTCTGTATAAATCACGCCTGATTTCACATTTACAAATTAGGGCCCCACAATCTGTATTTTAATGTTCCCTAGCACAATGGTTTGTGCTGGGTATATGTTAAGTAAGAGAAGTTTTCCCCATTGAAAGCTACCAGCCGACACAATGGGCAGCTGACGGCTTTATATCCCAGATTTCAATGACAGCTCCAGTCCCAACTGATATTTGGGAATCAGTAAGTAAGTAATAGGTAAGTGTTGCTTTTGATCATTTGATCACTATGTCAGCTACTATAACATATGCACCAGATGACATTGCAGCCTAAAGGTGGCTCTGTGCTTCTGTTTAATATTGTAATTGTCAAATAGCATGAGTTAGCAAGTTAAAAAAAAAAAAAAATGATATATATATATATATATATATATACACATATACACATTATCTCACATTTTTGTAATATTTTATCATATCTTTTCATGTGACAACACTGAAGAAATGACACTTTGCTACAATGTAAAGTAGTGAGTGTACAGCTTGTATAACAGTGTAAATTTGCTGTCCCCTCAATATAACTCAACACACAGCCATTAATGTCTAAACCACTGGCAACAAAAGTGAGTACACCCCTAAGTAAAAATGTCCAAATTTGGCCCAAAGTGTCAATATTTTGTGTGGCCACCAGTATTTTCCAGCACTGCCTTAACCCTCTTGGGCATTAAGTTCACCAGAGCTTCACAGGTTGCCACTGGAGTCCTCTTCCACTCCTCCATGATGACATCACAGAGCTGGTGGATGTTAGAGACTTTGCACTCCTTCACCTTCCGTTTGAGGATGCCCCACAGATGCTCAATAGGGTTTAGGTATGGAGACATGCTTGGTCAGTCCATCACCTTTACCCTCAGCTTCTTTAGCAAGGCAGTGGTCGTCTTGGAGGTGTGTTTGGGGTCGTTATCATGTTGGAATACTGCCCTGCGGCCCAATCTCCGAAGGGAGGGGATCCTGCTCTGCTTCAGTATGTCACAGTACATGTTGGCATTCATGGTTCCCTCAATGAACTGTAGCTCCCCAGTGCCGGCAGCACTCATGCAGCCCCAGACCATGACACTCCCACCACCATGCTTGACTGTAGGCAAGACACACTTGTCTTTGTACTCCTCAACTGGGTGCCGCCACACACGCCTGACACCATCTGAACCAAATAAGTTTATCTTGGTCTCATCAGACCACAGGACATGGTTCCAGTAATCCATGTCCTTAGTCTGCTTGTCTTCAGCAAACTGTTTGTGGGCTTTCTTCTGCATCATCTTTAGACAAGGTTTTCTTCTGATAAGACGCTGCTGAGCACGTGCACTCAACTTCTTTGGTCGACCATGGTGAGGCCTGTTCTGAGTGGAACCTGTCCTGTTAAACCGCCGTATGGTCTTGGCCACCGTGCTGCAGCTCAGTTTCAGGGTCTTGGCAATCTTCTTATAGCCTAGGCCATCTTTATGTAGAGCAACAATTCTTTTTTTTAGATCATCAGAGAGTTCTTTGCCATGAGGTGCCATGTTGAACTTCCAGTGAAGAGTATGAGAGAGTGAGAGCGATAACACCAAATTTAACACACCTGCTCCCCCATTCACACCTGAGACCTTGTATCACTAATGAGTCACATGACACCGGGGAGGGAAAATGGCTAATTGGGACATCCACCAGCTCTGTGATGCCGTCATGGAGGAGTGGAAGAGGACTCCAGTGACAACCTGTGAAGCTCTGGTTAACTCCATGCCCAAGAGGGTTAAGGCAGTGCTGGAAAATAATGGCGGCCACACAAAATATTGACACTTTGGGCCCAATTCGGACATTTTCACGTAGGGGTGTTCTCACTTTTGTTGCCAGCGGGTTAGACATTAATGGCTGTGTGTTGAGTTATTTTGAGAGTACAGCAAATTTACACTGTTATACAAGCTGTACACTCACTACTTTACATTGTAGCAAAGTGTCATTTCTTCAGTGTTGTCACATGAAAAGATAGAATAAAATATTTACAAAAACTGTGAGGGGTGTACTCACTTTTGTGAGATACTGTATATATGTATATATATATATATATATATATATATATATATACTGTATTTTCTGGCTTATAAGACTACTTTTGAGCCTCAAAAAAATCCCCCAAAAATGGGGGGTCGTCTTATACGCCGAGTATAACATCTCCAAGGTAACCTAAGTATAAGTATTACCGGTAGATGAAAATTAGGGGGGTCGTCTTATATGCCCAGTCGTTTTATAAGCCGGAAAATACGGTATATATATATAAATATATATATATATATATATATACACATATATATATATATATATATATATATATATATATATATTCCAAATATATCCTTTCATTTTGGACGCTATAACTTTTGCAAAAACCAATCAATGGACGCTTATTGGGATTTTTTTTTACCAATAATATGTAGCAGAATACACATTGGCCTAAATTTGTAAAGAAATTCTATTTTTAACTTTTTTTTTTTTTTATTGGATGTTTTATAGCAGAAAGTTTTTTTTTTTTTGTCTGCCTTTTTTTTTTGTTTATAGCGCATAAAATAAAAACCGCAGAGGTGATCAAAAACCACTAAAAGAAAGCTCTATTTGTGGGAAAAAAGGACATACATTTTTTTTGGGTACAGCTTTGCACGACCGCGCAATTATCAGTTAAAGTAACGCAGTGCGGTATCGCAAACAATGGCCTGGTCATGAAGGGGTGTAAATCTTCCGGAGCTTAAAGCGGAGTTCCAGCCTTTTCACTCACCTGTCCAACGGTCCAGCGATGCGGCCGCCCGAAGCCTCGATCCTCTCCCTTTGGTCTCAGCGGCGCCGGCATCACTGCTGTGGGCACCCGGCTGTGACAGTTTGCGGCTTCACAGCCGGGTACCCACTGCGCATGCGCGAGTCACGCTGCGCGTCTTGATTGGCCGGCAATCTTCTGGGACCTCTGACATGTCCCAGAAGATTGCAGGGAGGGAGGGGGAAGAGGAGAACTTCCGTTCAGGGCGCCGCGGCGCTCCGAGCGGAAGTGGGAGCGGGTACCTGTCAAAACTAGGTACCCGCTCCCCCCCAAAAAAAAATGACATGCCAAATGTGGCATGTCAGGGGGTTAGAATACCTAAAGCGGAAGTTCCACTTTTGGGTGGAACTCTGCTTTAAGTCATTACCTGACACTGCTGAATGAGTTCTGCTCACATCAGTGGCCTCTGGTCAGGGAAAGGTTAACAATGATTTAATTTTGAGTTGTATGGGATTATAATTTCCTCTCTAGGATTTGATAGGCGCTGTGTTTGGGCCGTGGAAGGATATTGGGTGTCATACTAGCAGATGTGAATCTCCGCACAGAGAGACGCGGCTTAAAATAGAAACTGTTTCCAGCAACCGATTCCCCGAAATGTGGCATCCAACCAGCCAACAATAAACATATTAATAGGTGCAGAGCAATCGAGGCAAGGAAGGGTTCAACCGCTGGAGTTCAGTCCATTCCATATACAGTTATATGATGGTCCTCTATTAGAGCATACTTGCCAACTGTCCCTTTTTTCCTGGGACAGTCCCTGCAAATAGGAGCCTGTCCCAGGTAATTTATTTTGTCCCTGGAAGCGCTTGTTAATCAGGCTGCCCATAAATGTTACGCAGAAGTAGTGCAGCTGAATGGGAGAATTATTCCAACTCTGCTACTGAGGCCTTAAGTTTGAAATTCCCCTTTTTTAATTTCCTGTAATTCTCTCTATATTGGAGTAGACTCTATAATCTGATAAATAGGCGATTTTAACCACTTTACCCCCAGCCCTATTTCGGACACTTTTTGTTCACGCGTTAAAACCAGTATTTTTTCCTAGAAAACTACTTAGAACCCCCAAACATTATATATATTTTTTTAGCAAAGACTCTGGAGAATAAAATGTCGGTCATTGCAAAATTTTTTGTCACGCGGTATTTGCGCAGCGGTCTTTAAAACGCCATTTTTTTGGAAAAAATTTGAAAAATCACATTTCACTGCATTTAAAAAATACTAAACAGTAAAGTTAGCCCATTTTTTTTGTATATTGTGAAAGATGATGTCACGCCGAGTAAATAGATACCAAACATGTTACGGTTTAAAATTGCGCCCCCCCGTGGGATGGCGACAATACGGTCAATAGAGATCTCAATCTGCGAAGCTTTAAATTTATTTAACGGTTACCAGTTTAGAGTTAGAGTGTAGCTCTTTTTTTTTAATTATTGCCCACGCTCTGGCGATCGCGGCGATACCTCACATGTGTGGTTTGAACAGCGATTTCATTTGCGGCTCGACTTGCGTATACGTTTTTTTTGTGCGCGAGCTAACGGTGACGGGGGCGGCTAAATTTTTTTTTTTTTTTTCCTATTTATTTTTTCTTTTTTTTTAACTTTATTACAGGTTTTTAAAAAACTTTTATTGCTGTCACAAGCAATGTAAACATCCCTTGTGACACCAATATGTAGTGACAGGTACACTTTATGGAGGGATCGAGGGTCTAAAAGACCCCAAACCCCTCCACTACACTTCCCTGTATGCAAAACGCCGAAAACGGCATTTTTGCATACAGCCGTTTTTCAAATCTGCCGCCTTTTGCAGCACAGTAACCCGGATGTGACGTCATGGACGCCGCCTCCGGGTTACGTCATCGGAGACCCGATCGAAGCCGTTTCCGGCATTCATCGGGACTCCATCCAGCCGGCGGACGCGCCGGCTGGGTGCTCGGGGCTCCCGGTGGGACGGGAGCCCCGAGCAAAGCCGCGGAAGGCGGCGGGAGGGGGGGGACGTCCCCTCCCGCCCCCCCGGGTAACGATCGAGCGGCTCCCGAGCCGCATCGATCGTTACCGACGGAAAGCCGACCGTCGGCTTCAAACAACGGTACCGGTATGATGCCTCTAGCTAGAGGCATCATCCCGGTATAACCACTCAAAGTCAGCCGACGTAGATCTACGTGGCTGGTCGTTAAGTGGTTAATTATGCAGAGTGGGCGGAGCTTCAGGGAAGTGGGCGTGGCAATTGATAGCTGTGCTGCAAAGTGTCCCTGGAAATTTTTTTTAAATGTTGGCAACTATGTTAGAGACTATTAACCACTTTAATACCGGGCACTTTCACCCCCTTCCTTCCCTCCCAGGCCAATTTTCAGCTTCCAGTGCTGTCGCACTTTGAATGACAATTGCGCGGTCATGCAGCACAGCACTGTGCCCAAACAAAATTTTTATCATTTTTTTCACACAAATAGAGATTTCGTTTGGTGGAATTTAACCACTTAAGGACCAGGCCTATTTCTGACACTGGTTTACAAGTTAAAATCAGTATTTTTTTGCTAGAAAATTATTTAGAACCCCCAAACATTATATATATATACTTTTTAGCAGAGACTCTGGGGAATAAAATGGTGGTCATTGCAATATTTTTTGTCACGCAGTATTTGCGCAGCGGTCTATTAAACGCAATATTTTGCAAAAAATAAATTTCACTGCATTTAAAAAAACTAGACAGTAAAGTAAGCCCAATGTTTTTCTATAACGTGAAGGATGATGTCACGCCGAGTAAATAGATACCCAACATGTCATGCTTCAAAATTGCTCACACTCGTGCAATAAGGTGACCAGATTTTTTAAATGAAATCCATGGACATATATTTTTTTTTATTGGCAAATGGCCATAGGACTGCATAATTCACAGAACGCTGGGCACAGGACTACGTAATACACAGAGCGCTGGGCACAGGACTGCATAATACACAGAGCGCTGGGCACAGGACTACATAATACACAGAGTGCTGGGCACAGGACTGCATAATACACAGAGCGCTGGGCACAGGACTGCATAATACACAGAGCGCTGGGCTCAGGACTGCATAATACACAGAGCGCTGGACACAAGACTGCATAATACACAGAGCGCTGGGCTCAGGACTGCATAATACACAGAGCGCTGGACACAAGACTGCATAATACACAGAGCGCTGGGCTCAGGACTGCATAATACACAGAGCGCTGGACACAAGACTGCATAATACACAGAGCGCTGGGCTCAGGACTGCATAATACACAGAGCGCTGGGCACAGGACTGCATAATACACAGAGCGCTGGGCACAGGACTGCATAATACACAGAGCTCTGGACATAGGACTGCATAATACACAGAGCGCTGGGCTCAGGACTGCATAATACACAGAGCACTGGGCACAGGACTGCATAATACACAGAGTGCTGGGCATAGGACTACATAATACACAGAGCGCTGGGCTCAGGACTGCATAATATACAGAGCGCTGGGTACAGGACTGCATAATACACAGAGCGCTGGGAATAGGACTACATAATACACAGAGCACTGGGCTCAGGACTGCATAATATACAGAGCGCTGGGCACAGGACTACATAATACATAGAGCACTGGGTACAGGACTGCATAATACGCAGAGTGCTGGACACAAGACTGCATAATACACAGAGCGCTGGACATAGGACTACATAATACACAGAGCGCTGGGCACAGGACTGCATAATACACAGAGCACTGGGCACAGGAATGCATAATACACAGAGCGCTGGGCACAGGACTGCATAATACATAGAGCGCTGGGCACAGAACTGCATAATACACAGAGCGCTGGGCACAGGACTACATAATATACAGAGCGCTGGGCACAGAACTGCATAATACACAGAGCACTGGGTACAGGACTGCATAATACACAGAGCGCTGGACACAAGACTGCATAATACACAGAGCGCTGAGCACAGGACTACATAATACACAGAGCGCTGGACACAAGACTGCATAATACACAGAGCGCTGAGTACAGGACTACATAATACACAGAGCGCTGGGCACAGGACTACATAATACACAGAGCGCTGGACACAAGACTGCATAATACACAGAGCGCTGGGCACAGGACTACATAATACACAGAGCGCTGGGCACAGGACTACATTATATACAGGAGGGTGTTAGGCATAGAGTACAGGGTTCAGAGGTTTGCTATGCACAGAGGACACTTCTGCCCCCACATCCATAACTCACCTCTGCACCCTTCTCTCACAGATTATCTCTGCAGCCACCTCTTAGCCCTTCCCCCACAACAACTAAACTCTCCATCTCTCCATGCAGCTGCATCAGCTCTGACCCCTCCTCCCCCACTGCCCTCACCTGTGTACAAACAGACCCTCCCCCCCCCCGCCCCCAATCTACTCACCTCCTGGTCTCAGCCCCCCCACACAGTCAATTTTTGGCTCTACCTCTCTCCCACTGAACAGCAGCAGGAGCAGCATTGAGATCGTCCAGCAGGGGGCGTCTGCATCTGAGCCACCAGGCTGTTTCTCAGCCAGCATGGGATGCCCTGTCTACATTAATCTGGCCCTGAGACCGGGGACAAAACCGGGGACAGACTTGGACTGGGGACAGTGTCCTCAATTCGGGGACTGTCTCCGGAAACCGGGGACGTCTGGTCACCCTATCGAGGAATGGCGACAAACATTGGTACTTAAAAATCTCCATAGGCTGCGCTTTAAAAATGTGTACAGGTTACCAGTTTAGAGTTACAGAGGAGGTTTAGGGCTAGAATTATTGCTCTCACTCTAAGGATCGCAGCAATACCTCCCATGTGTGGATTGAACACTGTGTACATATGTGGGCGTGACTTGCGTATGCAATCGCTTCTGTGCGCCAGCTCGGAGGGATGGGGAGCTTTAAATTTTCTTTTTTTTTTTTCCTATTTAGATTACCTTTTATTTTTTATTTTTACACTGTCCCGCTAATTTTTCTTTTTTTTTTTTCACCACTTTTATTCCTATTACAAGAAATGTAAACATCCCTTGTAATAGAAATAAGCAGGACAGGGCCTCTTTAATGTGAGATCTGGGGTCAAAAAGAGACCTCACATCTCACATCTACACTAAAAAGCAAAAAAAAAAAAAAAAGTCATTTTTTTATCATGAAAAAAAATTGGCCCTTTAAAGCTATTGGGAGGAAGTGATGTTTGACGTCATTCCGGTTCTCCAAGGCCATAGAGTGGAGGAGGGGAGGGAGGGGAGAGGACTGGATCGTTTTCCCCGCTACCGACGGCTCTGGTTGGATGGAGAGCGTTTGTGAACAGCAGTTTTCAGTTCTTTCCACAGATTCTCGATTGGATTCAGGTCTGGACTTTGACTTGGCCATTCTAACACCTGGATATGTTTATTTGTGAACCATTCCATTGTAGATTTTGCTTTATGTTTTGGATCATTGTCTTGTTGGAAGACAAATCTCCGTCCCAGTCTCAGGTCTTTTGCAGACTCCATCAGGTTTTCTTCCAGAATGGTCCTGTATTTGGTTCCATCCATCTTCCCATCAATTTTAACCATCTTCCCTGTCCCTGCTGAAGAAAAGCAGGCCCAAACCATGATGCTGCCACCACCATGTTTCACAGTGGGGATGGTGTGTTCAGGGTGATGAGCTGTGTTGCTTTTACACCAAACATAACGTTTTGCATTGTTGCCAAAAAGTTTGATTTTGGTTTCATCTGACCAGAGCACCTTCTTCCACATGTTTGGTGTCTCCCAGGTGGCTTGTGGCAAACTTTAAATGACACTTTTTATGGATATCTTTAAGAAATGGCTTTCTTCTTTCCACTCTTCCATAAAGGGCAGATTTGTGCAGTATACGACTGATTGTTGTCCTATGGACAGAGTCTCCCACCTCAGCTGTAGATCTCTGCAGTTCATCCAGAGTGATCATGGGCCTCTTGGCTGCATCTCTGATCAGTCTTCTCCTTGTATGAGCTGAAAGTTTAGAGGGACGGCCAGGTCTTCGTAGATTTGCAGTGGTCTGATACTCCTTCCATTTCAATATTATCGCTTGCACAGTGCTCCTTGGGATGTTTAAAGCTTGGGAAATCTTTTTGTATCCAAATCCGGCTTTAAACTTCTCCACAACAGTATCTCGGACCTGCCTGGTGTGTTCCTTGTTCTTCATGATGCTCTCTGCGCTTTAAACGGACCTCTGAGACTATCACAGTGCAGGTGCATTTATACGGAGACTTGATTACACACAGGTGGATTCTATTTATCATCATTAGTCATTTAGGTCAACATTGGATCATTCAGAGATCCTCACTGAACTTCTGGAGAGAGTTTGCTGCACTGAAAGTAAAGGGGCTGAATCATTTTGCACGCCCAATTTTTCAGTTTTTTATTTGTTAACAGTTTGAAATATCCAATAAATTTCAAAAAGAAAATGAGTGGTACAACAAAACGTTGTCCAAGCATCTATTGGCGGACTTTACGGGCACATACTGAGTGAACACATTTATTGATTTAAAAAAATTTTACTTTAATAATTAAGAAAGTTTAAAAGAAACAAAGAGCACTTTACAAATATTGACATATATATAGTTTCTTATACATTCAAAGTTGATATGCAAGCATTCTTGACAATGGATGAGGATTGTGGTTGTTATACCAATCTGATACAGTCAACGCGTTTCGCATTTGCGCTTCATCAGGACCTCAGATGATTAGATAACCTCTTAATAAAACAGAAGCATATCATACATTATTTATTTATACATATATATATAAATGCATACATTTACAATAGTATTTTACATACATAGATGTTTGTTGCATATACATGTATGTCGCCATATGGCCACGATGGCAAAAGAAGAGCGGATAAACCCACCTCCTCAAGCTGCAGTGCACGATACTGTTCGACCGGGGGCTGGGCTCGATGGAAGAGCACCTCAGACCACGACCACCTGAATTAGTACATTATCAAGTAGCATTTATATTGTTTTCTTTGTTATTTTTTAAATATTTTTTAAAAAGTTAATTTTAACATCTATTATATGGTATTCTATAACACAATCATAATTACCTTGAACTATATTTGATGGGTATGGGAACAGATAGGACGGCTGGATAGAGGATGATATGTGGATCGCTTGAGCGTCTTACACCTGGATGTGAACAATATATTGGTATTTATATTCTAATAAAATTCCTCGGTTCTATTATAATATGTGCCTCCCTTCCTCAGAGCATATAAGTGAGCATTTTGGGCGCAGTTCTGTGAGATAGATATATCGCACCAAGGCGGGGAATAGAATACGAGAGAACAGAAAAGAAAGATGGAGGGAAAAAGAGTGAGGGGGGGGGGGTGGAAGGGGAAAAGGGACGGGAGGGGAGGAAAAAACAGGGCAAGGGGGGGGGGAGAGGGAAAAAAGGAGGGGGGTAAGTGAAAAAAAAAAATGGAAGGAAAGGTGGGATGGGGAAGAGAGTGAGAAAGGGGAGGGGGGAGCAGAGAAAAATAGTTGGTGTGCATATATATAATCACAGATATACGATGTAATTCAGGTATATTTTCTAGTATTTTATCTCTGTATACCTCAAGGAAACAAAAGGAAGGGTATAAGAGATGTCGGAGCAGATCCAAAGATTCAATTTGTATCAGGTACCATAATCCCCCAAAGGGCCCCACCCATTCTATTTCGGGGGGGGGGGAGGAGTTTTTTCTATCTATATATACTTACAATTAACTTGTATTCTTATACATCAGACATAAAGGTGTCCCTGTTAAAGGTAGTCTCTGATGTCTTGTTATTCTAGGAAATTGGGTAGGCCCTCATCCAGCTGGTAGTAGTAAAAAGATCCCTTTGTGCTAAGAATGGAAGGTAGAAATATACTCTGTTGGTATTAACTATGCTAGTAAGTAATACAGATTGTATTCGAATATGCAATATATTCTGGCTCTCTTACTCATAAAAAGTCGGTGTACTCACACGCTACTGCGTCCACGCTCATATCCCAGCCGCCACATCCTGCTCCCTGGTGGTCTGTGGTCTAAATAGGGTCAACACACCGGCTGCTAATCAGCACAGGTGTTCGGCATCGGCCGCGGCGCACCGGATGTGCGTCATCGGTCGTCGCCGGATATGACGTTCGTTAGAACGTGTCTCATACTTCCGACATGAGACACGTTCTGACGAACGTCATATCCGGCGACGACCGATGACGCACATCCGGTGCGCCGCGGCCGATGCCGAACACCTGTGCTGATTAGCAGCCGGTGTGTTGACCCTATTTAGACCACAGACCACCAGGGAGCAGGATGTGGCGGCTGGGATATGAGCGTGGACGCAGTAGCGTGTGAGTACACCGACTTTTTATGAGTAAGAGAGCCAGAATATATTGCATATTCGAATACAATCTGTATTACTTACTAGCATAGTTAATACCAACAGAGTATATTTCTACCTTCCATTCTTAGCACAAAGGGATCTTTTTACTACTACCAGCTGGATGAGGGCCTACCCAATTTCCTAGAATAACAAGACATCAGAGACTACCTTTAACAGGGACACCTTTATGTCTGATGTATAAGAATACAAGTTAATTGTAAGTATATATAGATAGAAAAAACTCCTTCCCCCCCCCCCCCCCCAAATAGAATGGGTGGGGCCCTTTGGGGGATTATGGTACCTGATACAAATTGAATCTTTGGATCTGCTCCGACATCTCTTATACCCTTCCTTTTGTTTCCTTGAGGTATACAGAGATAAAATACTAGAAAATATACCTGAATTACATCGTATATCTGTGATTATATATATGCACACCAACTATTTTTCTCTGCTCCCCCCTCCCCTTTCTCACTCTCTTCCCCATCCCACCTTTCCTTCCAATTTTTTTTTTTTCACTTACCCCCTCCTTTTTTCCCTCTCCCCCCCCCCCCCCCCCTTGCCCTGTTTTTTCCTCCCCTCCCGTCCCTTTTCCCCTTCCCCCCCCCCCCTCTCACTCTTTTTCCCTCCATCTTTCTTTTCTGTTCTCTCGTATTCTATTCCCCGCCTTGGTGCGATATATCTATCTCACAGAACTGCGCCCAAAATGCTCACTTATACGCTCTGAGGAAGGGAGGCACATATTATAATAGAACCGAGGAATTTTATTAGAATATAAATACCAATATATTGTTCACATCCAGGTGTAAGACGCTCAAGCGATCCACATATCATCCTCTATCCAGCCCAGCCGTCCTATCTGTTCCCATACCCATCAAATATAGTTCAAGGTTATTATGATTGTGTTATAGAATACCATATAATAGATGTTAAAATTAACTTTTTAAAAAATATTTAAAAAATAACAAAGAAAACAATATAAATGCTACTTGATAATGTACTATTCAGGTGGTCGTGGTCTGAGGTGCTCTTCCATCGAGCCCAGCCCCCGGTCGAACAGTATCGTGCACTGCAGCTTGAGGAGGTGGGTTTATCCGCTCTTCTTTTGCCCTCGTGGCGATATGGCGACATACATGTATATGCAACAAACATCTATGTATGTAAAATACTATTGTAAATGTATGCATTTATATATATATGTATAAATAAATAATGTATGATATGCTTCTGTTTTATTAAGAGGTTATCTAATCATCTGAGGTCCTGATGAAGCGCAAATGCGAAACGCGTTGACTGTATCAGATTGGTATAACAACCACAATCCTCATCCATTGTCAAGAATGCTTGCATATCAACTTTGAATGTATAAGAAACTATATATATGTCAATATTTGTAAAGTGCTCTTTGTTTCTTTTAAACTTTCTTAATTATTAAAGTAAAAATTTTTTAAATCAATAAATGTGTTCACTCAGTATGTGCCCGTAAAGTCTGCCAATAGATGCTTGGACAACGTTTTGTTGTACCACTCATTTTCTTTTTGTTATGTATTACTAGGATTATGGCACCAAAGGGGTAGCTCCCAACTCATATCTAGAATCCAATAAATTTCATTCCACTTCATGATTGTGTCCCACTTGTTGTTGATTCTTCACAAAAAATTACAGTTTTATATCTTTATGTTTGAAGCCTGAAATGTGGCAAAAGGTCAAAAAGAATACTTTCGCAAGGCACTGTACAATTGTGACACAAATCATATTGTAATTGAATGTTATTAAATATAACCTTTCCATTTCAATCTGCAGCTGTTGTAATTTTCTGAAAATGCAATGCAATATGGCCGCCTGGAGCTGTTCTGTACACAGAATGTATACTGACCACACCCCCAGAAACATAATTTCCTGCTTGTGTGATTGGCTCACGATTTTCCCAGAAGTCTGCATAAGAAACAAGTCAATGAGAATAGAGGGAATGAAGGGTAGTGGCGCTGCCCGGAAATAGGTAAAATTATCTGGGTAATGAGTGAGTAATAACTGAGAGTGCAGCAGTATTAGTAATATAAATAAATCAAACCATGTTATAAATCAATAAATTAAATATCATAAAAATAATCAGCATAAATCAATCAAACCAGTAATATACTCTAAACAAATAAAGTGCTTCAGTGATGTGATAAAAACCAGTGTCTGGCTCAAAGTGACTAAGTGAGATAAATTAGTAAAGAATGCAAATGATCAATATGTTATATGATGATATAAAGTGACTGGTGCTCTGTGCAGCAAGAAATTGTGTATATTATATACATATATATACATATATATATATATATATATATATACTTGGGTAGAATTATAATGTGGCCAGTAAATAGAATAGAAAAATTACTATTACTATTAAAATTACTAAATATAAAGTGACTGGTGCTCTGTGCAGCAAGAAATTGTGTGTATATATATATATATATATATATATTGTGACAGGAAGTCAGGTAAATCTGGGAATGTAGTCACTGAGAGGAGACCCATTCCCACCTGCTTTGAAAAGTTCAGTAATTACTATAGGGTGTCGGCTGCCAAAGGCAGCAGGAAGGTGTAAAGAAGTTGAAAGGCCTTCAGCTGTTCAGAATGAGGAAATTAAGGCCTCTATAATTTGTCCAAAGAAAGTCTATGCATTGCTGCCTCCTGTCGCCGTGTGGGCTGGGAGAGGAAGGCAGACAAACGGCTGCATCCTGACGCCATGTGGGTAGAGGACAGTCCTGTGTGCCCCCTGAAAGCTGAGTGAGCATGGGGAAGACCTCCTGAAGCGGTGTGCGCTCAGGAGGGTAAAAACGAGTGAAGACGTCTCAAAGGTGAGAAGACGAAGTGTTTCTGTGTGAAAGAAAACAAAGGGACATGTTCAATGGACAATGTTTGTGCTGTGTGAAAAGCAAACAAATGGACATTTGAGTGTCTGCTGTAGGATCAGCAGTGTCGGCCCAACAGTAGGTTGGGAAGACTTCTTAGGTAGGTTCCAGCGTGAGAAGGTAGCCGCCCACAGAGGCAAGGATTTATTTTGTGAAAAGCGTTCAGGAGCTAGAAAAGTCTAAGCGAGCCTTAGAACAGCAAGTAGAAGAGATGAAGATTCCGTTGCAGGAACTGGAAGAGGAATTCCAGGCAACAGAGGATCTGTCCCAAAGGGGTGATTCAAGCCACATGTCATCACATTTCTGAGGCTCACTCAGGACAGACCCCAAAACACTGATCCTTTTAAAAACTGCATCAGGCACACTATCCCCTCTTTGGGACAGATCCTCTGTTGCCTGGAATTCCTCTTCCAGTTCCTGCAACAGAATCTTCATCTCTTCTACTTGCTGTTCTAAGGCTCGCTTAGACTTTTCTAGCTCCTGAACGCTTTTCTCAACCTCATCCTTGGAGCTGACCACATGTTCCATCTCTGTACATAGCTGCTTGTTAACTCTTTCTAGTTCAGCCTTAGACTCTAGAGCTTCCTCCAAAGAGCGAGCCAAGAACAGGGCTTTGCTCTCGTTATCACGCACCTCCGTTTCTGCACGTGCGCGTTCTTCTGCATATTTTGCAGACACAGTCTTCTCTTCACCAAGCATCTGATCAAACTTCTTTTTCACATCTTCAACACACTGTAATGAACCAACGCTTTCTTCCATGCGTTTTTTCATATCCGCTATCTGAGCTTGCAATGTTGCGACTTGCTCTGATAGGTTTTTCTTTGCTTCCGCCTCCTCTTTTAATTGTTCCAGGAAGCCATTTTTCTCATCTTCCATTTGTTTGAGCTTTGTGCTAAAACTCAGCCTTTGACACCTCTCTTCCTGTAAGAGTTCCTGCGTGTCTTGCAGCTGCGATTCCAAGATAGAAAAATCTTCCGCAATTTCTCTAGATTTGCTGTCTGCTTGAGAAAGCTGATTTGTAACATTGTCCAACTCAACCTGCAGTCGGTTTGCCTTCTCTGACAGCTTAGCACACAATCGGTCACCTTCTGACACCTTGACTTGCGATTCCAGAAGCTGTACCTCTACTTTTTCCCTCTTATGTTCACAATCTCCTTTTCCCTGCATAAGAGCCTTCACCTCATTGGCTAGCTTCTGGGAATGAGACTGTAATTCTGCCACACAGGCTTCTTTCTCCTTTAACTGCTGCTGGAAACGTTGGGCTTCACCTTTCCAACTTTCACAGTCCGTACGCAATTCATCTACCACATTGCTCAAAGTGGTGAGCTCATACACAGTACTCAGTAATTTAGCCTCTCTTTCACTTTTCTCGTTGTCGCTGAGAGACAATGTCGTTTTCAGAGCGACATTCTGTTCCTGCGACTCCTGCAGGTCTATTTTTGTAACTTCCAAACACTGAAGACTTTTTTCCAGCTGATTACGCAACTCCAACATTTCACACATGCTTTGCTTCTGCAAAGTCTGAATTTCACTTTCCTTTTCCATGAGGATGGTATCTTTCTCCATTATAGTCTCTCTGCGTTTTTGCAGCTCGACCAAAAGAAGAGCAGTGGATTCTTCCCACTGTGACACATGAGACTTGAGTAGTTCATTCGTTTCCTGCAAGTTTCTATGCTCCATTTTAAGCAATTCCAAGGCTTGTTCCTTTTCTTCCATTTTCCGTTGCAAGGCATCCAACTCAGCCCTGCACACATACTCGGTTTCTTCCAAACCGATGGCCTCCATTGGCTGCTGGCGTCTCTGTTTCCAGCCTGCCATGCTCTCTTGGTGATCCTTTTGTTGAGCTGCAAAGCTCCGTTGTTTCAGCATCTCCCCCATTTTGGGTTTACTTTTCATCTGAGAACCCTGCGTCTCCATAGCAGTTTCATTTGCCCCAGTGTTGCTAGGGACAACAACTTTTCTCTTTAGCCGATTCCGTTCAGGCATGGATGGGGCTGGTTCAAATGGTAGCATCCCCTCCATCCATAGAATTCGGTCTCTCATTTCATCTATCTTTGCATTTTTCAGGCGTTTGGATCGCCCCATCTTCAATAACTCCACAAACAAATTTTTTACAGTCCAGCAAAAAATTTTCAGACCACTGTCTCTTTAACACATGTAGTTGTTCTCTCTCTTGCAAGATCTCTTTTCCTGCGCACACAGTTTGTGCAGTCACTTGCACCAGACACAACAAAGTTCATCAAAAAATTTTTTGAGACCGCTGTCTCTTTAAAACCCTTTTTTTTTTTTTTCTGTCAGGATCTTCTCTCCTGCACACATAGATTGTGCAATCTCATGCACCAGATAAAGTTCATCAAACATTTGCACTTCCTTGCAGGGATCTCTGCTTATGCCCACTGCATACCTCCACCATATGTGTGGGATTAGCTCGGTGGTAGGCGTGGATGACCCCTTTGGGGGTGCGTTTTCACAGAGAGATAGCCGAGCAGAGGTTGAAAACAAGAGTTTTTGGTTTATTCTTCAAACAAGTGCATGCAACAAAACATCAAAATAAAATAAAACAAAATAAATCCTTGCCTCTGTGGGCGGCTACCTTCTCACGCTGGAACCTACCTAAGAAGTCTTCCCAACCTACTGTTGGGCCGACACTGCTGATCCTACAGCAGACACTCAAATGTCCATTTGTTTGCTTTTCACACAGCACAAACATTGTCCATTGAACATGTCCCTTTGTTTTCTTTCACACAGAAACACTTCGTCTTCTCACCTTTGAGACGTCTTCACTCGTTTTTACCCTCCTGAGCGCACACCGCTCCAGGAGGTCTTCCCCATGCTCACTCAGCTTTCAGGGGGCACACAGGACTGTCCTCTACCCACATGGCGTCAGGATGCAGCCGTTTGTCTGCCTTCCTCTCCCAGCCCACACGGCGACAGGAGGCAGCAATGCATAGACTTTCTTTGGACAAATTATAGAAGCCTTAATTTCCTCATTCTGAACAGCTGAAGGCCTTTCAACTTCTTTACACCTTCCTGCTGCCTTTGGCAGCCGACACCCTATAGTAATTACTGAACTTTTCAAAGCAGGTGGGAATGGGTCTCCTCTCAGTGACTACATTCTCAGATTTACCTGACTTCCTGTCACAATATATATATATATATATATATATATATATATATATATATATATACATACATATGTATCAAAAAGTGGGGGAGAGGGAGATGGAGTTAACATATAATCACCGGGTTGTGGGATAGAAACCCAGGTGATACTCCCAGTAGGGGGGGATATGGACTTTAGAGGGCTGGTATAGTAGTGAACAACAAGGAGATAAAAAGTATAATATTTTATTCAAAAAGAAAATGCATCATTAAAAACATATACAAATACATATTACACGGACATAATAGCATGTGTATCACAAAAATGACTTATCCATGTTATAACATTGAGATGTGGTTATAGTTGGTTCGACGCGTTTCGCCTGATTGAAACAGTTAGCTTCTTCAGGAACCAAAAAGTTCTAGGCAACAGAGGCCTCTAATATAAACATTAACAGAAAAGAAGAAAAAACAGAAATTATAAAGAAACACATCATGTATACATATAGTCAACAAACTATGCCTTTGACAATTAATATCGAGGCAGGTATACAAGGATATATTAGTATGTTAACTTGCTCACCTAGGTCATATTGTAGGTTAGCTGGAAAGGGGTTCAAGATGCCCAAATCATCCAATGCAAGCCGGGACAAACAGAGCTTCCCTCCAACAGGTCCTACAGAGGGATCAGAGTCCCTCTGATGAGATAGGGTGGATCGGATCTTTTCCAGGTAATATCCCAATGACTGATTATGTCATTATTTAGTGCAGATGGATGCCCCCCATATACTAGTATGGAGGTGCTAGCAAAAATTAGCACGATGGTAAATATGTATCAGCCCAGATAACTCTGCAGTGCTGGTATAAAAACAAAATATGGAAAAAGAGGGGACAATAATAAGAATATATTGTGGCTAAACAGCCAAAAGATATACCGTACTAGAAATAGAATGTAGCAAATCAAAGTTCCTTTGTTGTTATTGCTTACCTAAATAGAAGGTAAATAGCGCATGGAGGTCCGAGTGCCGATGCTTGCGGCACCATTTGCCGCTGCTATCGGCGTGCTCGCCTCGTGGGCTTATGAATAGGAAGAGATCCCACCGGAAATGCGACGCTAGCAGCGTCATAACGTCACTTCCGGTGCGGGCGCAAAGCATCTGCGTCACTACCGGAGTGGCGGAAGATGGTACTACAGCCAGGAAGGCAGTGTGCACTAATCCCATTAATGGGAGAGGAGCAAACGTCCGTGGAGGGGCGTATCTCCTCTGCTTTGCGCCCGAATCCACCCGATGTGGAGAAAGCTCATAACCGACCAGGCTTACATTAGAACAACCTGAGATCAACAGAACCCTGTAAGACAAAATATAAGAAAAACACATAAATAGATGTTAATAAATCCCACAATATTAGACAACATGAAACTGCTTTCAAGGGACTAACTAAATAGATATTATTATTCATCCCTATATGTTGAGTTGGCAAGAGGAATATCTCTCATTCATGATACACCAATAATTAAGACTATAATTATAACATAATAGCAAAGAGGGGGGGGCAAAAAAATTGCAACTAAGGCCCCTTTCACACTATTGCGACGCAATTTTACCGTGATTTCGCGGCGCGATTTTTGCCGCGATTTTTAAAGCAATGGCAAGGCTGTATGCCTCAAAACACATTAAAATCGTGGCAAAGTAGTGCAGGAACTACTTTGAAGTCGGTGCGACTTCAAAACGCACTGATATGAATGGGGCTCATTGAAAATAATGGAAAACGACTTGTCATGCGATTTTGCAGTCCAAAATCGCGGGACAAGTCGCACTAGTGTGAATGGGGCCTAAGCCAAAATTGTTTAGAAGAAAAAATAAACGTTAAAAAAGACTAAAAGACGTGTGGGTGTGACCCACGTTATTTATATGGTAGACTTATAATAAATGAGGAAAACTATATAGTAAAAAGGGGGGGGGAAGGGGGGGAAAAAAAGGGGGTAAATATTTCATATAGGGGAAGATATTTCAGAGGAGATGTTCAGAGAAATGGTTTATATGACACTGCAGTGTTCAAACCTGGCCATTTTGTGGCCTGCTGGTTAACCACTTTACCACCGGAGGATTTTGCTGTCTTCCGTCCAGGCCACTTTTTGCGATTCGGCGCTGTGCGACTTCAACTGACAATTGCGCGGTCGTGCGACGCCGTACCCAAACGAAATTTACGTCCTTTTTTTCCCACAAACAGAGCTTTCTTTTGGTGGTATTTGATCACCTGTGCGATTTTTACTTTTTGCGCTATAAACAAAAAAAGAGCATTTATTTTGAAAAAATAACAATATTTTTAACATTTTTTTATATGAAATTCCCCCCAAAAAAGATGTAAAAACCAATTTTTTTAAAAATTTTTGGCCAATTTGTTTTATGCTACATATGTTTGGTAAAAAAAATCGCAATAAGCGTATTTTGATTGGTTTGCGCAAAAGTTATTGCGTTTACTAACAAAGGGAAAGATTTCTGTCATTTTTGGTGTTTTTTTTTTAACGCGTAATGGCGGCGATCTGCGATTTTTTTTGCGGGACTGCGACATTGCGGCGGACAGATCGGACCCCTGACTGACATTTTTGACACTTTTGGGGGTACCAGTGACATTACTGCAGTAATCAGTGCTAAAAATAGGCCCTGTTACTGTATTAATGACACTGGCAGGGAAGGGGTTAACTGTACTGGTGATCAAGGGGTTAAATGTGTCCCTAGGGGCGTAAATTCTAACTGTCAGGGGGCGTGGCTATAAATATGCACTGTTACTGTAAAAATGACACTGGCAGGGAAGGGGTTAATTTTATTGGAGAGGGAGGGGTTAATGTATGCCTGGTGCTTACTGACGTGTAGGGGGGGAGGTGACTGTGTGAGTCATGGACAGATCGGATGTCCAGCTATGCTGAACACTCCGATCTGTCACTCCCTGTCACTATGGAGATCCGCCCGCTGTGTTTACACACAGCGGGCGGATCTCCAGACTCGATCCCCGACGATTGGGTAAGAGCAGCGGCAATCGCCGCTGCTCCTCCCCTGGCCCGACTCCCGCTGTGAATGAAAACAGCGGGAGCGAGCCTCCGGCGGCGCGCAAGCGCCGCCCAGAAGGGGGAGTGTCCAGTCACGTTAATACTACGTGGCTGGACGATAACGAACCACTCTGCCGCAGTAGTATTACTGTGAGCGGTCGTAGAGTGGTTAAAGATCCATGTTGCCTCCCTCTGGAGGATGATTTTGTCAGTGTTACCACCTCGTGGATTGCTGTTTATCACTTCTAAGACCGAGAAGGAGACCATATGGGGGTCGAAACTGTGGTTAAGGCCAACATGTTTGCATATAGGAGTGAATATAAGTCCTACTTCTAGATAATAGAGATGGTCGTATATCCTTTGCCAAAATTTTCTTTTTGTTTTCCCTATATAAAAAGCTCCACATCTGCATGTGGCTAGGTAAACAACCCCCTCGGTCTGACATGTAGCTGAAAATTTAGGCCATAAAGTTCCTCAACGTGGCAGGGGAAGAGTGTTCCCTTCCCTTATCCACGGGCATTGATCACAGCTTCCACACCTATGTGTCCCTAGTTTGCTATCGGGATCTATAGGGGCGGGAGGCCTATAGTGACTATGAACGAGTGAGTCACCCAGGGATCTGGCCTTTCTGAAGACCAGTTCTGGTCTGGGTCTGACATACTTGGATATTGTTGAGTCATCAGTTAAGAAATGCCAGTTTTTGGCCAAGATGGAACGGATTTCTTGATGATGGCCACTATAGGTAGTTATCATTTTGGTAGTGGGAGAGGGTTCCTGTCTTTTAGGGGTATAAATGAGGTCCTCCCTATTTTGTGATTTGGCCTTCTGATAGGCTTTTTTTAGAACCTTATTACTGTACCCCCTCAATTTAAGTCGTTGTTTTAGGGCCCCTGCCTCTCTTTCAAAGTCCTCCTCCCTCCCGCAGTTACGACGAATCCTTAAATATTGACAATAAGGAATGTTACGTACTAGTGGTCTAGGATGGCCACTCTGAAAGTGAAGAATGGTGTTACCGGCTGTATCTTTGCGGTACAGGGAATTAAATAGGGTTCCATCGGGGGATAGGTGTATGTAGGTGTCTAAGAAAGAGATCACCGAATTGCTGTGCTGCATGGTAAACTTCAATATATATATATATATATATTTTTTATATATATATATATATATATATACTTGGATAGAATTATAATGTGACCAGTAAATAGAATAGTAAATTTGAGCAATTAATATGCTATAAATACAAAGTAATTATTTATTTTAAAGTGACCAGTGCAAGTAACCAGTAGTGATATGATGGGACTAGAGATACATTTAGTGTATTCCACAATAGAAACCAGGTATTAGATATATCATAGATAATAGTTCATAATTCAAAGTCCGTAGTAAAAACAGGTGGAAAATCCTCAAATGGTGCTTCAGACTAATTATGTGCAGAAAACACACATGCCAAGTAATGGTGGGTGCTCGAATTTGGCTCTGATTAATAATGCACTCACCAGAGTGCCCAACCCCACACATGGGTTAACCACTTAAGCCCCGGAAGATTTTACCCCCTTCCTGACCAGGGGGGTATTTTGCGATTCGGCACTGCGTGACTTTAACGGACAATTGCGTGGTCATACGACGCTGTACCTAAACGAATTTGATGTCCTTTTTTTTCCCACAAACAGAGCTTTCTTTTGGTGGTATTTAATCACCTGTGCGATTTTTTGATCATGCGCTATAAACAAAAAAAGAGCTACAATTTTGCAAAAATAACAATATTTTTCACATTTTTTATATGAAATTCCCCCCCCCCAAAAAAATGTAAAAATCAAAATTTTTTAACATTTTCGGCCAATTTGTTTTATGCTACATATGTTTGGTAAAAAAAAATCGCAAAAAGCGTATTTTGATTGGTTTGCGCAAAAGTTATCGCGTTTACTAACTACGGGAAAGATTTTTGTAATTTTTTTTTTTTTTTTTTAACTAGTGGCGGCGATCTGCGATTTTTTTTGTGGGACTGTGACATTGCGGCGGACAGATCGGACCCTTGACTGACATTTTTGACACTTTT
>NC_138774.1:17157075-17204575 GCF_965119305.1 Pelophylax lessonae
TTTTTTTTTTTTACTAGTAATGGCGGCGATCTGCGATTTTTTTTTCGGGACCGCGACATTGCTGCGGACAGATCGGACCCTAACTGACATTTTGGACACTTTTGGGGGGACCAGTGACATTACTACAGTAATCAGTGCTATACATATGCACTGTTACTGTAATAATGACACTGGCAGGGAAGGGGTTAACTGTACTGGTGATCAAGGGGTTAAATGTGTCCCTAGGGGCGTAAATTCTAACTGTCAGGGGGCGTGGCTTGTGAAGTAATCACAGCGACATAGCAGGATCACATAGCCTCTGTGATCACTTCAGGGAGAATGCCAGACGGTTGTGTTTACATCAGCCGTCTGTCTTTCTCCCTCTCCTGCGGGAGATCGCGAGTGGCCAGCGGCCATCGGAGCCGCCGGTCACATGCGCTGGCTCCCCGGCTGTCGAGCGGGGGTGGGAGCGCGCCACCCGCGGCACGCGCTCGCCCCCTAGAGTCTCCTGAGCGAGGGACGTAGTACTACGTCGCTTTGCCCAGGAGCGGCTGCCTGCCGAAGTAAAACTGCGGTGGACGGTCGTTACGTGGTTAAAAATATCCACAACTGATACAATCCACCTGTTGATCCCCTACATAGGCAATAACTACAATTCATAAATTTCTTCTTCTCATAGGGGCCTAACTTTCCTCAATGCTTTTTTCCCTATATACATCACGCACATCACACAATTCATAGTTAAAAAAATATGCTGCCTACAGCATGCACAAGCTTATTATATTATTATATTATTAAGCATGTACAATGTGTATGCAATCATTGGTGTGCACAGCCTATAGTATTAGGGTGTGCACCCCAGAGCACAAACACATATGGTGCCAGTTTATGCAGTAATAGCCCCTAGTAGTGGTGCAAGTTTACACAGTTTTAACACATAGTAGTGGTGCCAGTTTATGCAGTAATAGCCCCTAGTATTGGTGCCAGTTTGCACAGTAATAATCCCTAGTATTGGTGCCTGTTTACACAGTAATAAACCCTAGTATTGGTGCCAGTTTACGCAGTAATAAAGCCTAGTATTGGTGCCAGTTTATGCAGTAATAGCCCCTAGTATTGGTGCCAGTTTCCGCTGTAATAAACCCTAGTATTGGTGCCAGTTTATGCAGTAATAAAACCCTAGTATTGGTGCCAGTTTACGCAGTAATAAAACCCTAGTATTGGTGCCAGTTTACGCAGTAATAAAGCCTAGTATTGGTGCCAGTTTACGCAGTAATAAAACCCTAGTATTGGTGCCAGTTTATGCAGTAATAAAGCCTAGAATTGGTGCCAGTTTATGCAGTAATAGCCCCAAGTATTGGTGCCAGTTTACACAGTAATAAACCCTAGTATTGGTGCCAGTTTACGCAGTAATAAAACCCTAGTATTGGTGCCAGTTTACACTGTAATAAACCCTAGTATTGGTGCCAGTTTACGCAGTAATAAAACCCTAGTATTCAGTGGCGGCTGGTGCTCAAAATTTTTGGGGGGGCGCAAAAAGAAAAATGTAATAGGTATTGCTTTGCGCCAAAAAACGCAGTAAAAAAATTGCGTGACTTTGAAGCTGTGCCCCCTTCAATGCAATGAACACTGTGCTGTGCCCCCTTCAATGCAATGAACACTGTGCTGTGCCCCCTTCAATGCAATGAACACTGTGCTGTGCCCCCTTCAATGCAATGAACACTGTGCTGTGCCCCCTTCAATGCAATAAACACTGTGCTGTGCCCCCACAATGCAGAGTTCAGCGTGCATGCCCCTTTCAATTCAGAGCGCCACAGCATTGTCCCCAATCACTGCAGAGCGCCACAGCATTGTCCCCAATGATTGCAGAGTGCCCACAGCATTGTCCCCCAATGATTGCAGAGTGCCACAGCATTGTACCCCAATGATTGCAGAGTGCCACAGAATTGTACCCCAATGATTGCAGAGTGCCCACAGCATTGTACCCCAATAAATGCAGAGTGCCCACAGCATTGTACCCCAATGATTGCAGAGTGCCCTCAGCATTGTACCCCAATGATTGCAGAGTGCCACAGAATTGTACCCCAATGATTACAGAGTGCCACAGCATTGTACCCCAATGATTGCAGAGTGCCACAGCATTGTACCCCAATGATTGCAGAGTGCCACAGAATTGTACCCCAATGATTGCAGAGTGCCACAGAATTGTACCCCAATGATTGCAGAGTGCCACAGAATTGTACCCCAATGATTGCAGAGTGCCACAGCATTGTACCCCAATGATTGCAGAGTGCCACAGAATTGTACCCCAATGATTGCAGAGTGCCACAGCATTGTACCCCAATGATTGCAGAGTGCCCACAGCATTGTACCCCAATAAATGCAGAGTGCCCACAGCATTGTACCCCAATGATTGCAGAGTGCCCACAGCATTGTACTCCAATAAATGCAGAGTGCCCACAGCATTGTACCCCAATAAATGCAGAGCGCCACAGCATTGTACCCCAATAAATACAGAGCGCCTCAGCATTGTACCCCAATAAATGCAGAGCGCCACAGAATTGTACCCCAATGATTGCAGAGTGCCACAGAATTGTACCCCAATGATTGCAGAGTGCCACAGCATTGTACCCCAATAAATGCAGAGTGCCCACAGCATTGTACCCCAATAAATGCAGAGTGCCCACAGCATTGTACCCCAATAAATGCAGAGCGCCACAGCATTGTACCCCAATAAATACAGAGCGCCTCAGCATTGTACCCCAATAAATGCAGAGCGCCACAGAATTGTACCCCAATGATTGCAGAGTGCCACAGAATTGTACCCCAATGATTGCAGATCACCACAGCATTGTACCCCAATAAATGCAGAGTGCCCACAGCATTGTACCCCAATGATTGCAGAGTGCCACAGCATTGTATCCCAATAAATGCAGAGCGCCACAGCATTGTACCCCAATAAATGCAGAGTGCCCACAGCATTGTACCCCAATAAATACAGAGTGCCCACAGCATTGTACCCTAATAAATGCAGAGTGCCCACAGCATTGTACCCCAATAAATGCAGAGTGCCCACAGCATTGTACCCCAATAAATGCAGAGTGCCACAGCAATGTACCCCAATAAATGCAGAGTGCCCACAGCATTGTACCCAAATAAATGCAGAGTGCCCACAGCATTGTCCCCCAATAAATGCAGAGTGCCACAGCATTGTACCCCAATAAATGCAGAGTGCCACAGCAATGTACCCCAATAAATGCAGAGTGCCACAGCAATGTACCCCAATAAATGCAGAGTGCCACAGCAATGTACCCCAATCAATGCAGAGTGCAGCGTGCGTGCTCCCTTCAATTGAATGCACTTACCTGGCGGCGGCGGGTTCTTCCCTCCTCGATCCAGTCCGTCCTCTCTGCGGCGGCGGCGGCGGGAAGGAGAGCGGCTTCTCCCTCATCCTCCGAGCGGCGGTGACGGTGAGTGACTGACTCACCGGCACCGCCCCCATTGTGACGTCAGGGATCGGATGTCCTGGATGATGATTGGTCCAGGCTGGAGACTGGACCAATCACAGCCAGGATATCCGAAAGTGGGGGTGTCCAATCGCAAGCACTTGCGATCGGGTTACGCCCCCAGAAGGCTGCCGATCGGCGCCTCTTCTGGGACGTAACCCCCCCCCCCCTAGCCACCACTTCCCTTACAAAGGCCGGCGAACCCAATTTTTTTTTTTTTAAACTTTATTTGTTCGCTGTCATTTTTTTTTCTTTTTTTTAGGGGTAGGGGGGCGGCGCCCTGGCGCCCGCTATGCACGGGCCGCCACTGCTAGTATTGGTGCCAGTTTACGCAGTAATAAAGCCTAGAATTGGTGCTAGTTTATGCAGTAATAACCCCTAGTATTGGTGCCAGTTTTTGCAGCTATAGCCCCTAGTATTGGTGCCAGTTTACACAGTAATAAAGCCTAGTATCGGTGCCATTTTATGCAGTAATAGCCCCTAGTATTGGTGCCAGTTTGCACAGTAATAATCCCTAGTATTGGTGCCTGTTTACACAGTAATAATCCCTAGTATTGGTGCCAGTTTACGCAGTAATAAAGCCTAGTATTGGTGCCAGTTTATGCAGTAATAGCCCCTAGTATTGGTGCCAGTTTACGCTGTAATAAACCCTAGTATTGGTGCCAGTTTATGCAGTAATAAAACCCTAGTATTGGTGCCAGTTTACGCAGTAATAAAGCCTAGTATTGGTGCCAGTTTATGCAGTAATAGCCCCTAGTATTGGTGCCAGTTTGCACAGTAATAATCCCTAGTATTGGTGCCTGTTTACACAGTAATAAACCCTAGTATTGGTGCCAGTTTACGCAGTAATAAAGCCTAGTATTGGTGCCAGTTTATGCAGTAATAGCCCCTAGTATTGGTGCCAGTTTACGCTGTAATAAACCCTAGTATTGGTGCCAGTTTATGCAGTAATAAAACCCTAGTATTGGTGCCAGTTTACGCAGTAATAAAACCCTAGTATTGGTGCCAGTTTACGCAGTAATAAAGCCTAGTATTGGTGCCAGTTTATGCAGTAATAGCCCCAAGTATTGGTGCCAGTTTACACAGTAATAAACCCTAGTATTGGTGCCAGTTTATGCAGTAATAGCCCCAAGTATTGGTGCCAGTTTACACAGTAATAAACCCTAGTATTGGTGCCAGTTTACGCAGTAATAAAACCCTAGTATTGGTGCCAGTTTACGCAGTAATAAAGCCTAGAATTGGTGCTAGTTTATGCAGTAATAACCCCTAGTATTGGTGCCAGTTTTTGCAGCTATAGCCCCTAGTATTGGTGCCAGTTTACGCAGTAATAAAGCCTAGTATTGGTGCCAGTTTATGCAGTAATAGCCCCTAGTATTGGTGCCAGTTTGCACAGTAATAATCCCTAGTATTGGTGCCTGTTTACACAGTAATAATCCCTAGTATTGGTGCCAGTTTACGCAGTAATAAAGCCTAGTATTGGTGCCAGTTTATGCAGTAATAGCCCCTAGTATTGGTGCCAGTTTACGCTGTAATAAACCCTAGTATTGGTGCCAGTTTATGCAGTAATAAAACCCTAGTATTGGTGCCAGTTTACGCAGTAATAAAGCCTAGTATTGGTGCCAGTTTATGCAGTAATAGCCCCAAGTATTGGTGCCAGTTTACACAGTAATAAACCCTAGTATTGGTGCCAGTTTACGCAGTAATAAAACCCTAGTATTGGTGCCAGTTTATGCAGTAATAAAGTCTAGTATTGGTGCCAGTTTACGCTGTAATAAACCCTATTATTGGTGCCAGTTTACGCAGTAATAAAACCCTAGTATTGGTGCCAGTTTGCGCAGTAATAAAGCCTAGAATTGGTGCTAGTTTACGCAGTAATAACCCCTAGTATTGGTGCCAGTTTTTGCAGCTATAGCCCCTAGTATTGGTGCCAGTTTACCCAGTAATAACCCCCAGTATTGGTGCCAGTTTACACAGTAATAAAGCCTAGGGGCAGTAATAGCCCCTAGTAGTGGTGCCAGTTTACCCAGTAATAACCCCCAGTATTGGTGCCAGTTTACACAGTAATAAAGCCTAGTATTAATTCCAGTTTATGCAGTAATAACCCCTAGTATTGGTGCCATTTTGCACATTAATAACCCCTAGTATTGGTGCCAGTTTACACAGTAATAATCCCTACTATTGGTGCCAGTTTACGCAGTAATAAAGGCTAGTATTGGCATCAATTTATGCAGTAAAAAGTGGCCTGATCATTAAGGGGGTAAAACCCAGTACCGCAGTGTCGTATCGCAAAAAAACTGCCTGGTCATGAAGGGGGGCATATTTTCTGGAGGTCAAGTGGTTAAACAGAACTTGTTCCCCCCCCCCCATATCAAGTGTCCCTATCAGAGTTCCACCTTAAATCAACTGTCCACATCAGAGTGCCCCCTCCATTAAATATTATATAAACCCAGTATTTTATATTCCTGATATTTGTCTGCTGTACCATGTAATTGTATGAGAAAGTCTCCTGTTCTCTTTGTATTGCTTCCTTTATGTGAAATCCCTGGTGTTCCTGCTAATCACTGTGCTTTCCTAATAAAAACTGACCACACTAAGCAGGAGAACACAGTGTGGTCAGTCTTCTAGCTATGTTGAGAACTCAGCCTGTTTTTGTCCAATGATCAGACTTGTTCTGACGTGTCTCTCCTGCAAAGCTATTCACTGGAAAGATCAGTGTGCTGCTGTTTCAAACCCATTTGCGTGAAAAGATGCGAAAAGACGCGAATTTGCGTGAACGCATATGCGCAAAAATGGACGCATTTCAATAAGTCAAATTTAAGTCTGAAAAAGTAGATGCTCAAACAGGAGTATTGTGTGTAAGAGGCCTTATTGTCCTCATCAAATTGCCCCTACATCAATTGTCCCCATTAGAGTGCTTCTTGGACCAGTGGATGCAATCTTAGAGACCTTGGGGGGGAGGGGGGCAGCCCACTCCAGTACCCCCTTAGATCTGGACCTGTATAAAGCCCATACTGCTACCACTATACAAAATTTTTGGCTATAGGGGTCCTTTAACTGAAAGTTGCCCTTAGCTCAAGCTGCGATTAAACTGCAAGCAAGCATCATCTGTATTGAGCAACCAAGTTAGGACACCTATCCAGGTTACATATGTGTGGGGCATTGTTGATCAATCTTTCCCTATACCCAGTGCCATCACTAGCATTGGTGTCACCTGGTGTGGTAAAGCATGGTGCCACCCCCCCCCCCCCCCCTAATATCCTTTTCCCCATATAACACTGCATTTAATGGCAATAGTGGTGCCATTACCAACTATCAAGAACATCATGGTGTGCACCCCAAACTGGCCCTGTAAATTATGCAGTCGGTGCCGTTGCGCCGGTCCTTGTGCTGTCATGGATGGGGGTGACACCATCGTGGTCAGATATCACTTCCTACTAGATCAGGTGTCTCATAAGGGTCCCCCTTTACATTAGGTGCCCTAATCAGAGTCCCCCTTTATATCAGATGTCCCATCAGAGTCCCCCTTTACAACAGGTGTCCTATCAGAGTCTCCCTTTACATAAAGTGCCCAATCAGAGTCCTCCTTTACATCAGGTGTCCCATAAGAGTCCCCCTTTACATCAAGTGTCCCAATAGAGTCTCCCTTTACATTAGGTGCCAAATCAGAGTCCCCCTTTACATTAGGTGTCCCATAAGAGTCCCCCTTTACATCAAGTGTCCCTATAGAGTCCCCCTTTACATTAGGTGCCAAATCAGTGTCCCCCTTTATATCAGACATCCCATCAGAGTCCCCCTTTACATCAGGTGTCCCATCAGAGTACCCCTTTGCATCAGGTGTCCCATCCGAGTCCATTTTTACATTAGGTGCCCAATCAGAGTCCCCCTTTGCATCAGGTGTCCCATAAGAGTCCCCCTTTATATCAGATGTCCCATCAGAGTCCCCCTTTACATTAGGTGCCCAATTAGAGTCCCCCATTACATTAGGTGCCCCATCAGAGTCCCCCTTTGCATCAGGTGTCCCAATCAGGAATGCCTCCTTACATCAGTGTTCCCCTATCAGTGTGCCTCCATATCTCATCTGCCCCTTCAGAGTCCTCCTTACATCAGTTGTCACCCCCACCCTTCCCACTTGTACTCACAGCTTCTCCATCCCCTCTCAAGTCATGTGATAAGGGGAGAGAGGAAGGACGATTTGCCTTCACTCCTCAGTGCTGCACTGAGACTGAGATGAGTTCTCAGTGCCAGCTGTTTATCACCCCCTGCAGGCTGGAGGCAGCCGCTCCTTGTGATACAGGAGTGAAACTGCAATCAAGCCTTTCAGTTAGGAGTGGCACAAGCAGTGTGCCCCCTCCCCCCTCAACACAGCACCCGCTAGGCACCGCCCTTGTATCTCCCCTTTGGCGGGTGTCACCCGGGTGCAACACCATAGGAACGCTACTGCCTTTACCTATTGCGGGGGCTGACTAGCAACTTTTGGCCCAGGGGGCAAGTACAAACCAGAGGCCCATGGTGCAGCAATTCGACTCCCCTCCCACTCTCCCTCTACTCTGCCTCCTCCTGATCCCCATTCCAGGCTGAAGCTTTGCTCCAGGTACTCTGTACTCACCGGCTGAATCTGGGTTCCCGACCTGGTCAGCAGAGGGCAGTTGGGGGGAGCTGGGAAAGCTCGGTTGGGGCTTTAGAAGAGTCTCCAGTGGGGCATGGAACAGGCCTCTGCTCAAACACAGTTTACACCATCCATGCTGGGGGGGGGGGGGGGGGGCTGCGCTCTGTCCTTGTCTTCACCCCACACTTAGTAGGTCAGCGGCGGGGACTTTTTACTTCTCTTCACCAGAAAGCAGGCATGTCAGTGGCAGAAGTGGTGCAGCCTTTTTACGGGGCATCAGAGTGGCCCAGTGGGAAATTGCCCCCCAGTCCTCCCCTGACCCATTGCACCATTTGTAACAATTTGGTTAGCTAGCGGAAGTAAAATATGACAGGTCCAATGGAAATAACCAAGGATCCGTTTTTGAATAAGGCAATGCACATTTGGCATGGAGTGTACTGTTCAAAAACGTAAGAAAGTTACATTGGTTTATTCAAACAGGAGCGCTGGAAGTTCTCATTCAGAGATATTATGTGCATAGCTGACTTTCTATTTAATAAGCTCGTTGAGTATTGTACGTGATACTGTTTTTATATGCAATAACAGTTAATTTAGTAGACATACTTTTGGGGGTCTAAACCCTTCTTCTAGGTCCAGACAGAATATTTCATTATCTAAAAGCAGAAAAAGGACATCTGGCGTCTCTATACTTACTCCAGCCTAAATGGCAGCCAACAAAAAAGCCTCAGAGCATAAGACCCCCACAGCAGGACATCCACAGTCGTATATGTTATTGTCAGGAATGGATACACTATATTACCAAAAGTATTGGGACGCCTGCCTTTACATGCACATGAACTTTAATGGCATCCCAGTCTTAGTCCGTAGGGTTCAATATTGAGTTGGCCCACCCTTTGCAGCTATAACCGCTTCAACTCTTCTGGGAAGGCTGCCCACAAGGTTTAGGAGTGTGTCTATGGGAATGTTTGACCATTCTTCCAGAAGCTCATTTGTGAGGTCAGGCAATGATGTTGAATGAGAAGCCGCGGAAGGCGGCAGGAGGGGGGGGGGGCGTCCCCTCCCGCTCCTTGTAATGACAGCCGAGCGGCTTCTCAGCCACATCGGTTGTCATTACAAGTCAGCCGACCATCGGCTATGGACATCGGTACCGGGGTGATGCCTCTAGTTGCAGGCATCACCCCGTTACAAGCACTTTCCCTAAATATCGGCAAATCAAAAGGCCGATTCCGCTATATCGGGGAAAGTGCATATCGGCCCCCGATATATCGGTGTTGTCGATAATCGGCCGATCCCTACTTCTGACATCTCCAAAAATGGTCTGATTTAGAAGGAAAGTGTATATCAGGCACTCGTGCTACTCTATACTCGGCGCCTCCTGTCTGCACTATCAGGGGCCCCCGAGTCAGAGGTGTAAGAGAGGCCTTCCTCATCGTTCAGGCTCACCTCCAGGTACGTGATAGAAAGATTTATGGAGAATTGATGGGGTCTGGTACCATCTTGCTAAAAGCTTAAAGTTATATTCCTGTATTCTGGTAAATATGGAAGATTTGAGCGAGAATCAGATAATTAGTCTACTTTATTCATCATTAATAGTTTCGCCTAAGTCGACTTCACATTTCAGAATATAATTAGACTTATAATCGTCAGAAGGAGTATTCAATAGGGAATCCATCAGGGAAAGGGAATGATTTGAGCTGTCCTTTATCGGAGAATAATTTTTCCAGGGGAAACAACTTTCAGGGGAGGCATCTAACCTTGTGGACAGCCTTCCCAGAAGAGTTGAAGCTGTTATAGCTGCAAAAGGTGGGCCAACTCAATATTGAACCCTACAGACTATGACTGGGATGCCATTAAAGTTCATGTGTGTAAAGGCTGGCGTCCCAATACTTGCGGTATTATAGTGTACATATTGGTGCTGCTACATTTGGTCTCTCTAGACCTCTGGCCATGTAGGGTTTTTTTTTTTTTTTAACATGTTATTAGTCTTTTGCAAGGCATTTGTGTCAGTGCAGAAATTTTGATAGCCAAGTCCACCATGCATGTCCAATTTGTCCCATCCTGTCTCCTCTAATCTGCCACTTGCAGGCTTTACTTCTTGTCAAAAGAGTTGACTGTCAGATCTTCCAATCAGATCTCACCAGACACCTTAGAGCTGTCGGAAATGCTACAAAAGCTTCCAGCTCTTTACTCCCTAAAAGGTCGCTTTCCTGAAGTTACAAGAGCTGGCCATGAATAGGCCATGTAAGAAGATGCTCCACCACCTTTTAAAGGGTCATGGCAAGGTCAGCAGCCAATTTTGTGTTTTCATTCTCCATTGTCATAAAGTTTTTTTTCTTTATTAGAATAAATCTTTTTCCTTTTTTTTGTCAGGAACCTTTTGTGTGGCAGCAAAAGGACAAATAAACCAAAAACGTATCTGTTACTGGCAGTGACTGCCACCAAACCCTGACATCTGTGACCTGACCTCATTCAGGCAGAACATAATGCCACCACAAGGAATACTGGGTAGAGGACGTCTGCAGACTCAAAGCGTGTATCCAACCCAAATTTCACTGCTGTATCTTAATTCAAAGATAAACCATCATCGATAAGGTGTTAAGGTTTGCTTTTCTTCTTTTTCTTCTTTTCTTCGAATGTCTATGTTTGAGACTGCTTAATTCCCATATGGAAGAAAAATATATTTCCAATATATTTAGGGAATTTTTTTTTAGAAATATATTGAATATGGCCAAAATTGTAGCATTTCAAATATATTTCCAATATATTTGGGAAAAAAAGTTTTGTTTTTTTTAAGATATATTTCAAATATATTTCTCTTCCATGTGGGTTGTGAGATCAAAACAATCTACATAGAAATAAATAAATTATTAAAATGTAAGCAAAATTTTTCAAAATTTTAATTTGAGAAACAACAAGATAGAGAGAAACAAGGGGAGAGAAAGAAAGAGGACAAGGGGGGAAAAGAGAGAGTGGAAGTAAGGATGGACCATTATTATTAGTATTGTACAGGATTTATATAGAGCCAACAGTTTGCTCAGCGCTATACAATATAAAGGGGGACACTACAGCAACAATGCAATTCAATACAAGAGGGTCAGGAACAGTATTCATTTTGGCAGCAAATTTAAATTTAGCTTTAGTCTTAGTCCTTTGACTAAAATGCCATTTTAGTTTTAGTCCCATTTTAGTCATTTGCAATTGTTTTAGTTTTAGTCGTATTTAGTTGACTAAATCTGCACATTTTAGTCGACTAACTTGCCCTACATTTTAGTTGACTAAAATCAAGTGGGTTTAGTTAAATTGTGATGCATTATTTAGGCATTTCTCTAGAATTTCCAAACTTATTATATACTCCCGGAGTAAAAAATTCTAATATTATTATTATACAGGATTTATATAGCGCCAACAGTTTGCGCAGCACTTTACAATGTGAGGGAAGACAATACAGTTACAATACAATTCAATACAGGAGGAATTAGAGGGCCCTGCTCCTTAGAGCTTACAATCTAGAAGGGAAATGTTATTATTTATGGTAGTAAGGTTTGAACAAACTCACAAATGCAGATTTAGCCTCTCTGGATGGTCTGAGGAGGCCTGTAATGCTACACAGTGCTTTAGATGGTAGTCTGAGGAGGCCTGTAATGCACACAGTGCTCTGGACAGTGGTATGTGAGGCCTGTAATGAAAAGTGCTCTGGATGGTGGTATTAGAGGCACAGTGCTCTGGGTGGGGGTCTGAGAGGAGGCCTGTAATGCACAGTGTTTTAAGATGGTGGTCTGAAAGGCTTGTAATGCTGCACAGTGCTAGATGGTGGTCTGAGGGGAGGTCTGTAATGTTGCACAGTGCTCTGGATTGTGGTTTGAGGGGAGGTCTGTAATGCACAGTGTTTTGGGATGGTGGTCTGAAAGGCTTGTAATGCTGCACAGTGCTAGATGGTGGTCTGAGGGGAGGTCTGTAATGTTGCACAGTGCTCTGGATGGGGGTCTGAGAGGCCTGTAATGCACAGTGTTTTGGGATGGTGGTCTGAAAGGCTTGCAATGCTACACAGTGCTAGATGGTGGTCTGAGGGAAGGTCTGTAATGCTGCACAGTGCTCTGGATTGTGGTTTAAAAAGAGGCATGCAATCCCAGTGTTCTGGGATGGTGGTCTGAGAGGCCTGTAATGCTGCACAATAGGGTTGCCACCTCATCCATTTAAACCTGAACACATAATACTTACACAGGTTCTGTGTCTGATTAAGGTGGTAATTAAACTCACTAAGCGCCTTATCTGCATTAAATTAGCCTCAGAACCTGTGTAATTCATATGTGTTTGGGCTTAAAGGGATGAGGTGGCAACCCTACCTGTAATTCTGCCCAGTGCTCTGAATGGTTCTCTGGATGCCAATGGTAAGAGGAAGCCTGTAATGCACACAGTGCTCTGGACAGTGGTTTGAGAGGCCTGTAATGCTGCACAGTGCTCTAGATTGTGGTCAGAGGGGAGGCTAGTAATACTGCACAGTTCTCTGGATGGGGGGTCTGAGGGGAGGCCTGTAATGCACAGTGTTTTTGGATGGTTGTCTGAAAGGCCTGTAATGCTGCACAGTGCTAGATGGTGGTCTGAGGGGAGGCCTGTAATGCTGCACAGTGCTCTGAATGGTGCTCTGGAAGCCGGTGGTAAGAGGAAGCCTGTAATGCACACAGTGCTCTGGACAGTGGTTTGAGAGGCCTGGAATGCACAGAGCTCTGGACAGTGGTCTGAGGGGGAGGCCTGTAATGCTGCACAGTGCTCTTGATGGGGGTCTGAGGGGAGGCCTGTAATGCTGCACAGTGCTATGGATGGGGATCTGAGAGGGGACCTGTAATGCACAGTGTTTTGGGATGCTGGTCTGAAAGGTCTGTAATGCTGCACAGTGCTAGATGGTGGTCTGAGGGGAGGCCTGTAATGCTGCACAGTGCTCTGGATGGTGGTTTGAGGGGAGACTTGTAATGCACAGTGTTCTGGGATGGTGGTCTGAGAGGCCTCTAATGCTGCATAGTGCTGGATGATGGTCTGAGGGGAGGCCTGTAAATAGGGTTGCCAGCTCATCCATTTAAACCCCAACACATAATAATTACACAGGTTGTGTGGCTAATTAAGGTGGTAATTAAACTCACTAAGCACCTTATCTGCATTAAATTAGTCTCAGAACCTGTGTAATTCATATGTGTTTGGGTTTAAAGGGATGAGTTAGCAACCCTACCTGTAATCCTGCCCAGTGAGGGGAGGCCTGTAATGCACAGTGCTCTGGATGCCGGTGGTAAGAGGGGGCCTGTAATGCACACAGTGCTCTGGATGCCGGTGGTAAGAGGGGGCCTGTAATGCACACAGTGCTCTGGATGGTGTTCTGAGAGGAGGCCTGTAATATGCACTGCTATGGATGGTCGTGAGATGGGGCTTACGTCAGGAGGCCTGTAATGCACAGTGTTCTGGATGCCGGTGGTAAGAGGGGGCCTGTCATGCACACAGTGTTCTGGACGGTGTTCTGAGAGGAGGCCTGTAATGTGCTTTGCTATGGATGGTCGTGAGTCGGGACTCGCGTCAGGAGGCCTGTAATTCACAGTGCTGCTCTGGACGGTGGTTTGAGGAGGCCTGTGATGCTTAGCACAGAGCTCCGTGGAAACCGGATGTTCACAAAGGGTAAATGTTCCCTACCCTCACATCTTCATTTGGTTATCGTTTACTAACGAAATGGAATTGATTTCCGTCATAGTTTTCTTCAGTGGAAGAAAATGTGGTGTACTTTTTGTATAGTTTTCCTCACTGTAAAAAGGCAACTCACAAAAATTTTCACGAAAATGTTTTTCGTTGACGAAATTAACACAATTAGAATCTAATAGGGAGGGGCTGGTGAAACAAAAGGCAGTAACTGTGAGGGTTGAACTGATGAGGGAAGTAGAAGATTTGGTTGTTAGCTGAAGGCAGGATAGGCCTCCTTAAAGAGATGAGTTTTCAGAGATCGCCTAAAAGTGGACAGAGTAGGAGATAACCAGACAGATTGGGGTAGTGAGTTCCAGAGGATGGGAGAGGCTCTGGAGATGTCTTGGAGACGAGAATGGGAGGAGGAGACAAGGGAGCTAGAGAGGAGGAGGTCTTGGGAGGAGTGGAGAGGATAAAGAGAAAGACAGGAAGGGAGAGAGAGTGAGATAAAGAGGACAAGTAAAAGAGAAAAGATGAAAAAAAGAGAAAGCGGGAACAAGGGGGAGAGAGAGGACAAAAGTGAGATAGAGCAGGAAGAAAGAGGAAAGATAGAGTGAAGGGAGCAAAAGAGAAACAGATAAAACATAGGAGAGAGGAGGAAACTTTAAATCCTTCAAATGGGAGAACATGACCCAATGGACGATATGCCTGCCTTATATGGTACAGCATGTCGCCGACTGAGGCTTATCTATCCCCTATCTGGACTCACCTCTTATGTTTCTATATACTCCTGATGTTTCTAGACTCACTTATTACTCACTTTATATATTATCTCTTACCCTTGATGTTTTAGGACTAATTTCTGCTACTCCGCATCCAACAGATAATAATTCCTTAATTGCCTTGGCAATGCTAAAATGTATTTGGTCCTGCCAATAAAGCCTATTTGAATTGAATTTTGAGAGAGCAAAGGAGGGAGAAAGATTGAGAGAAAGAGAGAACAAGGAAAAGAGAAAAGGAGAGAGGACAAGAGAAAGCGAGGACGAGTGAGAGAGAGAGAGAGGACAAGGGAAAGAGAAAAAGAGAGAGGACCAGGTAAAGAGAGGATAAGAGAATGAGACAAAGTGCAAGGGAGAGAGAGAGGGAAGACAAGGGAGTGAAAGAGAGGACAAGGGGAAGTGAAAAAGATAAAGGCCCGGGGAAAGAGAAATAGAAAGAGAGAGAGGATGAAAGAGAGAAAAAGTGCAAGGGAGAGAGAGACAGGACAAGGGATCGAAAGAGAGGACAAGGGAGAGAGAGAAAACCTAGATATAGAGAGAAAAAAGGGGAGACAGAGAAAACAGAAGTAGGGGAGAGCAGGGTAGAGAGAGAACAGGGGGAGGAAGAGAGAGAGAGCATGGACGAAAGTGAAGGCCAACAATAAAGAGAAAGAGAACAAGAGAGGGAGAGAATGAGAGATAGAGGAAAAGTAAAAGAGAAAGAGGAAAAAGAGAAAGAAGAAGCCAGACAGAAAAAAGAAAGAGGACAAGGGGGAGAGAGAGAAAGAAGACAAAAGTGAGAGAGAGCAGGGAGAGAGAGAAAGAGAACAGAGAGGAGAAAGAGAGAGAGAGAGAGAGAGAGAGAGAGAGAGAGATAGAGAGAGAGAGAGAGAGAGAGAGTGCATGTAAGAAAGAGAAGACCAGCAATAAAGAGAAAGAACAAGGGAGAGAATGAATGACAGAAACAGAACAAGCAAGATACAAATATGAAAAAGAGAAAGAAAGAAAGAGAAAGGACAAGGTGAAAGAGAGAGAAAAAAAGGAAAGAGAGAGATAAAAAGAAAGAGAACAGGGCAAAGAAGAGAAAGAGAGCATGTAAGAAAGAGAAGACCAGCGATACAGAGAACAAGGGGAGGGAAAGAGGACAAGTAAAAGAGAAAAAATGAAAAAGAGAAAGAGAGGACAAAGGGAAAGAGAGAAAATGGACAAGGGAGAGAGATAGGACAAAGGAGAGAGAGTACAACGGATAGAAAGAGAGGACAAGGGAAAGAAAGACAGGACAAGGGAGAGAGAGAGAGAGAGGACAAGGGGGAGAGAGAGAGAGAGAGAGAGAGAGAGAGAGAGAGGACAATGGAGAGAGAAGGGAAAGAGAAAGAGAGTACAACGGATAGAAAGAGAGGACAAGGGAAAGAAAGACAGGACAAGGGAGAGAGAGAGAAGGCAACGAGAGAGGACAAGGGAGAGAGAGAGAGAGGACAAGGGAGAGAGAAGGGAAAGAGAGTACAACGGATAGAAAGAGAGGACAAGGGAAAGAAAGACAGGACAAGGGAGAGAGAGAGAAGGCAACGAGCGAGGACAAGGGAGAAAGAGAGAGAGAGGACAAGGGAGTGAGAAGGGAAAGAGAAAGAGAGTACAACGGATAGAAAGAGAGGACAAGGGAAAGAAAGACAGGACAAGGGAGAGAGAGAGAAGGCAATGAGCGAGGACAAGGGAGAGAGAGAGAGGACAAGGGAGAGAGAAGGAAAAGAGAAAGAGAAAGAGAGGACAAGGGAGAGGGAGAGAGAGGACAAGGGAGAGAGAGAGAGAGAGGAAAAGGGAGAGGGAGAGAGAGGACAAGGGAGAGGGAGGGAGAGGACAAGGGAGAGAGAGAGGGGACAAGGAGGAGAAAGAGAGAGGACGAGAGAGAGAGAGGCAACAAGGGGGAGAGAGAGGACACAGGAGAGAGAGAGGACAAGGGAGAGAGAGACAACAAGGGAGAGAGAGAGAGGACACGGGAGAAAGAGAGAGAGGACACGAGAGAGAGAGGACACAGGAGAGAGAGGACAGGGGAGAGAGAGGGGACATGGGAGGGAGGGAGAGAGAGAGAGAGGACATGGGAGAGAGAGAGAGAGAGGACACGGGAGAGAGAGAGAGAGGACACGGGAGAGAGAGAGAGGACACGGGAGAGAGAGAGAGGACATGGGAGAGAGAGAGAGGACACGGGAGAGAGAGAGAGGACACGGGAGAGAGAGAGAGGACACGGGAGAGAGAGAGGGGACACGGGAGAGAGAGAGGGGTCACAGGAGAGAGAGAGGGGACAGGGGAGAGAGAGAGGGGACACGGGAGAGAGAGAGAGGAAAAGGGAGAGATAGGAGACAAAGTGAGCAGGGAGAGAAAGAGAGTGAAGGGGAGAAAAGAAGGGAAGGAAGGCCTGAGGCCAGCAAAGAAAAGAAATAGATATAACATAGGGGAGAAGAGGAAAGTTAAAATCCTTCAAATGGGAGAAGATGACCCAATGGATGAAATAACTGCCTAATATGTTACAGCATGTTATATACTGAGATATTGTTGACTATTCATTCCCTATCTGGACTCACCTCTTATGTTATTACCTATCCTTGATGTGACCCCTGACCCTTTATATGTTCTTATAATGTCCTAGGACTAATTTCTTCTACTCCACACCCAACTGATCTAATGTCTACGGGAACGTCTAAGAGAACACCAATCTAAGGGAACACCAATTCCTTAATTGCTTTGGTAATGCTAACATTTTTTGGTCCTGCCATTAAAATATATTGGGGAGAGAGAGAAAGTGAGTTAGAGCGAGAGGGAGTGAAGGAGTAAGAAAGAGAGAGAATAAGTTAGAGAGAGAGGGAAGGAGTAAGAAAGAGAGAGAATAAGTTAGAGAGAGAGGGAGAGAGAAGATGAAAGAGAGAAAAAAGGAAATGGAATTCTGTTATTGTTAGCTCTCTACTGTAATAAAGATTTCAGGTTTATTTGGACTAGAAACCATTTTTGGCCATTTTGGAACTTTGTACCCGGCTCTGATAACTGTCATGACTTCGACATGTAAGCCTGTTTTCGCAGGAAAATTACAATGAATCTTATAAAAAGCTACTGCATACAAGACTGTAAATCAAGTTACTGTATGAAACATAACCCAGGTCAGAATGAATAGTAAAGTTTCTATAAACAGAAAAGAAATCCTACATCACTCGGGGATGAACTTCAAAGTGAAGGAGGATAAAACGGTTCTCTTTTACAAGACCAACTACTGTTTGTCTCTCGGGCCGTTTGCACAGATGGTTCAAATAAGACTGTGTACCTATTGTGTCAATTTAAATGTACAAATGATTCTGTGCAACTTGCAATTCTTCCTGGTTAGATAGGTCCTTGAGATAAATGCCGTGAGAGCTGAGAGGGATTCGACCTAACTGTTTCTGGAGAACTTTACTTTATTGCATTTAAAGTCATTGATTGATTGAAGAGAATATGATGATTAAAGTACAAGCATGAACAAAAAAAACCCCTTCAAGAACAAAAAAAACAAAAGTCACTATAAATACTTACAATCGAGAGTTCAGTATGACATATGACTTTATAAAATACTTCCGTGCTTTTTCTTTTTACATGTTTAAATTTAATATAACATTTTAGGATTTTTTTTTTTTAATTATTGCTGATCTCCAGGAGGATAAGCAGAGATTGCCTAAATTCAAGAGACATATGTTACTTAAATCTTAGTGTGCTTTATGTACCGTATTTACCGTCGTATAACACGCGCTGGCGTATAACAAGCGCCGGCGTATAATGCGCACCCAAATTTTAGGGGAGAAATTTCAGGAAAAAAGCTGAAATTTAAAATAAACAGCTTTGAACTCAGAACATTTTTTTTAATCAAACACGCACTGTTACTTTTTCCTCCCTTTTTAGGAGGAAAAAGTACATGTTATACGCCGATAAATACAGTATTTATTCCAGATCCATGTAGTAACCCAGTGTGACATTTTGCCATCTATTGTAGCACCCTCCTAGTTGGGTTGCTAGAGAGGTTTAGGTAAATGTAATTTTGTTTGCTCTTCTGTAATCAGTGTTTGATTGCTTTTGACTGTTCTGAGTCTTGCTGGCTGCAGGTCCAACTGCTTCCCCCTGTCATCTAGTAAGTTCTAGAATATAGTGGGGTTGAAGAGGCGTAGAGGTGATAATTCATGCAGTCTCAACCAATCCCTGGAGAGATGGTGCCTAGTAGGTGGCTAAGAAGTACATAAATAGTCTGGGACTTAGAACAGCAGGGTTCTTGTCCAGTAGGAGGAAATCCCAGCCTGAAATGGCTGCTTACACTTCTAGGCAAGTAAGCTAAATACTGTCCACAGAGGTCCCAGCTCAGGGAGAGCAGGTGGGGGGGGGGGGTTGCATCTTTTCTGATACAGGAGTTCATTGAGGTCCCAGCTCAGGGAGAGCAGGGGGGGGGGGGTTGCATCTTTTCTGATACAGGAGATCATTGAGGTCCCAGCTCAGGGAGAGCAGGGGGGGTTGCATATTTTCTGATACAGGGGTTTATTGAGGTCCCAGCTCAGGGAGAGCAGAGGGGGGGGGGGGTTGCATCTTTTCTGATACAGGAGTTTATTGAGGTCCCAGCTCAGGGAGAGCAGGGGGGGGGTTGCATCTTTTCTGATACAGGAGATCATTGAGGTCCCAGCTCAGGGAGAGCAGGGGGGGTTGCATATTTTCTGATACAGGGGTTTATTGAGGTCCCAGCTCAGGGAGAGCAGGGGGGGGGGTTGCATCTTTTCTGATACAGGAGTTCATTGAGGTCCCAGCTCAGGGAGAGCAGGGGGGGCTGCATCTTTTCTGATACAGGAGTTCATTGAGGTCCCAGCTCAGGGAGAACGGGGGGGGGGGGGGGTTGCATATTTTCTGATACAGGAGTTCATTGCGGTCCCAGCTCAGGGAGAACTGGGGGCCTGCTTTAGGAAAGGTGCTGGAATTGCAAGGGGAATTGCAAGTGGAGACAACTGAGGATCTAAACCGGAGGCTCACGGTACAGTGTCTGGCTGGTATTGGAAGGATGAATAATGAAGAGAGATAACACTGCTCAGGCTAGTCCACGATTCAAGGTGGGTGCTGAACCTTGGCTTGCCACCGGAAGAAGCATAAAAATGGTCGCACACCAGCACGGAATCCAATGAAGAAAAGTTCCTTTATTCATATAAGTGGTACAAGGTACAGCAGGGTAGGACAGTAAGGACTACCCTGCTGTACCTTGTACCACTTATGTAAATAAAGGAACTTTTCCTCATTGGAATCCGTGGTGGTGTGCGACCATTTTCATCTTTTATGGTATTGGAAGGAGGCAACCAAGTACACAGAGACACAGTGAGTAAAGGCCTGAGAGAGAGAGAACCTAGTGATGGTTGCTGCTTTTTGAGCACCTTCTCCAGAGTAGCTGATCTGGGACTAAAATCACAGAGTTTCAGTTATTCTAGACATAAGCAAGAGGTGAGCTATCCTAAGGATAAAACGCAGATCTTGTCTTCTACTATGTGCAGTAAAAATATAAGTATCCCACAGTCTATCCCTTACCCCATTCAAGTTCTTCAAACAATTAATCAAAACAAAAAGATATTCCTTGCCAGGTCCTTGAGTTGGGAGAGTGTGAAACTGTTGCTAATCAGGAGACCGGAGGTGACCAAGTCACTGTAGGCGGGCAGTGGAACAGAATTGGAGACCAGCAGGGCTTTTTTTCTCGGAGAATAGGAGCAGGAACCCCCTTTCCCCCCTTCTGAGTCACCCATTGTCTCCACCCACTACCCAACTCTGAGCACTGTTCCACCTCCTACCCAACTCCCACGCACAACAAAATACCTCACCCAGCAACAAAAAATCCACCCCAGCAACATTAGACCCCCTCCAGTAGCAAAAACAGCTCTCCCAGCAACCAGTATCAATAGATCAGCTAACAATATACCTCTACCTCAACAGGAGATGCCTACCAACAACATAATACCCCCCCAGCAACAATTGATCCCCCAGCAGCCACAACAGACCCGCACACAATAAAAGATCCATACGACAATAGATCCCCAAGCAGCCAGCATCAAGAGACCCTAAAACACACCCCACACCCCTTACTATTACATACACTCAGTGCTGAAGGTGCCGGAACTGCGTTCCCCCGCGTTCCAGCTGAAAAAAAGCCCTGGAGACCAGAGATATATTATGTGCTTCAGGAGCAGCAGCATGGTGCTTCCTCAAGGCTAAATGGTGAGCGAGAGAACACAGGGCACACAGCACTCAACCTAGTGGAGGACATCAGTGTGTAGTCCCTCAGCCTCAACCCTTATCAAGGTTAATATGGGCAAGAAGCTTGAGAAATGGCACCCGATAGTAGCAACAAGTAAGCTCCCTGTGCTTCAGTCTGACCAGTCCTACTCCCTGTGGCTCTTCAGAGACAGGGTAAGAACAATAGGCTGTGTCATGGCTCTGGCCCAAAATGTGCCCTGCAACTAACTGAGTACACAGTGGCCTACAAAGCACAGCAATGCAGCACCCAGTACCTGAATGTCACTTTCCAGACTAGCCTAACTACGTCCAGAGGCCTACTTACAACAAGAACCTTCAGAGGCTGGGTCACACCAGAGGCCATGGCTCTTTACCTGGAGAATGCTCTGCAACTAACTAACACAGTACACAAGGTCTAGAGCCAACTGCGTAAAAACGTTTAGCCCACGAGGGTCCTGATACTGCCTCCAAAGTTATAGCTGGGGACTGATTAGACGCCTACAGTGATTTACAGCATTTGCATCAGCCCTCCAGATTTCAGAAATGAATACCTACATGAAGCCAAGCTTGCCCAAACTAATTAAGCAAAAAAATATATATAGCACTACTCCCTTGGGAGCTGCTTGAAGCGGATTCCCCTGGGTTACCCATAGCAACAGCTTATAAATTCTTAGTGATTTAAGTGTTTGGCTCAGTCAGGAAACAGTCCAGGGGTTTTGGTTTTTGTTGTTTTTATTTTAGAACGTGGGATGGGAGAAGGAATGAGTGTGATACTCCAACTGGATGAACTATGCACAACTTGAGAACTTCTAGCTATGTTGAGCAAGGCCGCTTCTTCACCTTGCCACTGAAGTGAAGTATTTGAATAGGTGAACTATGTAGTGAATTACTCTTCAAGGCCCCACTTGGCACCCCTTTAATCTTACTCTTCAGGGTTCTACTCGGCACCCCCTTTACTCTTGCTGTGTGAGCTGACCTTCTGTCTCTTGACCTCACTGGAGTGATCCCCCTTCCTGGGCAGACCCCTTGGCAAGCCCCCTGGTACTCAATACTGTGTGAGAAAAAAATGTTGAAACAACTGCCATTTTATTCTCCAGAGTCTTTGCTAAAAAAAATATACATATATAAATTGTTTGGGGGTTTTAAGTAATTTTCTAGAAAAAAAAATACTGATTTTAACTTGTAGACAACATGTGCCAGAAATAGGCTCCATTGTCAGCTTTCCAGGACCCTCAAGGCTCAGCTCCACACCTGGCTCACTAGGCCGACCACCTGTGACCACCTTCCTCAGACTGCAGAAGGAGAGACAGCCGTCCCCCTCCTCCTGGGACTCTGCTTCCTGCCAAAGACACCCTATCACATGTTCCCCCGGCTTTTATGATCAATCCCAGGATGCACTGCGGTTGTGCCCTCCCAATGAGACTGTCACAAAAGCCTGTGTGTCACTGGCTGGGTTTCCTCCACTGCCCAACAGGCTCCCCTATTGGATACAGTGGGGACACTCTCTCAGACCAAGTGAATCACACCTGGACACATGTTACAGGCAAAACTAATAGATCAGGCTCCCCTGGTAAGCAGATAGAGCATAACAATGCTTTTAACCTAGCACCTATTTAGGAAGGTGCTACATATAATTCCTGCTTTAAAATAGTTGTTTTTAAACATTCTTTATCAACAATTAAAATCAAAATTTCCTGGAAAAAATTTCAATAGTTATTTTAACCACTTGCTGACCAGTCACGTTGACTGTACTGCGGCAAAGTGGTTCGTTATCGTCTGGTGACGTAGACCTACGTCACCAGACATTCCCCAGTCTCGGCAGCGCGCGCACGCCGCCGGAGGCTCGCTCCCGCTGTATTCAGTTACAGCGGGAGTCGGGCCAGGGGAGGAGCGGCGGTGATCACCGCTGCTCTTCCCCGATCGTCTGGGAATCGAGTGTGGAGATCCGCCCGCTTGTGTAAACAGAGCGGGCGGATTTCCTAAGTGACAGGCAGGGACAGATTGCAGGGTTCAGCATAGCTGAACATGCGATCTGTCCCTGTGTCACTCAGTCCCCTCCCCCCACACACGTTAGTGTGTTAGGCATTCATTAACCCCTCCCTCTCCAATAAAATTAACCCCTTCCCTGCCAGTGTCATTTTTACAGTAACAGTGCATATTTTTAGCACTGATTACTGTAGTTATGTCACTGGTACCCCCAAAAGTGTCAAAAATGTCAGTCAAGGGTCCGATCTGTCCGCCGCAATGTCGCAGTCCCGCAAAAAAAATTGCAGATCGCCGCCATTACTCGTTAAAAAAACCCACCAAAAATGACAAAAATCTTTCCCTTAGTTAGTAAACGCAATAACTTTTGCGCAAACCAATCAAAATGCGCTTATTGCGATTTTTTTTACCAAAAATATGTAGCAGAAAACAAATTGGCCAAAAATGATAAAAAAAAAATATTTTTACATTTTTTGGGGGAAGAACAAAAAATTCCCCTGGGATTGGGACTTTTTAGGCAACAATTGATAGATAATAACAAATCTAATCATTTGTTATTATCTATCAATTGTTGCCTAAAAAGTCCCAATCCCAGGGGAATTTTTTGTTCTTCCTATACCTATCGGGATGTGGCACACCCATTGAGGTTCTCAGCAGGAACACACCCTGTACATTTTTTGGGGGGGGAATTTCATATAAAAAAAATGTGAAAAATATTGTTATTTTTTCAAAATGTACGCTCTTTTTTTGTTTATAGCGCAAAAAGTAAAAATCGCACAGGTGATCAAATACCACCAAAAGAAAGCTCTGTTTATGGGAAAAAAAGGACGTAAATTTCGTTTGGGTACGGCGCTGCATGACCGCGCAATTGCCTGTTAAATTAACGCAGTGCCGAATTGCAAAATATGGCCTGGTCAGGAATGGGGTAAAATCTTCTGGTCTTAAAGCGGTTAAAAATACGCTCATTGAGAATTTTTTTGTCAAAGACATGTAGCTAAATACATTTTGGCCTAAATATATGACAAAAATTTAATATATTGGATATTTTTTAACTGTCAAAGTAGAAAAATATTGTTATTTTTTCAAAATTGTCGCATTTTTTTATTAATATCGTAGAAAAAAGGAAAAGCGCAGAGGGGATCAAATACCACCAAAAGAAAGCTCTGTTTGTGGGGAAAAAAGGACGTAAATTTTGTTTGGGTACGGCGTTGCATGACCGTGCAATTGTCAGTTAAAGTCGCACAGTGCCGAATCGCAAAAAGTGGCCCAGACGTAAGACAGCAAAATCCTCCGGTGGTAAAGTGGTTAACTTATATATTTATATATTTAGAACACTGTGGATTTGTTTTGTGATATACACTTTTGTGTTTATTTCTCCCACCACCCCATATAATTTACCTTTGTTGGTTTATAATTAGAGGGGCATGTATAGCGCACCAATTTTTATTCACATTATTATTCACTAAAGGTTTAGTTTCTTGGTAGCAGCTTTACCCATATCAGCGCACCTTTTTCATTATCACATACTACAGTGAATTACAGCATTTCCAGCAGCCTTTCAGATTTCAGATATGAATACCTACATGAAGCCAAGCCCCCCAATGTAATTTAGCAAAAAAATACAATTCCTGCTTTAAATTAGTTGTTTATAACCACTTTACCACCGGAGGATTTTGCTGTCTTCCGTCCAGGCCACTTTTTGCAATTCGGCGCTGTGCGACTTCAACTGACAATTGCGCGTTAGTACCCAAACGAAATTTACGTCCTTTTTTTCCCACAAACAGAGCTTTCTTTTGGTGGTATTTGATCACCTGTGCGATTTTTACTTTTTGCGCTATAAACAAAAAAAGAGCGTTTATTTTGAAAAAATAACAATATTTTTCACATTTTTTTATATGAAATTCCCCCCAAAAAAAATGTAAAAATCAAATTTTTTTAAAATTTTTGGCCAATTTGTTTTCTGCTACCTATGTTTAGTAAAAAAAATCGCAATAAGCGTATTTTGATTGGTTTGCGCAAAAGTTATTGCGTTTACTAACTAAGGGAAAGATTTCTGTCATTTTTGGTGTTTTTTTTTTTTAACGCGTAATGGCGGTGATCTGCGATTTTTTTTGCGGGACTGCAACATTGCGGCGGACAGATCGGACCCTTGACTGACATTTTTGACACTTTTGGGGGTACCAGTGACATTTCTACAGTAATCAGTGCTATATATATATGCACTGTTACTGTAAAAATGACACTGGCAGGGAAGGGGTTAATTTTATTGGAGAGGGAGGGGTTAATGTATGCCTGGTGCTTACTGATGTGTGGGGAGGGAGGTGACTGTGTGACAGAAGGACAGATCGGATGTCCAGCTATGCTGAACACTTCGATCTGTCAGTCCCTGTCACTATGGAGATCCGCCCGCTGTGTTTACACACAGCGGGGGCGGAACTCCAGACTCGATCCCCGACGATCGGGGCAGAGCAGCGGCAATCGCCGCTGCTCCTCCCCTGGCCCGACTCCCGCTGTGAATGAACACAGCGGGAGCGAGCCTCCGGCGGTGCGCGAGCGCCGCCCACAAGGGACGGAGTCCAGCGACGTAGGTCTACGTCGCTGGACGGGATCGCGGCACTTTGCCGCAGTAGCCTCCATGTGAGCGGGGCTAAAGTGGTTAAACATTATCAAAAATTAAAATCAAAATTTCCTGGGAAAATTTTCAATAGTAATTTTAATAAATAAAACCTCCAAGAAAGAAAACGAATACAGACCGTATTCCCTTCTCGTTGGCTTACCTCTACACAGGCTCCTCCCCCCTTCAATCCATCATGAATGCTGCCGCCAGACTCATCCACCTTACCAATCGCTCAGTGTCCGCTGCTCCTCTCTGTCATGCCCTCCACTGGCTTCCGTTCACCCAACCAATCAAATTCAAAATACTAACATCTTACAAAGCCATCCACAGCTTAGCTCCCAACTACATCACCAGCCTAGTCTCACCAATACCAACCTAATCGCTCTCTTCTTTCCTCTCAAATCCTCCTGCTCTCTAGCTCCATCTTCCAATGCTCGCCTCCAGGACTTTACCAGAGCCTCTCCAATCCTGTGGAACTCCTTACCCCAATCTGTCCGATTTTCTCCTACTCTATTAGCTTTTAGGCGATGTCTAAAAACCCTCCTCTTCAGAGAAGCCTATCCTACCCACACCTAACAACTCTACCTCCATTTTATCCATCTGTCCATCCCCCTTGGTTACTGCCTTTTGTTTCACTTGACCCTCCCTTCTAGATTGTAAGCTCTAAGGAGCAGGGCCCTCTGATTCCTCCTGTATTGAATTGTACTGTAACTGTATTGTCTTCCCCCACACTGTAAAGCACTGCGCAAACTGTTGGCGCTATATAAATCCTGTATAATAATAATACACTGCAGGACGTAGAGAGCACACACCTGTTTTGCATCAAACTTTTCAAATGTTATAATAATAAATAAATAAAACAACAATAAATGAGTTAAATGGGTTCGATTTCAAAACTATTCTGTGGGGAGAAATATTTTCCCCTGTGGAAAATTGCTAATGGAAATTGGGTTGGTAAATGATTATCTTTGACCTAATCGGTGGTGCACTGTAAAATTTCATCCATCACAGATGCACAAGTTCTAAGCGATGGCCCGGCCATTCGATAGGGCGAAACTCTCATTGTGTAGACGGTGATTGACTGGTTTAAGGTCTCGGGAGTGCGCTCAGACCAGTAAAAGGAAATGTCACTCAGTTTATTACAACAAACTGGAATTGGATCTGGCTCTTTGAAGGAATGCTTTAACCGTGATTTGAAAATTCCCAAATCTCACAAAGTTATTTAAGAATGACAGATACAAGCACCATTATGGCCACATGTGATATCTCATCATAGAATCAAAGCGGCTCTTTGTCCGTGTGGATCTCTGGAAAAATCGCCTCATAAAACTGGCTTTTTCGAGGTTAAGGGGGTTAAGGCTCAAATCCCTTTAATGGATAACAAGATGGATGCAGAGGCACGGCGGCAGCTGCTCTTCGTCAAAGGCCGCAGACAGTGAAATCTTCGCTCAGCGCGATGATGGTTTTTTTTTTTACATTTTTTTCCTGGTGCAGAGTTAAGAATATGATTAATTTTACAGGACAGATAATAATAGGGTGGAAGTTATAGAGATAAAAGACCGTAATCACAAGGGCCGCAAAATCACAAGTGTAATGAAGATGGAACTTCAGGAAGCCGTAGTATTTTCTTTGATGAAAGTCGTCATTTGCTGTTATGAGATGAAGTTTAATATTGATGAGTTGTGCAAGGAATGGTTTGCAGGTACAGAACCCACTTCCGTTCATTGGAAAGATACAATTACATTTTTACTACTGTGTTGATAGAAATACCACTGGTCTATTCTAGGACAATAAATAGCTATATTGCTGCGCTAAAAGACTCAAGATAAAATGATCATTAAATTCCTAAAAGCAGAAAGCAGCCACACAAATCCGGAATGATAAACAGATCCAAAGAATATAATATTAATAATGCGGCGCTAGTCCTATATAAAAAGTCCCAAATAAACTGGACAAAGCAGTCCTTCAGTGTCCACTGCAAATGGAAGAAAATGTGGGAAACCGCAGACCCGGAGAACCGCCACCAAACACACCGCCTCTTACCAAATGAAAGTGACCTCCATTACAGAGATCCGATATGGCCAAATGTGTAGGGGCAAAGAGCGATCCTCCTTCCAATGATACAGGGCTCACAGGTTCAACCGCATACAGGATGTAAAATAGAAAACGAGACACTCTCATAGCGCAGACTGCATAAAGCTTTTAATTGCATGCATAGTTAAGAACACTTACAATAAAATAGATCAAAACAAGCATCTTAGTTGATAATGGGTGTTCCCCTCCGTGTACCGTGTTGCGTTCCGAAAACGGCCAAAAAGATGGCCGCCACGTCTCCTCCCCGTATCAGCGTGCGTCACCGTGAGCGCCACCCGACGCGTTTCGTCATCAACAGACGTGCAATTACAAGCTTTATGCAGTCTGCGCAATGAGAGTGTCTCGCTTTCTATTTTACATCCTGTATGCGGTTGAACCTGTGAGCCCTGTATCATTGGAAGGAGGATCGCTCTTTGCCCCTACACATTTGGCCATATCGGATCTCTGTAATGGAGGTCACTTTCATTTGGTAAGAGGCGGTGTGATTAGTGTGCTTGGTGGCGGTTCTCCGGGTCTGCGGTTTCTCACATTTTCTTCCATTTGAAGTGGACACTGAAGGACTATTCTAGTAAAGGCCTTGAAAAAGTATTCATACTACTTTTCTCCACATTTTGTCATGTTACAATCAAAAACGTAAATGCATTTTATTGGGATTTTATGTGATAGACGAGGGATCCTCAAACTATGGCCCCCCAGCTGTTTCGGGACTACCCATCCCATGAGGCATTGTAAAACTCTGACATTTACAGACATGACTAGGCATGATGGGAATTGTAGTTCCTGATCAACTGGAAGGCCATAGTTTGAAGACCCCTGTAATAGACCAACACAAAGTGGCACATAATTGTGAAATGGAAGGGAAATGATAAATGGTTTTTAACATTTTTTACAAATAAATATCTGAAAAGTGTGGCATGTATTTGTATTCAGCCCCCTTTACTCTGACACCCCTAACTAAAATCTAGTGGAACCAATTTACCTTCAGAAGTCACCTTTTAAGTAAATAGAGTCCACCTGTGTTTAATATAATCTCAGTATAAATACAGCTGTTCTGTGAAGCCCTCAGAGGTTTGTTAGAGAACCTTAGTGAACAAGCAGAATCATGAAGTATACGATCAAATAAACTGCGCTCCCTTAAAGTAGAGTCCCGGCCTATTTTGCAACTTTAGTGATTCCTGGAGTGCTTGCTATGCTGATCAACAATTGGGCATTTTTTCGGGCGTCCCTTACCTTATTTTCAGGGCATTTTTTAAAGTACTTCCTCCTTCTCCCCCCTCTGTGGCCACAGCCACCGACATCACTTCCGCCTTTGCATTGCATCCTGAGAGCTGTTTGTCATCACTCCCAGGAGGAATCAGGAAGAACTCCCAGAACACTCCCTGGAATCAGGAAGAAGGACACAGCAGATTACACTGCGGCTTCAGATGCCCACATCCAAGATGGCCGCGCCCAGACAGCGTTTTTAGAAGTAAGATTTTGAATAAAATGCAATACTGTACACCTTGTAAGTATGAGAATAGCGGTTCTGTAAAGGGCGATGGATTAGTATTATAGGGGTATTTTTAGTTTAAAAAAGGTATTTGAGGCCGGAACTCCGCTTTAACCACTTCTGGACCGGAAGATTTTCCCCCATTAATGATCAGGCCATTTTTACTTTAACGGACAATTGCGTGGTCGTGCAGCACTGTACCTAAATAAAATCGATGTCCTTTTTTCCGCACAAACAGAGCTTTCTTTTGGTGGTATTTTATCACCTGTGCAATTTTTATTTTTTGCGCTATAAACAAAAAAAGAGCAACAATTCTGGAAAAAAACAATATATATATATATTTCACATTCTGCTATATAACATTCCCAAAAAAAAAAATGTAAAAATCAAAATTTTGACATTTTAGGCCAATTTGTTTTCTGCTACATATTTTTTTGTAAAAAAAAATTGCAATAAGCGTATTTTGATTGGTTTGCGCAAAAGTTATCGCGTCTACGAACTACGGGAAAGAATTATGTCATTTTTATTGGGTTTTTTTTTCTTTTACTAGTAATGGCGGCGATCTGCGAATTTTTAGCGGGACTGCGACATTGCGGCGGACAGATTGGACCCCTAACTGATATTTTTGACACTTTTGGGGGGACCAGTGACATTACTACAGTAATCAGTGCTGAAAATATGCACTGTTACTGTAATAATGACACTGGCAGGGAAGGGGTTAACACTGTGGGTGATCAAGGGGTTAAATGTGTACCTAGGGGAGTGTTTCTAACTGTAGGGGGGGCGTGGTTTATGGAATGACCATAGAGACCTGTGATCCTATATAGAAGGATCACAGGAGCTCTGTGATCATTCCAGGGAGAAGAACGGTCAGCTGTGTTTACAATAGCTTCCCGTCCTTCTCTTACAGCGGGGAATGATCGCGGGTGTCAGACGGCAATCGGAGCCCGCCTGCCCCCTGCACCAGAGTCCCCGCTGCTGAGTGGGGGAGGGAGCGCGCCCCCTAGCTGCAGGCACATGACCGACGTACAGTTACGTTGGTTTGTGCAGGAGGTGTCTGTAGCAGTAAAACTGTGGCGGGAGGACGTTAAGTAGATAAATACATCTGTTCTGTGAAGCCCTCAGGGGTTTGTTAGAGAACCTTAGTGAACAAACAGCATCATGAAGTATAAAATAAAAAAAAAAAACGGACTCCCTTAACAATGTGCAAAACCACTCAATTGCAAGTGAATAGGATTAAAATGATCTTAGTGCATAAAAATGTCCGTTACACCAAAGTGCTCCAACTGTGCAATAAATAAGTTTGCAGTGATCTTCTCTAAATCCTCCATGCAAAATACCGTGGTGTTTGTGCTCTCATCCACCACCACCGAGCAAAGATTCTACTCACCAGAAGCTAGCATGGATACCATATGTAGAATTAATAGGAGATATCCCTCATATCAATAGATGCTCTCCTCTTGCAATCCACTCCAATCAGACTCCAAAGGGGTAAACCAAAAGATCAGGGAAAATAGACTAACAGACCTTTCATAGTGCAGTATTTTGGTATTTATTAATAGCGCAAAGATAAAAACTCACTTACAGCATTGTAAACCAAATAGAGCCTTATCATTTAGTAGGGACGCCGATATGCGTTCCACCTGCTCTCCAAGGTGGCGGAAGTGACGTGTCACATTGATCCCACCATGAAAGCCAAAGAACACACCCGACAGGTCAGGGATAAAGTTGTGGAGAAGTTTAAAGCAGGGTTAGGTTATAAAAAAATCCCAAGCTTTGAACATCTCACAGAGCAATCAAACCATCATCCGAAAATGGAAAGAGTGGCACAACTGTAAACCTACCAAGACATGGCCGTCCACCTAAACTGACCGGCCGGGCAAGGAGAGCATTCATCAGAGAAGCAGCCAAGAAGCCCATGGGAACTCTGGAGGAGCTGCAGAGATCCACAGCTCAGGTGGGAGAATCTGTCCACAGGACAACTATTAGTCCTGCACTCCACAAATCTGGCCTTTATGGAAGAGTGGCAAGAAGAAAGCCACTTCTTGCAGTTTACGAGAAGCCATGTGGGGGACACAGCAAACATGTGGAAGAAGGTGCTCTGGTCAGATGAGACCAAACATGAACTTTTTGGCCTAAAAGCAAAAATAACTGCACATCACCCTGAACACACCATCCCCACCATGAAACATGGTGGTGTGTGTCAGCATCGTGTTGTGAAGATGCTTTTCTTCAGCAGGGATAGGGAAGCTGGTCAGAGTTGATGGGGAGATGGCTAAAGGGAAATACAGGGCAATCTTAGAAGGAAACCTAGAGTCTGCAAAAGACTTGAGACTGGGGTGGAGGTTCACTTTCCAGCAGGACAACGACCCTAAAAATACAGTCAGAGCTACAATATAATGGTTTAGATCAAAGCATATTCATGTTTTAGAATGGTCTAGTCAAAGTCAAGACCTTAACCCAATTGAAAATCTGTGGCAAGACTTGAAAATTGCTGTTCACAGACGCTCTCCATCCAATCTGACAGAGCTTGAGCTATTTTACAAAGAAGAATGGGAAAAAAATGTCCCTCTCTAGATGTGCAAAGCTGGTAGAGACATCCCCAAAAAAGACTTGCAGCTGTATTGCAGCAAAAGGTGGTTCTACAAAGTACTGACTCAGGGGGGTGAATACAAATGCACGTCACACTTTTCAGATATTTATTTGTAAATAATGTTAACCACTTGCCGACCGCCGCACAACTATTTACTGCAGCGGTCAGCCCCATACAGGCAAAGTGACGTAGGACTATGCCACTAGCCTGAGAGCCTCTAGGGGGCTGACCGCGTCCACCCCCCCCCCCCCCCCCCCGGCAGAGCTGCAGCTGCAGAGGGAGAAAGGCAGGCGGCTGATGTAAGCAAAGCCGCCTGTCATTCTCCCTTGTGTAACTGCAGAGATCATACGGATTGTATATCTCTGTGGTTACATGAAAAGCCACACCCCTTTACAGTTAGAATCACGCCCCTAGGGATACACTTAACCCCTGCATCGCCAATAAAGTTAACCCCTTCCCTGTCAGTGTCATTTTTACAGTAACAGAGCATATTTATAGCACTGATTACTGTAGTAATGTCACTGGTACCCCCAAATGTGTCAAAAATGTCAGCCAAGGGTCCGATCTGTCCGCCGCAATGTCGCAGTCCCGCAAAAAAAAATCGCAGATCACCGCCATTACTCTTTAAAAAAAAAAAACATCAAAAATGACAGAAATCTTTCCCTTAGTTAGTAAACGCAATAACTTTTGCACAAACCAATCAAAATACGCTTATTGTGATTTTTTTTACCAAACATATGTAGCATAAATCAAATTGGCCTAAAATGTTAAAAAATTTTAATTTTTACATTTTTGTTTAGAGAATGTTATATAGCAGAAAGTGAAAAATATTGTTTTTTTTTCTGAATTGTCGTTATTTTTTCGTTTATAGAGCAAAAAATAGAAATCGCACAGGTGATCAAATACCACCAAAAGAAAGCTCTATTTGTGGGAAAAAAAGGACGTCAATTTCATTTAGGTATTCCTTCCACTTAACAATTATGTGCCACTTTGTGTCGGTCTATCACATAAAATCCCAATAAAATACATTTACATTTTTGGTTGTAACATGACATGATGTCACGCCAAGTAAATAGATACCCAACATGTTACGGTTTAAAATTGCGCACACCCGTGGAATGGCGACAAACTACGGTCAATAGAAATCTCAATAGGCGCCGTTTTACATTTTTTTAACGGTTACCAGTTTAGAGTTAGAGAGTAGCTCTTTTTTTTTAATTATTGCTCACGCTCTGGCGATCGCGGCGATACCTCACATATGTGGTTTGAACAGCGATTTAATTTGCAGCTTGACTTCCATATATGTTTACTTTTGTGCGCGAGCTAACGGTGACAGGGGCGGCTAAAACTTTTTAATTTTTTTTTCCTATTTATTTTAAATTTTTTTTACTTTATTACAGGTTTTTTTTTTTTTTAAAAAAATCTGATCACTTTTATTGCTGACCCCAAACCCCTCCACTACACTTTCATGTATGCAAAACGCCGAAAATGGCATTTTTGCATACAGTCGTTTTTTAAATCTGCCGCCTTTTGCAGCAGAGTAACCCGGAAGTGACGTCATGGACGCCCCCTCCGGATTACGTCATCGGAGACCCTATCGAAGCCGCTTCCAGCTTAGATCGGGACTCCATCCAGCCGGACGCGCCGGCTGGGTGCTCGGGTCTTCCGGTGGGACGGGAGACCCGGGCAAAGTCACGGAAGGCGGCGGGAGGGGGGGGGCGTCCCCTCCCGCTCACCTGGGGGGTAACGATCGAGCGACTCCCAAGCCGCATCGGTCTTTACCGATGGAAAGCCGACCATTGGCCGACCGTAGGCATCAACCCAGTATAACACTGCAAAGTTTGCCGACGTAGGGATACGTCACTTTGCGGTAAGTGGTTAATGCCGATACCGATATTTTGGTCATCGGATATCGGTATTGGCCGATATCTGGCGATATTTTCGGACATGTAAAAAAAAATTGTTTTTATTTTTTATTTTCTAATGGTACTCCTTGTGGAGGGATCTGGGGGGTCTAACAGACCCCAAACCCCTCCCGGCACCGAAAAGCATTCAAAACGCCAAGTTTGGCTGTTTTGAATGCTGTCAGTTTTTTTAATTCAGCGCCGAGTACCCGGAAGTAATGCCATGACATCACTTCCGGATTTTTTACATGGAGACGCAGTACACCGGGTCTTCTCTTTGGCAGCGGCGGCAGTGGAGGTAGGATGCCCGGGTCTCCAAGTGGGACAGGAGACCTGGGCGAGCCGCGGAAGGCGGCGGGAGGGGCATTGGTTGTCATTACAAGACAGCCGACCGTCGGCTCTGGACGCCGGTACCGGGGTGATCCCTCTAGCTGCAGCCATCACTCCGGTACAAGCACTTTCCCGAAATATCGGCAATATCGGTAAATCCAAAGGCCGATTTGGATATATCGGGGAAAGTGCATATCGGCCCCCGATATATCGGTGTTGCCGATAATCGGTTGATCCCTAGTTCATTTGTTTACTTCCAGGTTAAAGGTTTTGCACATGCGCACGAAAAATCGTACGATTTATCCCGTGCGAGGAAGCCACTGAACTTCAGAATTTCGTTCATTCAGGAAAAATATTTCTAAATTCTTAAATGATTTTTCGTGGCCGAAAAGTTGAAAGAGATTATCGATCGTCATCCACTAACTAGAAGAATATTGGCCGAACGTTCATAACATTAGAATTTCGCCCGATTTTTCTGCTAGTGTATGGCCAGCATAACACTGGCAGACACATGCACATATTTTATATTTTATCATTTATTAGTACTTGATTCACCTCTCATTGCATTAGTCTTCACAGAGTAGAGCCATAACCCCATAACACACCATACATGACACCAGGTGCCTCATCCCTGGCTATATGAGAAAAGAAGGAGTTGGGACTTTGAGTGAGGTGCGCAACTAGCAATGGGTAAAATAAAACATATAGTCACAAACATTCATAAGCAACAAAAAAGAATAATGTGGAAAACAGATATTTATTCAATAGCCAAGTTGTTAAACCTTTAAGTACATATTCATTGTAATTGCATTAATAGAGATGATAAAATAAAACAAATGCATCACAAGCGGTGAAGTCAGAACACATGAACATAAAACTGTAAAACTCAGAGCTGGTTGCATGCAAGATCTGATGACTATAAAAAGTTGGTGCAAAATAGACAACAATTCATGTATAAAGGCGACATATGTGAGTACGATTGGATATAGAAATCGCATCCTAAATTGCTTGACGCGTTTCGTGGAATAAACCACTTCTTCAGGAGCAGGTGCAATCAAATATATCTATAAAAAGTACAGTGCCTTGCGAAAGTATTCGGCCCCCTTGAACTTTGCGACCTTTTCCCACATTTCAGGCTTCAAACATAAAGATATAAAACTGTAATTTTTTGTGAAGAATCAACAACAAGTGGGACACAATCATGAAGTGGAACGAAATTTATTGGATATTTCAAACTGTTTTTAACAAATAAAAAATTGAAAAATTGGGCGTGCAAAATTATTCAGCCCCCTTAAGTTAATACTAGCGCCACCTTTTGCTGCGATTACAGCTGTAAGTCGCTTGGGGTATGTCTCTATCAGTTTTGCACATCGAGAAACTGAAATATTTGCCCATTCCTCCTTGCAAAACAGCTCGAGCTCAGTGAGGTTGGATGGAGAGCGTTTGTGAACAGCAGTTTTCAGTTCTTTCCACAGATTCTCGATTGGATTCAGGTCTGGACTTTGACTTGGCCATTCTAACACCTGGATATGTTTATTTGTGAACCATTCCATTGTAGATTTTGCTTTATGTTTTGGATCATTGTCTTGTTGGAAGACAAATCTCTGTCCAAGTCTCAGGTCTTTTGCAGACTCCATCAGGTTTTCTTCCAGAATGGTCCTGTATTTGGCTCCATCCATCTTCCCATCAATTTTAACCATATTCCCTGTCTCTGCTGAAGAAACGCAGGCCCAAACCATGATGCTGCCACCACCATGTTTGACAGTGGGGATGGTGTGTTTTGGGTGATGAGCTGTGTTGCTTTAACCACTTACCGCATACTAACGTATATATAAGTCGGCAGACTTTGCGGTAGTATACCGGGATGATGCCTCTAGCTAGAAACACCATCCCGGTACCGTGGTTTAGAGCTGACGGTCGGCTTTCCGACAGATGCGGCTCGGGAGCCGCCACCTTCCGTGACTTTGCTCGGGGCTCCCGTCGCCACTTACTACATGCCACAAAGGCATGTAGTAAGTGGCTGCTAATTAGGTCCCAGAAACCAGGAGAAGAAAATAAAAAAAGTGAAAGTCCATGCCCACAGTGCACTAGTATATCACGTTTAATATGGAGCTGTATGATAGAAGATAAAATACTATTAAACCCATTGCAAAAACACAAGGATAGTATAAAGTGCAATTAAAGGGTGTATATCAAGGAAGAGAGAACATATATATATATATATATATATATATATATATATATATATATATAAGGTCCCCAAAGGGGTCAATTAAGGTGAATCCCAATAAGGTTTCTTATTGGGATTGAGCGGGTTTGGGGAGGAGGAACTTGACTGGTCCTGACCTTAACCTGATAGAACACCTTGGCCCCTTAGTTCCAGTGAAGGGAAGCCTTAAGGCATCAGCATTTCAAGACATTTTGGACAATTTCATGCTCCCAACTTTGTGGGAACAGTTTGGGGATGGCCCCTTCCTGTTCTAACGTGATTGCTCACCAGTGCACAAACCAAGGTCCATAAAGACATGGATGAGCGAGTTTTGGGTGGAGAAACTTGACTGGTCCTGACCTCAACCCGATAGAACATCTTTGGGATGAAAAAGAGTGGAGACTGCGAGCCAGGCCTTCTCGTCCACATCAGTGCCTGACCTCACAAATGCACTTCTGGAAGAATGGTCAAACATTCCCATAGACACACTCCTAAACCTTGTGGACAGCCTTCCCAGAAGAGTTGAAGCTGTTATAGGTGGGCAAACTCAATATTAAACCCTACGGACTAAGATTGGGTTGCCATTGAAGTTTCTGTGCTTGTAAAGGCAGGTGTCCCAATACTTTTGACACTATAGTGTATTTTATACTTGTGTGTTGAATTTGTATCCCTGGGTGCCATCCTTGCAAGTCCCTGGTGAGTACCTGGCTGTAGTCAATTAAAGGAAAAATGCACCGTTCCACGGGTCCCTTTTTATGTGTTCCCCATCCATTCTAATATGATTGCAAAACTGTATTACAGAAAAAATATTATTAATCATTTAACTTTATAAAACTTCTACATATTTATAAAACCTATTCCTTTCCTTCATTCTCTTTTTTAAAGAGGTTGTAAACTCTTTTTTTATTTTCTTTTTTCTTACTTACCCTGCAAGAGAAACACATAATGAGCTAGTATGCGATGCATACTAGCTCATTATGAAATACTTACCTTAGAACGAGCCCCCGCCGTGCCGTCCGCTTAGCTGGATGACGGGCGACATGTCTAGTCGCCCGTCTTCCGGGATCGCGGTATCCGGCCATCTGATTGGCCGGAGCCGCGGTGACGTCACTCCCGCGCACGCGCGCGGGAGCCGACAGTCACGGCACGGAGTTCTGAAGGAACGGCACGAGCGGCCGTTCCTTCAGTGCGCCTGCGCCAGTGACGTCACTGGATGCTTCTAAGGTAAATATCTCCTAAACGGTACATGTTTAGGAGATATTTACAGTACCTATAGGTAAGCCTTATTATAGGCTTACCTATAGGTACAAGTTGTAGAGGAGGGTTTACTTCCTCTTTAAATAATTCTAATGTGGTTACAGCAGTGTAACGCAGCAGGAATGTTATCAATTGTTTCATTGAGAACTTTCACATCTGATATGAACCCAATTCATGCATTTATTGTGCAAGGAGCAGAAGAAAAATGTCCATAAGTATCATTTTTTCTCATTGTCATGTTTGCTTTCCCATTGAACTGTAACACTTGTGAGATTGTAAAACTGATTAAAAAATTCTACAAAAGCCCCTAATTGTTCCTACAGCTCGGAACATACAGAGAATGTCACCACGACCTGCTCCCGCCAAGGTGTGTTAAAGACGTCCAATTATATGAAAGTCGTTACTATTAGTGTTGAGCGAACACGGACTGTATTATTCGTGTTCGTACCGAATAATTTGATTTTTTTTACCCGAACACGGACACGGACACTTTACTGTATATTCGGGTAAAAATCCGTGTTCGGTCGTTTTATTTCCGGGTTTTGCATGCTTTGGCGCTCTTTTCATGGCGGGCTTTCAACAGCCAATCAACAAGCGTTTAACTGGTGTGCATTAAGCCATCCCAGCCATGCCTGCAAATGTATCAGTAGCTGTGATTGGCCGTCTGAAGCATGTGACCAAGTCTTTATAAGTTCGAGGCAGCGCCGCAGCGGCGTCATTCTGCTGCTTAGATCAGGGACAGAGCACACATCAACATGCTGGCTGCTGATTAGGGAAAGACAGGCAGGAAAAAAACATTTGTGTCCGGATAGAATTGAGGGACAGGTCGGAGTGTTTTAGGCAGGGCGAGTTGTAGGCATTTTAGGGATAGAGTCTGCTGAATTTTAGGGAAAGGTTTTTCTACAAACTACAATCGATATTGCTGTGTGGGGTGGGGTCTGCACTTAGTTCTCCTGATCTACGATCTCTTCTCAATCCTGTTAGGGACAGAGTCTGCTGAATTTTAGGGAAAGTGTGTTCTACAAACTACAATCGATATTGCTGTGTGGTGTGGGATAGGAGATAGGCAGGTGTCAGTGATCCACATCCATTTTTCTGTGTGTGGGCTGCAGTGAACACAATCTTTTTGGGGTGCAGTGAACACAATCTTGGTGCAGTGAACACAATCTTTTTGGGGTGCAGTGAACGAAATCCTTTTGGGGTGCAGTGAACACAATCTTTGTGGGGTGCAGTGAACACAATCTTTTTGGGGTGCAGTGAACAAAATCCTTTTAGGGTGCAGTGAACACAATCTTTGTGGGGTGCAGTGAACACAATCTTTGTGGGGTGCAGTGAACACAATCCTTTTGGGGTGCAGTGAACAAAATCCTTTTGGGGTACAGTGAACACAATCTTTGTGGGGTACAGTGAACAAAATCCTTTTGGGGTGCAGTGAACACAATCTTTGTGGGTGCAGTGAACAATCTTTGTGGGGTACAGTGAACACAATGTTTGTGGGGTGCAGTGAACAAAATCCTTTTGGGGTGCAGTGAACACAATCTTTGTGGGGTGCAGTGAACACAATCTTTTTGGGGTGCAGTGAACACAATCTTTTTGTGGTGCAGTGAACAAAATCCTTTTGGGGTGCAGTGAACACAATCTTTGTGGGGTGCAGTGAACAAAATCATTTTGGGGTGCAGTGAACACAATCTTTGTGGGGTGCAGTGAACACAATCTTTTTGGGGTGCAGTGAACAAAATCCTTTGTGGGGTGCAGTGAACACAATCTTTGTGGGGTGCAGTGAACAGTCTTTGTTGGGTGCAGTGAACACAATCTTTTTGGGGTGCAGTGAACAAAATCCTTTTGGGGTGCAGTGAACACAATCTTTGTGGGATGCAGTGAACACAATCTTTGTGTGGTGCAGTGAACACAATCTTTTTGGGGTGCAGTGAACAAAATCCTTTGTGGGGTGCAGTGAACACAATCTTTGTGGGGTGCAGTGAACAATCTTTGTGGGGTGCAGTGAACACAATCTTTTTGGGGTGCAGTGAACAAAATCCTTTGTGGGGTGCAGTGAACACAATCTTTGTGGGGTGCAGTGAACAATCTTTGTGGGGTGCAGTGAACACAATCTTTGTGGGGTGCAGTGAACACAATCTTTTTGGGGTGCAGTGAACACAATCTTTGTGGGGTGCAGTGAACAAAATCCTTTTGGGGTGCAGTGAACACAATCTTTGTGGGGTGCAGTGAACACAATCTTTGTGGGGTGCAGTGAACAAAATCATTTTGGGGTGCAGTGAACACAATCTTTGTGGGGTGCAGTGAACAAAATCCTTTTGGGGTGCAGTGAACACAATCTTTGTGGGGTGCAGTGAACACAATCTTTGTGGGCTACAGTGAACAAAATCCTTTTGGGGTGCAGTGAACACAATCTTTTTGGGGTGCAGTGAACACAATCTTTTTGGGGTGCAGTGAACAATCTTTGTGGGGTACAGTGAACACAATCTTTGTGGGGTGCAGTGAACACAATCTTTGTGGGGTGCAGTGAACAAAATCCTTTTGGGGTGCAGTGAACACAATCTTTGTGGGGTGCAGTGAACAAAATCCTTTTGGGGTGCAGTGAACACAATCTTTGTGGGGTGCAGTGAACACAATCTTTTTTGGGGTGCAGTGAACACAATCTTTTTGGGGTGCAGTGAACAAAATCCTTTTAGGGTGCAGTGAACACAATCTTTGTGGGGTACAGTGAACACAATCTTTTTGGGGTGCAGTGAACAAAATCCTTTTGGGGTGCAGTGAACACAATCTTTGTGGGGTACAGTGAACACAATCTCATACTTTTGAAGATTTGAGGGTGCTGCCTGTTCCATACTCCTCCTACTCCTCATCCATCCTTTTAGGGGTACAAACAATAGTAATTGGGGCCTAGTGTGGTGGTGTACGTGTGAGATACATACACTTTTTTTTTATCATATTTTCTATTCCGCTATTTAATTAAAACCTTTGGGTATAAACAATTAAATTGCGTGATAGTCTGTGTCGGTACGTGTGAGATCAACCTTTCCAAGTTTTTGGGGTTCATCTCATTCTTCTGAAGATTTGAGGGTGCTGCCTGTTCCATACTCCTCCTACTCCTCATCCATCCTTTTAGGGGTACAAACAATAGTAATTGGGGCCTAGTGTGGTGGTGTACGTGTGAGATACATACACTTTTTTATCATATTTTCTATTCCGCTATTTAATTAAAACCTTTGGGTATAAACAATTAAATTGCGTGATAGTCTGTGTCTGTACGTGTGAGATCAACCTTTCCAAGTTTTTGGGGTTCATCTCATTCTTCTGAAGATTTGAGGGTGCTGCCTGTTCCATACTCCTCCTACTCCTCATCCATCCTTTTAGGGGTACAAACAATAGTAATTGGGGCCTAGTGTGGTGGTGTACGTGTGAGATACATACACTTTTTTTGATCATATTTCCTATTCCGCTATTCAATAAAAACCTTTGGGGATCAATTAAATTGCGGGATAGTCTGTGTCGGTACGTGTGAGATCAACTTTTCCAAGTTTTTGAGGTTCATCTCATTCTTCTGAAGATTTGAGGGTGCTGCCTGTTCCATACTCCTCCTACTCCTCATCCATCCTTTTAGGGGTACAAACAATAGTAATTGGGGCCTAGTGTGGTGGTGTACGTGTGAGATACATACACTTTTTTTGATCATATTTCCTATTCCGCTATTCAATAAAAACCTTTGGGGATCAATTAAATTGCGGGATAGTCTGTGTCGGTACGTGTGAGATCCACCTTTCCAAGTTTTTGCGGTTTATCTCATACTTCTGAAGATTTGAGGGTGCTGCCTGTTCCATACTCCTCCTACTCCTCATCCATCCTTTTAGGGGTACAAACAATAGTAATTGGGGCCTAGTGTGGTGGTGTACGTGTGAGATACATACACTTTTTTTTTTTGATCATATTTTCTATTCCGCTATTTAATTAAAACCTTTGGGTATAAACAATTAAATTGCGTGATAGTCTGTGTCGGTACGTGTGAGATACACCTTTCCAATTTTTGGGGCGCATCTCATACTGCCGAGGTTTTGAGGGTGCTTCAGTCTGCCTCCTGCCTGCTCCTCCTACTCCTCTTCCTCATCCTGCCTTTAGGGTACAAAATATTGTAATCGGCGGGGCCTAGTCCTGTTCCTAACTCATCTTACTCCGCTTCCTCATCCTCTACCGCCTCCTCATCCGGACAGCGTAACACCTTCACCACCAACTTCAGCACGGCCAGGGGTAAACGACAGCAGGCAGTTTTACAACTTGCCTGTTTGGGGGACAAACCACACACCGCGCAGGAGTTGTGGAGGAGCATGGAACAGCAGACAAATGAGTGGTTGCTGCCAGCGAGCCTCAAGCCCGGTCTGGTGGTGTGCGATAACGGGCGAAAACTCATAGCAGCTCTGGGCCTAGCCGGTTTGACGCACATCCATTGCCTGGCGCATGTGCTGAATTTGGTGGTGCAGAGGTTCCTTAAAAACTACCCCGATATGTCAGAGCTGCTGCAGAAAGTGCGGGCCGTCTGTGCGCACTTTCGGCGTTCTCACCCTGCTGCTGCTCGCCTGGCAGCGCTGCAGCGTAACTTCGGCCTTCCCGCTCACCGCCTCATATGTGACGTGCCCACAAGGTGGAACTCCACCTTGCACATGCTGGAAAGACTGTGCGAGCAGCAGCAGGCCATAGTGGAGTTTCAGCTGCAGCACGCACGCGTGAGTCGCTCTGCGGAACAGCACCACTTCACCACCAATAACTGGGCCTCCATGCGAGACCTGTGTGCCTTGTTGCGCTGTTTTGAGTACTCCACCAACATGGCCAGTGGCGATGACGCCGTTCTCAGCTTAACTATCCCACTTCTATGCCTCCTTGAAAAAACAATTCGGGCGATGATGGAAGAGGATGTGGCACAGGATGAGGAGGAGGAGGATGAAGAGGTAACATTTCCAAGGCTTTCAGGGCAGTCATTCGCAAGGGGCTCCGAGGGTGGGTTCCTGCACACACAAACGCCAGGGACACAATTGTCCAGCAGGGGCACAGTTCTGGAGGATGAGGAGGATGAGGAGGAGGAGGAGCTGGAGGAGGAGATGGAACCATGTTCACAGCAGGGTGGCACCCAGGCCAGCTCATGGCCATCACTGGTGCGTGGCTGGGGGGATACAGAGGACACGGACGATACACCTCCCACAGAGGACAGTCTTTCGTTGCCTCTGGGCAGCCTGGCACACATGAGCGATTACATGCTGCAGTGTCTCCACAACGACCGCCGACTTGCCCACATTCTAACTTGTGCTGATTACTGGGTGGCCACGCTGCTGGATCCCCGTTACAAGGACAACGTACCGTCCTTAATTCACACACTGGAGCGCGATCGCAAGATGCGCGAGTACAAGCGCACGCTGGTAGACGCGATGCTGCTGGCATTCCCATCTGACAGCGGGGCCACAGTGGAAGCACAAGGCAGAGGAGGAGGAGGAGGAGGAAGAGGTCGCCAACGCAACTAGGGCACCGCCAGCACCTCAGAAGGCAGGGTTAGCATGGCCGAAATGTGGAAAAGCTTTGTCAGCACGCCACAACAAACAGCAGCATCAGCAGCTCAGATGGAACGTCTTAGCAGGAGGCAGCATTTTACCAACATGGTGGAGCAGTATGTGTGCACACGCCTAGACGTACCGAATGAGGGGTCTGCCCCCTTCAACTTCTGGGTCTCCAAGTTGGGCACATGGCCTGAGCTTGCCCTTTACGCCTTGGAGGTGCTGGCGTGCCCTGCAGCCAGTGTATTATCTGAACGGGTATTTAGCACGGCTGGGGGCGTTTTAACAGACAAGCGCAGCCGCCTGTCCAGAGACAATGTGGACAAGCTAACGTTCATTAAAATGAACCAGGCATGGATCCCACGGGACTTTTCCGTACCTTGTGCAGAATAGCAATGGATACCGACCTTACCCAGCCATTGTTCCATTTTTGCTCTTTCTCACTCTTTTGGGGTGTACCCTCATTTAAAATTTGTGAAAAGAAGCAGTGTTGGCTACCTCGTCCTCCTCCTCAGGGCCAGATTAACGTAGGGGCTATTGGAGCTGCAGCTCCAGGCCCCTACCTTTTATATAGGCCCCGGGTTGGCCATATTCACTGTTACCGCTCTTCTGTCACTTGTAAACACAGAAGTCTGGCTTCTATGCTCGTTTCCCCAGGCAGCACCCTCAGAACCTCCCCACACAGCGCGAAGGCCGGACAAGGAGGGACAGTTGCCGATGCATGGATGTGTTTATGGGCTTCAGAGACAGCATCCCATGTTGAATTAGGCATGCATGGCTGCACCCTTCCTCCTCTCGGTGCATGACAAGGCACGGCCCTTAAGGCCCTTCAAAATCCTCAGCACCAAGCCCATGATGCTCTTAATCCGGCCCTGGTCCTCCTCCACCGACGCTTCAACCTACACCGCCCATAGGTGTGCGCAGCCTATTGCATTAGGGTGTGCACCCCAAAGTTAAAATACACATGCATGTGTTTGCCTACATGTACATGGCCCCGATACATTACTCTCCCTGCTGGCAAAGAGAAATAGAGCAGAGCAGGTCCGAGGGAGATCTTTCCCATCTCCTCACTGGCAAACAGAGTGATAATGCTATGTGCCCTAGGTGATTAGGGTGTGCCCAGGCACACCCGGCACACCCTGTGCGCACGCCTATGACACCGCCACATCCACCACCACCTCAACCTCCCTCCTACTCCATATGGGCCTCGTCCTTCAGAGATGAAGAACATTGTTTTATTTTTATTTATTTTTTTTGTTGTTTTAAGTTATTTCCCTATCCACATTTGTTTGCAGAGCACTCGCCATGCTCTTAATTACGTTTTGCTGCCATTTGCAGCACTCTAGCCCTTTCCTTTGGTGTTTTAGAGCCATTTTAGTGCCTGAAAGTTCGGGTCCCCATTGACTTCAATGGGGTTCGGTGTCCGGGAAAAGTTCGGTAAAAGTCCGGGACACGGACCCGGACTTTTTTTTAAAGTTCGGCCGAACCCGTCGAACACGGACATCTAGGTGTCCGCTCAACCCAAGTTACTATCATTTCACAAATGTACTGGATTAAAGCAAAATGGGGATGTTATTATTAGTTTTCTTTTTTAAATTCTGAACTCCAGGCATAGAGTATAATAAAAAAAGGGATATACAAGAAAAAGGTGGGGTTTTGCTGCTCTAGACGTTCCTAAGTGTGTATAAAAATATATAAACAAACACTGTGCTTATAAAATATGAATATAAAAAAAAAATATATATATATATATATATATATATATATAAAATATATAAAACATATATAAAAATGTATTATGTATATATATATATAAAAATATATAAGCAAACACTGTGCTTAAAAAATATGAATATATATATATATATATATATATATATATATTGGGAAAGAATTGTTATACAGTCAGATCAAAAAGACTACTAAACCAAGCCCACATCCTGGTTATTAAATGTCAAAGAAAGAGGTATTGAATGGGATTGTGGTATATCCATAGGGTAGGGACCAAGAGAAACCCATTGGAATTCCCAAAAAGTGGACTTTAAAGGGCTGGTGTAGTAATAGATGAGCTAACAAGGGAGTAAAAATATATAAATTTATTGAAATATATTGTTAAAAACAGAAATCAGCATGATTACTTCACATATGGTAACTAACAACATAGTTTGAACATGAAGACATAGAATTAGTCCATAAACAACTCAACCATGTTGAAACATTGAAGGTATTTTCTTGGTGATGGTTCGACGCGTTTCGCCAGAGAAAAGTAATCGGCTTCTTCAGGAACCAATTGTTGGAGGCTAAATGGGGCCTCCAACATTAGACATATACAGAAAGGAGAAGAAAAACAGACATAAACATTCATAAATAACCTTCATGTTATATCATTGGAGCATAGTTGATACATAACATATCAAGCTCCTATTGAATGGAATAAAAAACAACTATACATTATTGGTCAACTTGCTCACCTAGTTCACAATGGGGTTAACATAATAGGATTCGAGATATCCCTAGTTATCCAGTGAGGCCAGGATGCAAATAGCCCTCTCCAATAGATCCTCAAATAGGGCTCCTAGGAACTCCTTTATGAGGGTAGATGGACCGAACCTCTTCCAAGTTTCCCAAGGGGATGAATACATCCGATAATCAATGCCAATGAGTAACCTCAATGTTGTCACCATGGGGTCCTCAGCAACGATACGATGTTGAAGGCAAGGGATTGATAAAATAAAAGCCCAGAACCACTCTGTAGTGTTTCCATGATAAAAGGAAAAGAGAACACAAAAAGAGAGGACAAGAGATAAGAATAATAGCAATTAATTGTAACCCACCAAACAAATAACAATCTGCTTGGAGGTAAGGTGTATAAGCCCATAGTTGAGGGCTCCATTCAAATAAGAGAACCTACCTTGCCATGGAATCGACACTGTGTGGAGGTACTGGACGCCTGTGTCCGCGGTATCAAATACCGCAGCCATCGGCGTCTCTGCCTCGTGGGCTTATAAGCAGGAAGAGGTCCCGCCGGAAGTGCGACGCCAGAAGCGTCCCGACGTCACTTCCGGCGCGGGCGCTATGCAAGTGCGCCACTTCCGGTATGGCTGAAGATAGTATTGCAGCCATCGGGTACGGCGCAACTGATTCCCATTGCTGGGAGAGGACCGGATGTTTACCAGAAACATCCTACCTCTGCTTTGCGCCCGAGTCCACCTGGAATGGAAAGGGAGAACAAGCATACACTGGCTCAAACCGGGTCTGTCAGTATATCCCGATCCTATCAAAAAGCAGAAAAACAATGGTGATTGATAAAAATACTTCAAAGGTCCCAAAACAGAGAAAGAAAAGGAGAGCCAAACACAAGAAAGGGAGCATATATGTGTATATATGAAAAAACATACATGCAGCCAAAAACAAGGATTAGTAAACAAATAAGAACATAATATACAGCCCCTCAAAAAGGGAGCATATTTAATAAGCATGTCTCATTGACACAGTTGCCACATAGATGGCTCACATCGGAGCAGAAAAGATGGCTGGTCATAGGGATATAGTCACATATATCCTAAATTGGGAAGGGGAGATTTAGGATATATGTGACTATATCCCTATGACCAGCCATCTTTTCTGCTCCGATGTGAGCCATCTATGTGGCAACTGTGTCAATGAGACATGCTTATTAAATATGCTCCCTTTTTGAGGGGCTGTATATTATGTTCTTATTTGTTTACTAATCCTTGTTTTTGGCTGCATGTATGTTTTTTCATATATACACATATATGCTCCCTTTCTTGTGTTTGGCTCTCCTTTTCTTTCTCTGTTTTGGGACCTTTGAAGTATTTTTATCAATCACCATTGTTTTTCTGCTTTTTGATAGGATCGGGATATACTGACAGACCCGGTTTGAGCCAGTGTATGCTTGTTCTCCCTTTCCATTCCAGGTGGACTCGGGCGCAAAGCAGAGGTAGGATGTTTCTGGTAAACATCCGGTCCTCTCCCAGCAATGGGAATCAGTTGCGCCGTACCCGATGGCTGCAATACTATCTTCAGCCATACCGGAAGTGGCGCACTTGCATAGCGCCCGCGCCGGAAGTGACGTCGGGACGCTTCTGGCGTCGCACTTCCGGCGGGACCTCTTCCTGCTTATAAGCCCACGAGGCAGAGACGCCGATGGCTGCGGTATTTGATACCGCGGACACAGGCGTCCAGTACCTCCACACAGTGTCGATTCCATGGCAAGGTAGGTTCTCTTATTTGAATGGAGCCCTCAACTATGGGCTTATACACCTTACCTCCAAGCAGATTGTTATTTGTTTGGTGGGTTACAATTAATTGCTATTATTCTTATCTCTTGTCCTCTCTTTTGGTGTTCTCTTTTCCTTTTATCATGGAAACACTACAGAGTGGTTCTGGGCTTTTATTTTATCAATCCCTTGCCTTCAACATCGTATCGTTGCTGAGGACCCCATGGTGACAACATTGAGGTTACTCATTGGCATTGATTATCGGATGTATTCATCCCCTTGGGAAACTTGGAAGAGGTTCGGTCCATCTACCCTCATAAAGGAGTTCCTAGGAGCCCTATTTGAGGATCTATTGGAGAGGGCTATTTGCATCCTGGCCTCACTGGATAACTAGGGATATCTCGAATCCTATTATGTTAACCCCATTGTGAACTAGGTGAGCAAGTTGACCAATAAT